>NW_006239075.1:101937-134663 GCF_000226075.1 Solanum tuberosum | reverse complement strand
ATACTTTATACTAGATTTTGAGCACTTTGTTGCTCAGGGGGAGTTTAGTAGCCTTGTATGTCGATTATGTGAGTCACTCTATGGTCTGAAGCAGTCTTTGCAGGTTTGGTTTGGGAAGTTCAACACTGGAATTTTATCACTCGGTGTTTTATCAGTATTATGCATCAAATCCAATATTTAATGAGAAGACAAACACATTGATATTGACTTACATTATGCATCAAATCCCGTATTTAATGAGAAGACAAGCACATTGAGATTGACTGTCAATTTTGTGAAGTCGACTGATCAACTTGCAGATATCTCACCAAGCTCCTCATCAGTCCTCGTGTTAATTACATTTGTAACAAGCTAGGTACATGAATTGTATGCACTAGCTTGAGGGGGAGTGTTGGAATAGGAATAGATTTATACAATCCTATTAGAATAGGAATATGTTTATACAATCCTATTAGAATAAGAATAGGTTTATACAATCCTATTATAATAGAAATAGTAATAGAAATAGAAATAGGAATACTAAATAGTATCCTACTTGGTAAAGGATTGTATTCTAGGGTCTATAAATAGGATCTCAATGTAATAATGTACAACAACAACAATTCAATAATATTCTTTTTCAATATCTCTCACAGTTCATTCATGACAGTTTTGATATTCTTATAGGAGCCAAGCAGTGTGGAGAAAATTATGGAAATTGACGAGCATATTGGCTGTGCAATGAGTGGATTGATAGCTGATGCACGGACTCTTGTGGAACATGCACGGGTTGAAACTCAGGTATTTAGGGAAACATCTTTAACCTTCAAGTATTTGTGTGATAGTGGTAAATTGCTGATTTTGTGTTGTTGTTCCCTCTTCCCCTTTTAACAGAACCATAGATTCTCTTATGGTGAGCCCATGACTGTTGAGTCCACTACCCAAGCTCTCTGTGATTTGGCGTTGCGATTTGGTGAGGGCGATGAAGAATCTATGGTGAGATTCTTTTTACTTTAGTAGAGTACTCTTTGTTTCTCTCTGAACAACTATCTTTCAGTTAAAAATTAGTGGTGCCTTATTTTGTAGAAGGCATCTTTTCCATTTTCCAATATTATCTTTTGCTGTTCCCTTGTTATTTTGACTAAAAAATTAGTTGGAACTAAACAGATGACTTTATATGAAGTGGAATTTAGATTTTAAGCTAGTTATGTTAATTTCATCAAGTGAATAAGTAAAATAAATATAAACCAGCAACTACTTCATGTGACATAAGGTGAAAATAAATATAATTAGTGATAGTTCCTTGTTCCCTTCTCTTTATGTCTCACTAAAGGACTTGTGCATGTATCTCAAGTGCTTTCGAACATTGCCTATGCTGACTTTAGAATGAAAAGGTAATAGGTCACTACATTTATCTCCTCCCCCCTCCAAAAAAGAGATCAGTGATCAGCGTGAAGATCGTTAGGCAGTGATCATCTCTATATGTGTCTGTTTCTCAATTTGTAGTTGTATTTCAAATGCTCTTGCATATGCCAGCTGGGTAGTGATAGATCCAGAGGCTGGCTGTTGAGTCTGAGATCCTCTTAGGTGCTAGGACCTAGGATCACAGTTTATCAGCTATATAAGTGCATTTGCTCTTCTCTTTACATTCTATATTCTAAGGAAAAACGATGCATGATACTTATAAACTTTGCTTGTAAAGAACTCATGAAGTTCGAGTGGTGATTCTATATAGTGTAAGCTGGACAAAAGATATGCTTAGCCTGTCTGGTTATCTTGGACAAAAGGAAAGAGGAGAACGGGAGAGGGCAAAGGGTTATTTATGATTTAACTAGTTAGTTAATTAAGTTGTTTATGGATAAGTTTATAATATTATCATTGAATTAATCTGTTTGGAATTACCTGGTTAATTTTGATCATATTCTGTGGTGTGCATTTTGCTCTAATGACTGTCTTGTGCTGATCTAGTTTCCTCATTTCCTTTTTTTTTTTATTTCATAACATATTCTAAAAAGTTGGATGTCTGGAGATTATCAGTGTTATTGAAGAAGTTTGTCAGAAGAAATAGACATTCTTCCGTAGTTTCTACAGTTGACTTACTCATCAGCAGGATTAGAGTTTCCCTTATTGTTATGTTTTGAGTATTGTAAGGTCAGATCTCCTACCTTTATGTATTAATGGTCTATCTCGTTTGTTTTATGCAGTCCAGGCCTTTTGGTGTGTCCCTTCTCATTGCTGGTCATGATGAGAATGGTCCCAGCTTGTAAGTCTTTGCATCTCTTCTATGATAGTATTGGAAACTATGATATTTTTTTTTCAATATTTTCTTCTCTTGGTATTGAATCAACTGTGATAGAGCTGCCGGAATATTATCTTTCAGATACTTCCTTCTTCTCCCAAATTTGCTTTCGAATACTACTTTGACTTTTTGGACTTATGCATATTGGATCTCGAGAAAACGATGTAAATATTTGACTAGAAATTCCACTGCATCTCAGATGCATTAATTCTAAAGCTCATGGGAAAAACTCCTTTACACTTTTTTGGACAAAACTTCTTTTCACTTATTTGACCATGTTTTCTATAAATTTCATCAAGTCACTCTAATATACACAAATCATCTTAATATAGTGTTGAACATCACTTCTAAAATTTAATTCTATTTTCATTAGATAATGAGCTTTTTTTTTAATGTAAAATGAATTCTATCTCAATTAGTTGAAAAATACTTTCATATAAATTGAATATTAAGCACTTAATATATTACTCCTTCTAGTTCATATTAAGTGAATTGTTGGGGTATGACACACACCTTAAGAAAAATATATAAGGATATATATCAAAGACTATTTTCCACTATTACCCTTTTGATTATTCCCAAATTTTTCTCATAGAAAATGTAAAGTAGTTAAGAACCTCATTAAATGAAGGGTAAATATAGAAAAAAGTCCCGGCAATTCTCTTGAACTTTGCATACTTCACTTATTTTGAACTATGAAAAAAAGTCCCAACAATTCACTTAATATGGACGGGAGGGAGTACTAGTTTTTCCTTGCTTTTGGGGTCCCTTCCCCTCCATGTAGAACATCCCTTTACTCAGCACTAGTATTGTTTTTGTTTTTTTGAGATTGGACAAGTATTCTTTTTGTAAGGTCAAATTATACGCTTTCCTTAAATAGAGTTAATTAAGAAGCACGGAGATTTCATCCTAGTGCTCAAACGTCTACTTTAAATTAGATGCCTAACATAAAACCATCCAGGAAGCACTGCCCATTGTCACGATTTGATCCACGCCATTTTAAAGCTCTACTTAATAAACTATAGTTCTCTATTCCCAGCAGGAGAAGGGTAAACGGTCATTGGTCGTTGCATATTGGCCTGAGCTCAACAAGGATGATTGTGTATTAGCCTACCTGTCATGGTTGTCACATTTGGTGTCTTATGTATTAGGCACTGGCTCACTAAAACCTACCTCTCCAGAATTACTACAATGCTGCTCTAATATTATCTCCTAATCCCTTGTTATAGTCTTTTGAGCTGAGGGTCTACCGGGAAGAGCCTCTCTACCCCTCACAAAGGTAGGGGTAAGGTCTACATACATCCTATCTTCCTAGACCCAACTTGTGGGATTACACTGGGGTATGTTGCTGTTGTTGTTAATGAATATTAAATACTGAAGAGGTCAAAAGATCACATTCCTGGAAATGATGCTACCAACTGGCGATGATAAATTGGGCTTTTGTGTGATGAGCTGCTAAAATCAGACCTTTGATTATATTTGGTTTTTCCTAAGAAAAGTACCGGATTCAGAATTTCATAAGCATACTGTTAATGTTACATAGTTTATTACTCCGCCTCTCAGTACTTCCTCCCCTGATTGTGGGTATCAAGGGACATAATTTGTAGATACTGAATGTTGCCCAATTTTGATGTGCAGGTACTATACTGATCCCTCTGGTACATTCTGGCAATGCAATGCTAAAGCTATTGGGTCAGGTTCTGAAGGTGCTGATAGCTCTTTGCAGGAGCAGTATAACAAGGTATCTAAGTTTTCTTATTTTTCTAGTGAAACCATGTCCTATAGTCCTAATTACGGTCCAGTCTGCAGCAGGCTGGAGGTAATGTTGCTAGTGGAAGATGTAATAATAGGTCCTGTTCCTTTTATTATTCACCCTCATTTCAACTTTTTGGATGCTTGAATGCTGGAGAACTTCATGAGTTCCGCATATATAAAGTATCTTCCGTGGAAGCCCGAGAAGTAGAGGAGGATTTCCCCTCCTTATATTTTTGCCCTAAATAGCAGTTCAAACATGATGTCCAACCTTATTTTTTCGAGTAGCTAGTTTGGTTGGTGATGTGCTCACCCACTTGTACGCTTCCAAACAAGCATGCTAGCCTTCGCACCTCCTAAAATAGATGTTTGTGGAAACGAGTATTCAAGAAATCTCGTGTTCTATCTTCATAACTGTTGTCCAGTCTGCAGCATCTTGGGGTTGTTTGATGCTTTCCGTCACCTTCAACCCCTAAGACCATTCCCCTCTTCTCTTCCTCCAATAGAGGGAAGTAAATCAGTCACTTTTCACTCATAAATTTTAAATTGTAGGTGGCTATTTTTGGAACCGAAAAGCTGGAGTTTAGTTTTTATATGGTTCTTAAAGCTGATCTAAAGTCGATTTTCTGCAGGACCTTACCCTTAAAGAAGCTGAAACCATAGCACTGTCCATTCTTAAGCAAGTGATGGAAGAGAAGGTAAGCAATAAGCCTCATGACACTTCTATTTTCATGATTTCGTTCCTTGTTTCTGAAAAAGCTCCCACTGTTTGATTCAGGTGACTCCCAATAATGTTGATATTGCAAGGGTATCTCCAACTTACCATCTATACTCACCATCAGAGGTGGAAGAGGTTATCAGCCGCCTATAAGAAAGCGCTCGTTAATGATAATTTTCTTGTATGACAAATACTTGCTTGCAGCCCTGTAGTTAATTGGGTTGTTTTTTCCTTCTTCCAAGGCTGGGAATTGATTCAGACAAGTGTTTTCTGTATGCTCATTACATTATTTGCTTCAAGGATTTAAGAATTTTTCGGTCCCACTCCATCTATATCTCTTGCTGATTTATGAGTTGGGATTTGTTCTGAAAATAGGAGTTTTAAGTGTTCTGAAAGCAAGAGGCAAGTACAATATTATGTAGGATTATATAAATAGGGGTTTAAATTTTCTTGAATGAAATATTTCCATGTATCTTAGTTTAATTGGATACGGAATTTAAAACTTGCGATTTTAAACATAATATGTGAAATGTTGAAATTAAAGAATGATTAAATGAGTATAACAAAGTGACAGTATTTAGTTTTTGAAGCAGATTTAAAAGTAAAGGGACTTATAAATTGAAACATGAACTCCATGCCTTTGTTAATTATATGACTTCCACCATATGTATAAATCTTTGGGGTTTATTGCTCATGAACAAAAAAGAGTAACAAGTTGAAAAATTGAACATATTATATTGTCACAAATGAAAGAAAATCGAAGTCACATCCATCCTAGCACTAAGAGATTGTTCGATAGAGTGAATTAGTAATAATAACGCATGCATTAAGTTTATGTATTAGTAGTATGTTTTTTGAAATATTTTTTCAAACCCAAGATATTGGGTTTTGTCCCATCGATGTTTTTGCAGCTTCTTTATTACTAATAGAATGGTTAGAGGACCAAAAATTTAACCAAAAAATAATTAATACATGAAAATTCATGGTATTAGTAATGCACTGAGTTTTAAGATGTGTATTAGAATAATTAAAAACACAATTGCCCCTCAAAATTGTTTCTACATCATTTCCACCATATGTAATGGATATTATTTTTAATATACCAAATCAAACAAGATATTAAAAATAATCTCTTTATAACTAATTGTGCATTATTAATACATCCTATTCAACAAAACAAATTTATGAGTTATTAACTCAGAATTCGACTCACATAAGGGTGACAAATGGGTGAATTTGTCAAATTTGAGTGGAGTTGAAAATGTATTGGATTGTGATTTACCTATTTAATTATGAGTGAAAATGAATTTGGTCAAATATGAATTGGATAAAATTGTCCTAACCCACATTTACCCTTCTTCATTCTTATCTTGAGTTTTCTCTATAAACACAGAGAAATTTCTCTCTATCGTTCTTATTGTTTCATCATTCTTCGTAACCAAGTCAATGTTGAAAATTATGTCAGATGAATATGCATGATGGTTGTTGTCTATTATATTGTATAGTTAGTTTAAGTATAATATTTATTTCGATGGTTACTTAAATTTTATTGTATCGTATTTAGGTAAATATGATATGGTGTGATTGTGTGTAATTGTTTAAAAATTCTATTTTATCATTTACTCTATCTTTCATAGTAGTTGTACCTCGTTTTCTAATTTTCTAATAATGTAGTATAATACAGTATATCCAAATGTTGTATTCATTAAAAATGTATGATACAATACAATATAATATGATCTATTATGAAATAATATGTAACAATCATTCATGAAATAGCTCTACTTTCTTTGGATCGAATGTTATACCAATTGAAATTAGTCATGTAAGTTTGAGTCATTTGCTGGAAATTAAGCATGACCAATGTAACATTGAATTCCATAGCGTAATCATTTGTACCATAAGTAACTGAAGACTAAAAGAAAAGCAAGGAGGCCTATGATATGTACAGAAGCTACAATTTTGATTCTACTTGTCATCGTTTATTCATTTAAACTTTCATGAAATAGGGATAAGAGATAATGCTTTCCCATGAATTGCAAACACTCTTGGATTTGGAAATAGGTCCTTATTGGAAGCCAAGAGAAAATAACATTTATTATTTGAAATACAACAACAACAACAACAACAACCCAGTGAAATCCCACTAGGTGGGGTCTGGGGAGGGTAAGTAGTACGCAGACCTTGCCACTACCTCGTGGAGGTAGAGAGGCTGTTTCCAAGAGACCCTCAGCTCAAGAATATCAAATCTAAGTGACAGGAGAGATATATGCAACATAACAGCCAATACAAAAGATAGCGTATAATCAACCAATGAGACAATAACAAGAAAGATATAGAGAGTGAAACGCAGAAAACAGCAAAAGGCTAGGACTGCTCCAAACGCTAACAACCCAAGCCTTCGCAAGGGAAGACAACCCGCTAACCCTACTAACCTTCAACCTTAATACGCGACCTCCACTCCTTCCTATCTAGAGTCATGTCCTCGGTGATGTGAAGCATAGCCAAGTCTTGTCTAATCACCTCTTCCCAATACTTCTTGGGTCTACCTCTACCCCTTCGCGTACCCTCTACCACCATTACCTCGCACCTCCTCACTGGGGCGTCTGCACTCCGTCTCTTCACTATTATTTGAAATACATGATAGTTAATTATAATTTTATTATTGATTTTTCTTTTTCTTCAATTAGGAGTATAATTTTTCTTATAATAATTCGTAAGCCATGATTATGTATATATAAATTAATTTACGTTATATAACACCACAAATATTGATATCTTATGTAAGATCTTATTGATTTTAGTTTTGAAAACATTTTCAATTGGCTCAATTATTACATAAACTATCACAATTATTATTAAAATAATAAAAGTATTTAAATGAGTATATCAATTAAAGTACCGTTTTTAGTTATATAATATTTTGACCTTTTTGCTTCTTTTGAATCAATAAATTATCTTAAAGAATATAATGAAGTTAGATGAGATTCCCTCACCTTAATTAGAATTATGTTGTTGTTCTGCGGGCTCGTATGCAAACCTCTAGCAATGACCACTAATGTTTGATGAGAAGCAAGGCAAACAACTTATCGAAACTCGAATTAACTAATCTTTTCATAGTCCATTCATAAGGTTAAAAATGATTAAAACAAGCACAAATCACGCAAATGAAGCAGGGAAACGAATTGCAACGATAGTATTTTTCCCTTTAATAAATAGGTCGTACTCAAGTGTAAATTGAATTATTTGGGGGTGGGGGTGTAAATGATAGTTATGTCATTGGGTAAGTGTTACATTAATTTCGGATCTAATAGTATGGATGTTCCACGGAATGTTAACATTACCACGAGCCTAAAGTTGTCAACTGTACTATCTATTATGCTTCTCTCCCATATACCTATACATATATTACTCTGACTGTCTGTCGCTTACTAAAAATATTTGTCTCATATTATTTAATCACCTAAATTAGGAGAGAATTAATTAATTTTTTTTTATTTACCCTTATAATTAATATGACATCTGAAAATAGAATGAGACTAGTTCCATTTAATTGTAACGAATGAATATCTACTCTTCCCAAAAGAAAAGGATTCGTTATATATAAGTCAAACAAGAAATATAATCAATCCGCACTTCTTTTTTCTCTATCCATTAATTCCAAATTAGAATTCTCTTAAAAATGTATATGGGTAATATCAAGAAGAAGAATCTTCTTCTTCTCATTTTCTTCTTCTTCTTCTTTTACTTGTCTTGTACATGTTCAAAGGAATTCCAGTATTCCAAGAATCTTGGATCAGAAGCTCCATCATCTCCACATGATCATGATCATGAGATGATCAAGAATCAAGAAGGAGGAGGGTTGATGACGACGACGAATACGAAGATGAAGATGAAGACAAGAACATTAAAGTTGAAGAATAGGGGTAATTGGAATAGAAAAAGAACGTATACAGCAATGCTTCCAAAAGGTTATGTGCCTCCTTCAGGATCTTCACCATGTCATAACACATACCCTAATTCTGTTACCTTTTTTTGTCATTTCTCTACTAGGCCTAATAATAAATTACCCTAGCTAGCTAGCTAGATCGATCAACTAAGAATATTATTGTATAGACGAAAATTAGCTAGTAACATGCATGATTCTATGATGACTTTCTTGATCATCAAATATATAAACGATTGAGTTTGTTCTTGTTATCGTCCACATTATTATAATGACATATATACAGCTGGTTTTCTTCATATATAAATCTTTGCCTACATACTATTTTCCTCATTTAATTTATCTATATATGTACAGTATAAATAAACGAGTTTACAATATTGTACTGTTTTGCCATGGGTGGACTATCTTTCTTTTGTATTATTATTGAACTTCTATATTTTCTTTTCTTTCCAAAGTGTGGGAACAACAAATTGTTTGGATGGTTGTTGCAGTATTGTATTGTTTGTTTGAATTCCTATTATGTTAGTTTTGATTGTTATTTGAATTTTATTGTAGTGTGATTTTAATTCATTTTGTGTAGCAACTAATTTGGTGTGATTGTTTTTTTTTCTCATTTTATCTATACTTATTATCTAATAATAATCCTATTTTATATATTCTTACACTATTTTTTTTGATAGATCTACCCGTACCCTACTTTTCTTATAAGTTTATCTTTTAAATTGCTCATATGTGTGACATTATGTAATGAGGAAAAATGATCTATCCAAATGTTATATTGATCAACACATGACGATCCGATACATTATGAAATAATATATAACAATCATCCAAATGAAGCACAAGTGAAGTCAATAATTAATACCCTAATAATATTGAGTGGTACATGAAGTATAATTTATACTGTAGTACGGGAAATTTTTTAATAGTAAAATAAGCAGCAATTCTCAAGTAAAATTACTTTTGACTAAGTTTTTTTTAAGAGTTTTGCTAAATTTAATTGAGAAATATCGTATTCATCAGAATGCTACACTAAAAATAAGATTAAGGGTAACTTAGTAACATAGTAACTTAGACTAGATACATGCCTTGAATATTAATACATATATACAAATGCTTTTATGATAATATATTTTACTTACATATCAAACACAAAAAATAAATAAAAAATCAAGCCATTTATTTTCTTTTAAAAAGCATTTTCCTCCGTATCGAACACACCCTAAATCTTTAGTTGATTTATCTTTTTTAACAATCGATTACCAACAAAAGTTCAAACTTATTTACTATTGTTACACGTGAGAAAGATATGATATTAAGAAAGATGTTTGCTGTGTGTTTTGACTTGTAAGGATGTTTCGTGTAGCTGTTAATTTCTTATTTGACTATATAGAGTTGAATAGAGTAGTACAATAAAATTTAGTCAATTGTCCAAATTTCTGTGTCTGAAGTCCACATTGCAGTTCCGATTAAATTTGAATGTGCAATGCATGGCTCATTCGAGTGGCCTTCCCAATAAGATTTTCTCCATATTCAACGCTCGAATTCAAGTACTCTAACTAATGATGAAGCAATCTCACCATCGCACCACAACTGAGTGTCAATTGTCCAAATGATAGGCATGAAATAGGTAGAAAAAGCATATGGAAACTCCACCATTTGAGGGAACTTGCTTGCCTCATGGGGTTAAAGTTAAAAACAAAGTTTCTTACTTTCCGTTTACTCCATGCACATTCATCATGTCCTATTTAACTCCAAACTCCTAACTCTTCTCTCGATATGTTACACTATTCTATACATATAATTACTACTTATAAATATTACCAAAATTCTACTATATCAAATCTAGTCTAGTTTAATGCATTTATATCATGTGCCTTCTATAATTGTACTTTTACCTAATACAATATGCCACATACATTCAAAATTAATAAGTAACATGGTTAGAGTATGAGTAGTGGTAAACTGGTGAAGCTATTTGCTAAGAATACTATTTAGTGGTAGTTCAATGTTTAACATAATTTTTTGATGAAGGGGTTCAACTTTGACCTTTTTCACAAAAATCTAATCCCTTGAAGAAGTAAATATTGGCAGGATAATTAATGTGGTTCAACTGACCTTTTTTGGTATGTGTTTTAGTACAAGGACAAACACATATACAAACCCTTAAACTTATTCCTAAATTTTATTTTGGCACTCCAACTCAATCTCGTTCCATTTTAACCCTTCAACTCCAATTTTTATGTTCCATTTTGGCACTTCTAAGTGATGTGGCAGAGTGTGTGCATCACACTTTCTCTAAGAGAGTGAAAGACATAAAAAAGTATTTTTTTTAAAAATAATAAAATATTACCCTTCAACTCTATTTCTTTTATGTACCATTTAACACAAAATACTAATTTATGATTTCTTTATTTCTATATATGTTATTCAACTGCAATTTTGCATTTTAAAAATCGGCGTTCATCCGTTAGTTATTGTAAAAAATTAAAATTGATGGATGATCATTGATTTTTTTTATAAAAAAAAGTAACAATTTCATTTTAAGAGTTTCCCTATATTTTTACATGAAAAATAACCGACGAAAGTGCGTCGATTTTCTTTTTTAAGAAAATCAATGACAACCTAACGAAGTCTATCGAGTTTCAATATTTTTTTGTAGTGTTATTAATTAGCAATGAACATGAGTTTGTTTTTTACTCGTATTTAGTTGAATGAAAAATTAGAAAGCTCATATTTGAGTTAGTCCAAATAGACTAGATATGAAAAAAAATATATGTGGTGTTATTTAATTTAATTAATTGTTTTAAAAAGAAAACCAACACACTTTCGTTGATTATTTTTTCACACAATAATGTACAGAAACTCTAAAAAAAAAATATTTTTTAAAAAAATGATGTTCATCCATTATTTTTTCACACAATAATGGCATGTGAAGTACACACATCCACTTTGTTGATTCTTTGGAAAGAAGTGCCAAAATGGAACATTAAAATTGGAGTTGAAGGGTTAAAATGGATCAAGGTTGAGTTGAACTGCCAAAATGAAATTTAGGGACAAGTTTAAGAGTCTGCATATGTGTTTGACCTTTAGTACAATGAGAGTAATTACTTAAGTAGGAAAAGGCGATAATGCATTAATTGTTAGCGGTATGAAATTCATGAAAAGAGATACTCCCTCGTTTACTTTTATTTGTCACTGTTTGACTTGACATATTCATTAAGAAAATAATTTATTGATATAGATATTTTACCAAACTATTCTTATTAGATGATGTTTAGTATTAAGTCTTGGAAACCTTAGTGATACCACACCAATATACATATACTCTTATAGTATTATTATTGACTAATGAGTAATTTTTGAACAAGAAACCTTAATGATACCACAACAATATACATATACTCTTATAATATCATTGATATATATATTGATTTAGTATCAGTTAAGCGAAATTATCAGCCTTAATGATACCAATACAGTATATGATACTAATTTAGTATCAGTTTAGCAAAAATTATCAGCCTTAATAAATGGGCTGTAATTATTTTTTTTGATAGAATGAGTATTTCTTGAATTACTTTGGATTGGGGGTATGAACATGTAATTATTTTGAGTTTCATGACCCATTTATATAGTTTTTTTCCTAAATAATATCTACATAAGTTATGTGAGATAGAATATATAAGAATATATTAAGAAGATTAATAATATATGAAACAAAATTGCAAAATAACAAAACTATCCTTCTCAATAGTAAGAACATGTTTTATTTCGTTTAAACATTAATTAAATCATACATTGTAATACTAATTTCGATTTTATAACACGTCAAACTAAACATTGTCTTGAAATACTTTCATTTTTACGCAACTGATTTATATATAACTAATTTTTACATTAATCTATGTATAACTTACTTCTAATCCAAACACCACCTAAATTATATTTGAACTTATTTATTATTTTATACAGAATAAATTGTGTCAAAAAAACTACATATATTAGCAATACAAGGATTAGGTTAATTATTTAAAAACAAAATGTGTTATGAGAATTAAGTAATTTTTGTATAACTATAATCTCTCCACGGTAATAAATATTACTACTATATATAGAATATGTATTTATTGATTTGACATAAAGATTGCGAAAAATAAAATTCTACCATTGTTAATTGGACTATTTTGGTCGTTCTATCTCATTAGTCTTCCATCGTTGGCAACCTCCGAATTCCGGTGACACCCAGTTTAATATCCATCTGGGTCTGTATAATAATACACTCCTATATACGCTCACGCGCCGCTGTACTATAGTAGGAAATGCACACGCGTTTACGGCTGCTATAATCCAGAGCAAAATTGAGAATCTGAAGTTGTTGCTCTTTTGTTTTATATCGAGAATCAGAGGATGTCGAAATCATTGCCCTATTCAATGAAAGATGTGCACTACGATAACGCCAAGTTCCGACAGCGATCCGTATGTCAGGTCAGCTAGCTCAATCAGAATTCGTTCCTTTGAATCTTGTTTTAATTTCGATCTATGATTAGAATAAGGATTAGTTTAGAAGTGCGCTGATTAGTTTTCTTCATAGAACATCTTGGAAATGACCTGATTCGTCTGTTAGCATAGTTTGAGAGGAGGAAAAGGGGACTTTTTGGTTATGAAATGTTGTTTTGCTAACGGAAAGATATGATCACATAACTTTTTGTTTTTGTATTTTTCTCTGATGTGAACTGAAGTATGCCCTGGTGAAATTGTGGCTAAAATGGGAAATAATGTTCATAAGCCACTCAGTTTAAGAAAGTAAGAGTCAGTTCGGGAATTCGGGAAATAAAGATAAAATATATGCAAGTCTAACATGGTTGTTCTTAAACTTGATTTGGTATATAGCTAGCATAAAAAGATCTTGATTTGAATATTAGATTGTCTAATTTTTGAAGGAGTCTTAAGTAAGCTGTTGAGCTAAGTAGTATACTATTTCTTTATATTAATGTACATCTTTCCTTTTTGAGCTGAGTTCTCTTTTAAAGGCTTTTAACCCTCGTCAATCTCATTCTGAAATTTTTTGTTCTGTCCCTCCTTCTGTGGTTTTGGCGGTGGGGGTTGGGGGGAAGGATTTTAGTATTTGGACTTGGTATGCAGTTTATTACATGAAAGGGTGCTGCAAAAGTGTTGTACTTACACGAAACCACCTTTTCGCGACATAATTAACAAGTTTTATGTTGTGCATCTTAGTATCCAGACACCTGTAAAAGGGTTATTTCGTCTCAGCCTGTAAAGGCTACATAAGAAAAAGAGATAGCCAACTTTGGTTGAAGGTGGTGATAACTATATTTTAGTTTCTATTTCAAATATAAGATTTGGACTTCATTGCCATGGGATAAATAAGATGTTACTGCTAACATATTTGAGAGAACTAAATTAAAAAGCAGTTAAGAGTAGCTATGGATAAGACCATTGTAGTCTCTTACTAAACATTCCTTTCTTCTCAACCCCAAAGGTTTATCGGTGAATCTCTAACCTAAGGAGACATGATTCCTTTTGGTTACTGGTTGAAAGCTAGTAATGATTAGTGTATCATTTATATCTTGTGCTTATTGATGGTGAACTCGGTCATTTTTAAGACCTTGATCAGACCTGGACGAATTTGTGATTTGATTGTAAAACTCTGATATTTAGAAAACATATGCACAATACTAAAAAGAGTTATAAAACGACAAAAAAATACATCAAGAGAAGGTGCTTCTGTTTGACTCTTGGTAAAGGATATGTGAAAACCATTATTCAAAAGAGGTTTTACCTTTTCATAAAAAAACAATTGTACAAAAGAGGGAATGGGATTTCACTATACAGAATTTTCCTGGGAAGAGATCTTAATGTTCTATTCAGCTATCAGTTTTTTTTTAAATACTTCCCCGTGTGTCTTCTCTTTTTAAATATGTATTCTCCATATTCTTTAGATGTTTATTGGATGAATTTGTTACACTCGCTACCCTTGGTAGTGTTCATGCAATAGCCTAGTTCACTGATAGTGTTTGGTTATATATTCATTAATCATCTACTTTACTCCTTATAATAACCTTGAGTAATGGAATTGGGTTTGAACTCGTTTGAAGATCAGTTAATGTGGAAAAGAGTGGTAGGAGCCAAATATGAGGCGGAAGATAGTTGGATGACCAAGGATGTGACTTCACCTTATGGGGTCAGTTTATGGAGATCCATAAGAGAATTATGGGAGGAAGTCAAACTCAACTCCAAGGTGAAAGTGGGGAATGGGAACAAGACCAAATTCTGGAAAGATGAATGGCATGAGTCAGGTAATCTGGAACTCCTCTTTCCAGACATATATAACCTAGTTCTCTCACAACAAAGGACCATTGCAGAGATTTGGACAACACAGGGCTGGAATTTCCAGTTCAGAAGACATCTCAATGACTGGGAAGTGATGAGAGTGGCAGAATTTCTCAACATTGTTGGAAACTTCAATGGACTCCAGGCTGAAGAGGATGCATTATGGTGGAAAGGAAGCAGCAAAGGTATATTTAAAGTAGGTGCAGCTTACAGGTTGATGGAGCAACCAAGTCAACAGATTCCTATCTGGCCATGGAGACAAATTTGGAAAGGCAGAATTCCTTATAAAGTCTCATGTTTTATATGGCTGCTAGCTAAGGAAGCAGCTTTGACACAGGATAATGTTATGAAAAGGGGGATAACCTTATGTTCTAGGTGTTTTCTTTGTGGAGAAACATCAGAAACTGTTAACCATCTTTTTCTACACTGCAAATTTACTCAACAATTATGGAGGGTATTCTTGAGTCTCAAAGGCATATCCTGGGCTATGCCTAGGAGAATTACTGCCCACTAGGTGGGGTCTGGGGAGGGTAGAGTGTACGCAGACCTTGCCACTACCTCGTGCGAGGTAGAGAGGCTGTTTCCGGAAGACCCTCAGCTCAGGTAATGGTGGGCAACCTAGAAAGAGAGAAATTCTAGGTGTTTTGAGAGCGTAGAGAATAGTATGCAGAAAGTTAAACTCAACTGCATTTTGTTGTTATGTTTTTGGTGCAATCAATTATACTCAAATGAAACTGTCTCTATAATTGATGTTCTAGATTCAATTTAGATTTAGAATAGTGGAGTTTTTGGAGTTCATCTGTATATAAGGTTTAGTACTGCCCATGTACTATTGTGTTATAATACAAAGTTACCAAGTTTCAAAAAAAAAAAATTAGTTGGGCAAATGTGGTTGAGGGTACATGCGGTTCCCATTTCTTTTTAACTCTTTTTGTTTGGTCGGTGACCTCCACCAGATGCTGAGTTCTTGCCTAGTGGAGTTAGTGTCACAACTTACTAATATGGGATGCGAGAACTTTGCAATTGAGGAAAAGTCATTTCCTAATACCAGGATATATGGGTTTTGTTTCTTACAGAGCACCAGTCGAGCATTCTTTACCTGCACATATTTGAAGTTTAGTGGGAAAAAATATAGGAAGATCAATGTTACCTTTACTAGCTAAGGAAGCAGCTTTGACACAGGATAATGTTATGAAAAGGGGGATAACCTTATGTTCTAGGTGTTTTCTTTGTGGAGAAACATCAGAAACTGTTAACCATCTTTTTCTACACTGCAAATTTACTCAACAATTATGGAGGGTATTCTTGAGTCTCAAAGGCATATCCTGGGCTATGCCTAGGAGAATTACTGAAGCCCTAAAAAGTTGGGAGGAGGCAGGAGTGCTAGCTAAAGACAGAACGAGATGGAGAATTATCCCTGCTTCAATCTGGTGGGCAACCTGGAAAGAGAGAAATTCTAGGTGTTTTGAGAGCGTAGAGAATAGTATGCAGAAAGTTAAACTCAACTGCATTTTGTTGTTATGTTTTTGGTGCAATCAATTATACTCAAATGAAACTGTCTCTATAATTGATGTTTTAGATTCAATTTAGATTTAGAATAGTGGAGTTTTTGGAGTTCATCTGTATATAAGGTTTAGTACTGCCCATGTACTATTGTGTTATAATACAAAGTTACCAAGTTTCAAAAAAAAGAGTTATCTAGTTTAATTTCCTTCAGAGCTTAGTTGATAATCTAGGATATGATCAAAAGAAAGGAGGAAGTTGAAAATCTCTACTGGAAAGAGTGGTAATTGCTAACAACTTTGGGTAGCGAATCGCTTACAACAACATTAACCCCTTTAATATGGTCTGATTTTGACTGTTCTAAAGAGTGAAGTATTTCATTCACATATTGAGTTGTTCCTTTCTAATAAAGTCTGTTACCATATATCTGAAGTTCATGGTTCATGCCATGTAACAAGCGTCATTAATAATTATGAAATAGGAAAGATATAAAAAAAGAAAGAAAATAATTGTTGATATAAAAAGTGTCATTTTGTCATTCACGTTTGAATTTCAAATAAATTGGAGTTCTGAAGATTAGCTTAAGGATTCGATATGATGGCAGACAGTTAAATATTCTTGAATATTTCAAATGGAAATTGCACCTCATAAATTAGAAAGAGAGCAGTTTTCCTTTTTCTCTCATATTATTGTCAATTCTGGCATTTCTTATATCAGGAATTCGAGTAGCTTGGACGTTTTCATGGGTATACGAAGTGCTTTGATGGAGTCTGAATAATATATGTGGTGGCCTTACAAAAATTTTGTTTTCTTTTTGGTATGGGCAGTGTTGAGAATATCATTAACTAATAAAAGTGTGTTTTCTCTAAAAGCTTAAACTATTAGAGAGAGCACACTTTAATTAGTTAATGATATTCTCAACACGCCCCTCACGTGCAAGCCTGATTCTTTTTCATGGGCCAAACACATGAAAATTCTTTTTTAATTTGGGTGTTGAAGAATCCTATAAGGATTGGGCAATCCTCCTCCTTTTGAGCTAGCTTTTGGAGTGTGAGCTAGGTCTAATTTAACATGGTATTAGAGCAGGGCCTATCTCACCCAATGTTGGGGGGCCCAAAATCAAAATTGTCAAAACACCAAATGTTAAGCACTGGGCGTGAGGTGGGGTGTTAAAAAATGACAAAAGTTCCACATTGGTGGTTAATGAGATAGGTGGACTCCTTATAAGGCTTGGGCAATCCTCCTCCCTTTGAGCTAGCTTTTAGAGTGTGATTTAGGCCTAAGACCTAATTTAACAGGCGGCAACCTTTATATAGTGTACTTATGGTGCATCTTGCCAGAGTGTTCAACTACAGAAGTCATGCATCTCGTAAGGAGATTGACAGAGCAGTATAGGGAGTGGAAGAGGGAACATATGATGTTTGTTGACCTAGAAAAAGCTTACGACAAAGTGAGTATTTGGATTGACTTATTTTAAGTAGCTTTTGACTTTTAAGCTCTTTTTTTATTTGTTTTGGAAGTGTTTGAAAAACACAAAAAGTTCTTTTAATCCCTTTTTTTTTTGGCTGAAAAGGTACAAAAACAAAAAGTGTCAAAAGCCAAAAATTGGGTGTTCCCAACTTATTGCTTTTAGCTTTTAACTTATGTGCCACTTTAAAAAAGTCAATTCAAACACCCCCATAGTCCCTTGGAGGGTTCTATGGAGTCGTTTGAAGGCTAGATGTGTACTTGTAGCTTACATTAGGGCGATTAAGGACATATCCAATGGATCCAAGACCCGAGTGAGGACAGTGGACTGAGACTCGGAGCACGACAGTATTTGCCCACAATGTAATGAGCCTGACTTGTGACATTAATGACTTCAGGAACCAAATTATGTTGAATTTACTATTTTACCTTTACTTTTAATTTGTTTTTGTAGCACCTAAAGGGCCACATATACCGGGTTTTGCCTATAGCTTGCATTTAGAAGTGTGTTTTATCTCTGACTATCTTCCCTAGCACGGGTAATGCACATATAACTTCTAGCTTTTAAATTTGAGATGGCTCCCAAGATCATTTGCATCCCTTGAAATTTCTTAGTATTTCTGCTGCAGAATTTTGTAATTTCTCTTGTATGCTGAAATTTTATAGTTCTGCTTATCTTTTCAGGCAATTTCTCAGGTTCTATTAACCAGTAATGGGAAACGTGATTATTTGAAATGTAGCACTGGGAAACTTCTTGTGTTACTGATGCTTGGTGGTTTAGCATATCTAGTACTGACTAATAAAAGTGCTGTCCATCCTGTGTCTGATGGTATAGCAAAAAATGATGGATCAAAGGAAGGAGAAAATCTCATGACTCATGGAAGTGGCAAATTCAGGAGATTTTGGAGAAAACCACCTAGACTTCCACCCCGGTTATCTCCTGATGAAATAATTAGTAGGAATAGATCTATTCAAGAGTCCATGAAAAGAGAGGAGCCAGAATGGGTGGCAAGACAACAGAAGGTGAAAGATGCATTTATCCATGCCTGGTCTGGATACAAAACCCATGCCATGGGTTATGATGAACTTATGCCCTTGAGCCATAGAGGGGTTAATGGTTTAGGAGGTTTGGGAGCTACAATTATTGACGCTTTAGACACGGCTATGATTATGGGAGCTGATGAAGTCGTTCATGAAGCAGGCTCGTGGATTGAGAAACATCTTCCTGAGAGGATTGAAGGGAAAGGCCAAGTAAATCTCTTTGAAACTACAATACGACTTCTAGGTGGTCTTTTGAGTGCTTATCACTTAAGTGGTGGAAGTCAAGGGAGAATTCCAGAACAGAAAGGGCCTAATCCATCTATTTACCTGGAAAATGCTAAGAACTTGGCTGATCGTCTACTTACTGCTTTCACAGCAAGTCCATCCGATATTCCATACAGTGATGTAGTCCTGCGTGACAAGTCTGCACATCCTGCCCCTGATGGTCTGAGTAGCACTGCGGAAGTTGCAACTGTACAGCTTGAATTTAATTATCTTAGTTATTTAACAGGTGATCCAAAGTATAGCATAGAAGCCATGAAGGTTCTACAGCATATAAAGACTTTGCCAAAGGTGGAGGGACTGGTCCCTATATACATTAAGTAAGTAACTAAGATCGTATTTTCCTATGCCATGACTTGTGTAGGCAGATGCTTGCCCTCGGAATATCTGAAAAGTAATTAAATCATGTTCTGCAATAATTCCAGTATCTTGAAATGTGTCTTCTTGACCTGCTATTTTTGTTTAGGGAGCTAGATATATTGCAACTTCTAATAATGTAGGGCATTCAATGCAACGGTAACATAACCATATGATTAAAAGAAAAGGCTTCTTTATGTTCTGCCTGTTTCTTTATTTTATTGTTAAAGTAAATATAGCTATCCTGACAAAAGTAACTGTTTAAGAACAACTTATGATGAAGATGGTTTACAGTTCACTCGATATCTCTAGAACCAATTAACTTCTCCTACTATTCAACATGGAGGAAAACCAGAACAGTTTTTTCTACATCTAGTTATATATGTATTGCTGGTTACTGTTTTGTCTCCTGATTATAAGTTCCTACTTACAGTTACACTAAACTGATTTGTTCCATTGCCAATTCCTTCTTCACTATCTATCATGTTAGAAAAATGCTTTTGTGCTTACTTCCAGAAATCTTGCATATAATTTGCAATACATGTTTCAAAAATTGAAACACAAATCTTTCTTGCCAAGGATCCTTAAATGTCTTCACTATTTGTTCATGATTTCCAAGTTATCTAATCCTAAACGAAGTCTGAACCTAAATTTCACTTTCCTCTCCACAACCAGAACATATGGGCATCCTTCAGTACATTTAATTCTTGTTGTAGAACCATACTAGATGTCTACATTAGGATAAAATCAACCGGTACTTGTATTGGTGTAAGGTAGTAGGTACCCAGGTGGATTAGTTGAGGTGCATGTAAGCTGGCTCAGACACCATTACTACCAAAGAAAGAAAGAGCATGTCTGCAATAATCTAGTACCTTTATTAGTATATATATATATATATATATATATATATATATATATTCTTGCTTCCTTAACATATGAAAGACTAGCATTTAGTTGTGCTTAGGATCTCTGAATGGGTCGAGGTGAGAATATCTTGTTCACTTGCTTCAGCATATGCTTTCACCGCCACATCTTTCTTTCCTTGTTCTCAGCCACTTCAAGTGATATTTCACCATTTCTTGTGTCATGTAAGTATCTAAGCAAAAGCTGGAATTTAACTCTGCAGATTACAAGTTTAAGAATGGGTGGTTTTTATATTTATTTATTCTTACTTGTCTACTGTTGGATTAAGAAAATACAGAACTGTTATACCCATTGACTTATCATTTGTGCTTATAATGATGTCAGCCCTCAATCCGGACAGTTTAGTGGAGACAATATTAGACTTGGATCTCGTGGTGATAGCTATTATGAGTATCTTATCAAAGTGTGGCTTCAGCAGAAAGGAACTAACTTTTCATACTTGTACGATATGTATGTCGAAGCAATTAAAGGTGTCAGGCACCTTCTTGTTCGCAAATCTGTTCCAAATGGCTTGGTCTTTGTGGGAGAATTGCCATATGGGCAAGAAGGTGGTTTCAGTCCAAAGATGGATCACCTGGTATGCCATTTCTGTTATTATTCTTTTTCAAATATACTTCAGCATTGTAAAGTGAAAAGGTCAAAATGGGTCTAACAAGGAATCAGCTGCACGATGCCACAGTTAGCCACAGTATTCTATTTTTTCCTTTTGAAAAATAATAAATCTTCCCAAGCAACATGGAAATCCTTTCCTTGATATGTTTAGCCAATTCTCCATTATAAATTTCTTATGCTGATAGAACATTTCTTTTCTTTTCTTTTTCTCCAAATTTTTCATTCATTTTGCTCACTCAAAGAGTTTATTAACATACAAAAATCACTGGCCATAACTTTCACTTTCTTCTTCTGAGTGCATTGATTTATGATGGAATACAAGTTGCATATATTAGATAGCTTTACCTCTCTAGCTAGGGGTATACATTTTAGTAATGTGCTTTTTATTGAAGTATATAGTCTTGAATTTTAATTAAAGGAAAACAGTCTTCTCCTGCCTCTTTCTTTTCTATTCACAATGAAACTTGTTTTCGTAAATGTATGAAAGACGTATTTTAGATGTTGATGTCTGCTCTTATAAATTTGATATCATTTGACATCATCCGCAGGTGTGTTTCCTTCCTGGTACCCTGGCCCTTGGCGCTACAAAGGGGTTGACAAAGGAAAGAGCTATGAGAGAGAACTTGCTCACTTTTGAAGATATGGAAAACCTAAAGCTTGCTGAAGATCTGGCTAAGACTTGCGTGGAAATATACTCAGTAACCTCTACTGGCCTTGCTCCAGAAATAGCTTATTTCAATATTGAGGTGAGTTAAAACATTTTTATTTCTTTCATCACTTTTGGCAACTATCATATTATGTAAGGTGGTGTTTTTAGTTTTCTTTTGTCGATCTTTTTTCTTTTCTTTTCTGAGGAAGGTGAGTTTGTGAAAGTTAAAAGATTCCTGTTGCATATTTTAAACTTCTGATCTGTGTTTAACATCATTTATGTCTAGATGTAACACGGATTAATCGGTTGTAATAGATGCAAGAATTACTCTCTTTAATGCTAGTCCAATCAATCAAACAAATCTGGAAAACAATCAGAGTGAAAATGTGCCTACCGTGACTTGAACAATCTAATTTCTTCATTAGTGAGACGCAAGATAAATTAATGATAGTGTTCATATGTCTACCCTGACTTGAAGTACTATTGTGACATAATTGGAAAAGATTCTTGCATCATTAATGTTTTTCTGTTGTCTTGTTTTCTTCAAGCAGGGAAATTCTGAAGGTGGTCCTGGTGGTGGGAACAAAAGTTCGAAATATTTGAATGACATAATCATAAAGCCTGCTGATAGTCACAATCTTTTGCGCCCTGAAACCGTTGAATCATTGTTTTATCTATATCGTATTACTGGCGATTCAAAGTATGTTCTTATTTTAAAGTTGATCTGTGAACTTTGCTATGTGCATTTGCTTTATGGGCTTGAACAACCTAGTTTGTTGACTTGGTGGACTCTTCTTCAGGTATCGTGAATGGGGCTGGCAAATTTTTGAGGCATTTGAGAAGTACACTAAGATTGATTCTGGAGGTTACACTTCTCTTGACGATGTTACTGTTATTCCTCCACAAAGAAGAGACAAGATGGAGACTTTTTTCTTGGGTGAAACACTCAAATACATCTATTTGCTGTTCGGTAATAGCACCACGATCCCTTTGGATGAGTATGTATTCAACACAGAAGCTCATCCTATTCCAATAATTTCTAAAAGTGTATGATAGATACTTTGCTTGCAAGAAGAATTTTTTTTCCAGTATTGGCGGAGATTCAGATGACCCAAGAGAACATGTTTCAGCAATCTCAGATGGAATTTAAATTCGTTTAAGTCGGTTCATTAGGTTGCATGTGACCTCATGGAAGCTTATACACAAATGTTCATTTAGATGAAGCTCCCTGAAATTTCCATCTGAAATGCTCCTGAAACTTCTACTGGAGTGATATTTGAGGCGGGGAATTCTCGATGAACGTCTTGTTTGTGTAGTGCATACAGAGATAATTACAATTTTTATAAAGTGTTAAAGGCTTAAAGCTCTATGTTATTCATGGAAAGAACAGGATAGTGTAATCCTTCTGTAGTAAGTTGGAATTTATTCTTGTAATTGATGTATTACATCTGCAGCTTTGATTTCTCCCTTTGGAGATACAAAGATTGAATCATTTAGCCTAACATTTACACAATGAGATCAATATACAATTGCTTTGAACCTCTTCTCTACACTTCTGATAATTTTCCTTCGCGATCAATGATGATTATATTCCATGCTCAAGCATTTGTGTTAAAGGAAAAACAGATGGTCGCCATCTCTGATGACATCAATGTCATCTATTTCAGCATCCTCTGCATTTACAGCTCTCTTGAAATCGTAGCTTCCAAATCTTTGACCTGCAGTTGGAGAAAATTGCAGTGTGAGAAAGAATGATCGCGTTCTTTCAATTTTCACAAAATGAAAGGTAATTAATTACCTGCTACTCTGAATAGCTCTTGTAGTGAATCCGGTAGAATGATTAGTTTCCCAAACTGTTGATGCAATGATTCTTTTTTCACGTGAATGGTGATTCTCTTCTTATGGTGGGTAGATTTTGTCCCTTGAGAGCCACTTGAACTGGTACTACATGTGGGTCTTTTTAGGCAAGAGTTGGAACAACTGGGGACCTCAGGCTTCAGTTGACAGCTCTTTGTTCCCTCATCTGGTCCAATGAGCTCCACTTTATGCTCACTTAACTCACTCTTATTTTCAAGATTTAATGACAAATCATTCATGGTTTTGTTTACTTCTTGTCCATCATCTCTCTCTTGCTTCTTAACTCTAGCTTCCAAATTATTGATATCTATGCTAGTAAGTGTGATATCATCATGCCTTTTGATTTCTGGTCCTGCATTTGTTTGGTGGTCCACATAACCAAATCCTCCAAATCCCTGAAGTTTCTGGTTAATAACAAAAAGAATCGTCTGTAAATTTCGTTTTTTTCCTAAGCAATAACTACAGTGGATTTACCAGTACATAATCTGGTTTACTTACCATCAAAAGATTGTTCATAATTATACATTCATCTTCTGGATTTGCGCGAAGAATGTTCATCAATGATGTCCTACTTAGCCTTAGAATCTGAGAAATCTCGGTAGTTCGAACAGCAAATGGCTGTGGTCTCCCACATAAAACACCTATGTCTCCAAATATTTCTCCTGCAACAGCCTTTCCAATTATCTGTTTGGGAACATGATTGAGAAGAGAGATTTAGTTATATCCTAAAGTTGTCACTTAATAATAATAGTTACTATGCAGTAATATACATACTTGCTCTAGCCCTTCAATCTGTGCTATAAATTCCTGCAACAATAACACATAACATACTGATTAACAACATGACAAACACAACTTTAATATATACTCAATCTATAAACCAACGTACCACTGCTCCTGAAACTATTATATACAGATCAGTTGGTGCCTCATTCTGCAAAATTACTTCTTGCTTCGGAGGGAAGTATTCAGCTTCCATTTCAGGAACCTTAGAAATTAAAGTATCACACTGTTAAAACCAATGCAGAGTGATCGAGAGAACAAAAGAGACAGGAAGGGAAGAGGAGAGAATTACCAGTTGGAAAAGGAGGTTCCGCGAAACACCTTGGAACAAATGAACATTTTGAACTATAGGAAAAAACAGATGGTGTGCAATGCTTGTTCTGATGGCTTTAGGCAGGCCATTAAGAGTCTCTTCTTGTTTTAATGTTTCTGTTTTGAACTTGAGACACATGTGAGACAAAACCTGATCTTGTACTCTTGGAGGCAACTGATTCCTTTTCGCGAATTCTTGAGCTGCTTTCACTGCCTCCCTCTGCAAAATAAACAAGACTCCTCAAGTTTAATTTGATCTCAAGATGAATAACACGCGATTTATGGAGAGAGAGGGAGGAAGAAGAAGCATACGAAGTTTCTGGTGCGACTAGTCCAATGAACAACAAGGTTAGTCATGTTTCCAATTATGTAAGATGTCAATCCCAAGTTGAATAACATGTAAAAGATATCAAACAGCATCTCTCTTGAGTTCTCAGCATGCAAGTCTCCATAACCGGTTGTTGTCAGCGTTACAATAGACCAATACAATGAGGTTATGTATCTGTCACCAACACTTAGTTGCTTGAAATCTGGATATACAGCACCAATCCATGTCTTTTTCGAATCAGGATATCTATCAGCAATCATATAGTTAATGCATCCAGCACAGTGCACTGCAAACAATGTCACCTGAACTCCAACCAAACCACATGTTACTTGTCAAAACATATAAAAAAAAAATCATATTTTTTGAGCATTGAGAGTACTTACTGATACAAGTTTTGTACATCGCGTCCAGAAGTAGTTGAACCGGATATCCTTCTCAAGTCTGAAGGAAAGCAAACCGGCTTATATGTGAGTTTTTTTTAGCATTGATCATAATTCATGATGTAGAAACCAAATACAGTGTGGTATTTTGGACCTTGCAAACAGGGCACTGACTCGTCTGAGACGCCATAATCTGAGCATGCTGAGCAATCTGAATCCAACTCCTCCGCTTTCTTTGTGACCCGTGAAGACGAGGATCAATGATTGGAATGGTACAGTAGAACATACATCAAAAATGAACCATGTTGACAAGTACCTGTTTATCTCACATTTACACATAATTAGAACTTCGAAAAATCTCTCTTTGAATGAAGTTATGTACATAAAGATTAAATTTTTAATTATTATACTTTACCTTATTGCTATTTTCTTAGGTTCATCAACAAGAAGATAAGACTCTCGATGAAGATACGCGACGAAGAAGGTAAGTAAAATGTCAATAGCAAAGAAGCAATCAACAATGTTGTCAACAATGAACAGAGTATCATCTTTCTTGTATGACAAGAATGCAACCTCAAACAGAGAAATCCAAGCGGTGTAAATAACCATAACAACTAGAAACATCTCCCAACACCTGAAATATCATAGCAATCATTAAGCTCAAGAGCAGAAAAAATAATTTATTAATCAATCAATCAATTAGAGTCAATTATCTATCTTATCTTTACCTGTAACGTGGATTAAAAGGCGAAATGATGAATCTTCGGAGTTTAGTAGCGTAGTTGATTCGAGCTCCAAGTGATGGGAGAAGATCACTAGAGAAGAAGCCACTATGGGTGGTTTCTGTATCCATTTGGAACTCGTCCACACAGAACCGTTGTAAACAGTTTTTAGCATAAGAAAATGACATTATTATTATATATTGCTGCTTCTTTTTTGTTGATGTGGTTTTTTTTTTTTTTTTTTTTTTTTTTTTGTTTTTTTTTTTTTTTTTTTTTGTTTTTTTTTTTTTTTTTTTTTTGTTTTTTTTTTTTTTTTTTTTTGTTTTTTTTTTTTTTTTTTTTTTGTTTTTTTTTTTTTTTTTTTTTTTTGTTTTTTTTTTTTTTTTTTTTTTTGTTTTTTTTTTTTTTTTTTTTTGTTTTTTTTTTTTTTTTTTTTTTGTTTTTTTTTTTTTTTTTTTTTTGTTTTTTTTTTTTTTTTTTTTTTGTTTTTTTTTTTTTTTTTTTTTGTTTTTTTTTTTTTTTTTTTTTTGTTTTTTTTTTTTTTTTTTTTTTGTTTTTTTTTTTTTTTTTTTTTGTTTTTTTTTTTTTTTTTTTTTTTGTTTTTTTTTTTTTTTTTTTTTGTTTTTTTTTTTTTTTTTTTTTGTTTTTTTTTTTTTTTTTTTTTTTGTTTTTTTTTTTTTTTTTTTTTTTTTTTTTTTTTTTTCGAGTTTCTTGGAAAGGCAATGTGTAATATTTAAAAATACTAACTAGTTATTTTTAGCGTGTTTATATATAGAGGATGTAGATGAAGAAGTAGTTGGGGTGATACACGGGTCAAGTGTTTCTTTATTGTGATTCTTTTGAAAAAGCATTTAGCTTTAAGAACGTGACATTGCTACTTGCCTACTTCTATAGTATCTTCCCACAAGTGGGGTCTGGAGAAGGTAGACTGTACGCAGATCTAGTAGAAGTAGAGAGATTGTTACCAAAAGCTCGAGTGAGCAAATGCAAGTACAAAATAGAAGAAAACATAGCAATATTGAAACACAATAAACAACAAACGAGGCGAGATATGAGTTATAAAGTTGTTGAAGTGGCAAACATGATTTTCTTTGATAATAATTCAGGTGCAAGGGGAATTTGTTGAGAGAATTAAGAGAAAGAAAATGGAAATAATGTTGTAAGATTTTTGGGGAAAATGGTAATGGTGGTGGGATCTCCACCAAGATAGAAATTTTAAGAATAAGCATTTTATTGCAAGGATGGAATTTGAGTGAAAAAACAGATAGGTGTTTTTCATTTCATTTTCTAGAATTGGACCAACAAATCCCAAATAGGATTTGGGGAACTATTTTGTGGAAAACACGTGGACCAATAAGAAATCGAATTCCATGTGAGAAAACTTTAGTTTTTAGTAAACAAAAAAAATCTACGTTCTTTTTATCCTTTCCTTTCCAAATTTAAAGAATCAATTTTTCTAACCTTATGTTATTAAAGTAGTTGTTGTTACAAAATGTAAGTTTGATTTTGAACATGTGATCAAATCTTAGGGATACAATTGGAAATGACGTTGGAACTCTGATATTCTCATTTATATTAAAAAATGTATAGAGTATTTCATTTGATATATTTCTCGAATCACCTTTTCAATTTCAAATTCTATATTGAAGTCGAAGACAAAATAATGGACAAAATTTGTAAAAGGTTGATATATCTTAGTATTATTTTTTTGAAAATTGAAATTATGTGCATGCCTAACAAATGCTGTTGTCTCTTCTCCATACATAAGGTTCCATGTGCTTGATGTTTGGAGTTCATTGAATTTCTTTTGTATACTATGTCACAAATTGGATCATATATTACAAATTTTGTTTTAGTTAATGTTGGTGTAGAATGAAAAATGATAGAGACGGGTGAAGGGTTGGTTCATGCAATAAATAACACGCCCACATGCATGAAATTTCTTAGAAAATGAGGTGTTTGTGTAGGTGGGAGAGATTAAATGGAAAAGGATATAGTTTTAAGTTTTATTTAATGATGATGATTAGGGGCGGAGCCAAGTCAGGTATGATAAAGGGGTTTATTTGAATCTTCTTCGACAAAAAAAATATGTTGATTGTATATAATTAAAAATTTTTTTACATATAGTAAAGATTGAACAACCTTTGACTCCTTCGTGTATTTAAAAAGTTTTATATTTTAAACTTTTTAAATAAAAATTCTAATTCCACCTCTTCTGATGACGATATCATCATGATGATGAAAGGGAATCTCAAGGAGGAGGGAGGACCCATTAGGTAGGCTGAATTTTATCATGAAAATCACACTATTTGGGAAAGATGTTTTGCCGACTTAATTTGCATTGAAGCAAAATTGAACTTCATTTACAAATAAATTGTGATAGAGCGATAAGTAAACCTTTATTCTTAATCAGAAAGCTCAGTTTGAGTCTATTTGAATATCTAATCATTTTTGTTAAACATCGTTTTACCTCTCAACGTGGGACTTTTCGATATGTTTTTTTTTTTTTTGAAAATAAATTTAATGCAGATAAAAAGTCAGACATGCAAAAATAAATTGTAATCAAATGTATTTGTAAAAAATATTCAGGAATGATGTGGTCAAACCGATCAGCAATAGTGACTTACAAATCGAAGGATCACACGTACGGTTGCTTAATTATTAATTTAATGCTTTTAAGATAAGGTTCTAAAAGTGGGCGAGTCAAAGTAAAATTTTGTTA
The DNA here is from genome assembly GCF_000226075.1 of Solanum tuberosum. Classification (NCBI taxonomy): domain Eukaryota; kingdom Viridiplantae; phylum Streptophyta; class Magnoliopsida; order Solanales; family Solanaceae; genus Solanum; species Solanum tuberosum. Next base: position 105,673 of record NW_006239075.1, on the reverse strand, counting down.
ATATAGAAAAATTTGATTTTTGTGAATTTGCTCAAATTACCGGTTTTAAATTTGAATGTAAAGACACAATCGTAGTCAATACAAAACTAATTAATTTATGTGGAATCCCAATAAGACGAACAATCATTATATTCTCGAAAGAACTTGTACTAGAAACCAAATTCAGTTTAAGAACAATTTTGGGTTAGTATCATCAGATGTGATGATGTGGATGAGACTATTCTAATTTTAATTAGTGACTTTATGTTCGAATCCAAAATATGAAAATAATCTTAATAAGGAGTTCAAGTCTCGAATGGGCTCCTATCTGGGACGAATATAAAATAGTAGGACAAGATATCAAACAGCATATAAGAAGCTAAAAAAAAAAAAATTGTATTAGTAGTGTTATATTTTGGGCTAAGGAGCTATATTTCTCCTTTACTTGAAAGATAGTATCATTTGCACTTTTGTTCTTATTTTATGCTGGTCTTTAATTTTTATCTATTAATAAATAGAGATTATATAATTATTTTGTTGGACATAATTTACTTTTAGATTAAAATATTTCATAATTATTGTTTTGCTAGGTATAAATTCGACTTTTAAGGATAAAATCGAAGATCGAAGGTGTATTTAATTTGAAGGAAAATATTAACAAGCGAATTTATTACTTATTTTCTAGTGTTTAATAAGTAAGTAAGAAAGTATTATTCTAAAAGAGCGTTATTTAGCAAAATACTATGGAAGAGGAATGAGATTGAGAGTGGTGGTTAGATGGCCAAGGGGTGAGAGTTGAGGGAAGAGACAATAAACTTAGAATGTCACTTATGCAACTTGTTTTATCTACTTCCATTATGAAACTCATTTACTTCGTTTTAAAAAACTTATTTTACTTGAGGAAATATTTTCCAAATATTTTAACCAATCAAATATTAAAAAAACTAAAATATATTTTTCAGAAAATATTTTCATCCCTCCCTACCAAATATACACCAACTCGTTTGAAGGGCAATAAGGCAAATAATTATTTACATGATCTAACAGCAGCATCACAAGTGGTCCAAAACTTAAAGAAGAATAAATGTGTAAAGTCTTTTCTTCTTGAGTAAAAATAAAAACAACAAACTAAAATATGTAAAGAATCTAGAGTAAAATATAAAGGATATCCTCTTTTTTGTGGTCTAGTATCCATATAGAAATTTACCCTACCATACATACACAAAAATAATTGTTTAATTTCATCCTCTTATAAGGAACAAACTGGTCCACCTTTTAAATAAAATAATGATATGGAAAGTGAAAAAGAATTGAGATCATAAGGGTAAGAGACTGCACACCACATCAAAAATGATTTTAACAATAATAACTTAACTGTTAATAAAAATATATTTTTAGTGGCATTTAACATTCTTTGGAAAAATCCCTAAATCTTGTACTAACTTTAAATTCAATATCAATTAACTAATGTCAATAAAGGTTTTATCACTCTCTATTAATATGTATATTTATTATCACTAAAAGTTATTTTGTTGCAATGACCTAATAAAAATGAGAAAATATGCAAAGAGAAATTATAAGTCTGAAAATAGATATACCAGATTTTAATTATGATATTATGTAAAATTTATAAACTTTATAACAACCAATAATCGACACATGATATATATATATATATATATATATATATATATTGCAGCACAGTTTTCATGTAATCTCAAGATGTGATATGTATAAAGGTAAGAAATAAGTAAAATATTTTCAAAATTCACTCAGAAAGATAAGTGAAGTTATAAAAATAATGTCTAGTATTAATTGAAGTAAATAATATAAAGGTACTTTACTTTCTACATACAAGTGAAGTGAGGGGTAATTTTTTCTTCCTTTTTGATATAAAATAATTTTAAAAAATCTATTTTTAATAGTATCAAATACCAAACAGTAAATTTTCTTGAAAATAATATATTTTTTTTTCTCTAAGCTTATGTCAACGAAGTTGGATCTTAAATACAAATAGTTTCTTATTGTCGATGTCAAAAGATATGAATAATAATAATCCTTGTCTTTTTCTTTTATTTATATTTTTCAATCAGTTTTTACTTTGTTAGTAGTTGCCGTTGACAAGACCAACAATATAAAAGTTAATTTTCTGTTTCAATTTTTTTAATTTGACATGAATTTTTTTTTAAAAAATTGTTATATAATTTTAAATTAAATACGTGTTAAATAAATTAAAATATTTTAAATTTTATTATCTTAAATATATCAGATGAAAATTTAAAATTACAAATTCACTTAAAAATGATTCTTTTGAAAGCTGACTAAAAAGTATAAGTCAAACAAATGAAAGAAAATATTTCCGATATATCATTGACTCAAATAAAATATTTTAAAACGAAAATTGAGAAGGATCTTTTTAGATATAACTGCCACGTGCATCACATGTGAGAATTAGTGGGTGTAGGTTCCATAGAGTTTGGCCAAGTTTGGCTATATCCACTCCACTTGTTTCCTAAGCTACAATTTAATTATCCCACTTGAGATCATATCTATTTATTTCACGATCCGAAAACTTGAGTCATAATGATATTTATTAAAATCTATCAATAAATTAGCTAATTCATATTTTGGAATAACAAGTAGTGAGTATATTGGGCAAAAAATTTGAAAGCAGAGGAAAGAAAATCAATATAACAGAGAAATAATAGCAGAAAAGAGAAAATGTGTAAATATATACAGACTTGGTATCTATATTAGCCTAATTAAATCTAGATTTGCGTCGAGAAGTTTAACGGAAGGTGACCTCGACACCTCCTTAAAATTGGATTTGCTAAAGCCTAATTCCAAACAAAGTGTTTGGCATGTTACCAATGCAATCAAAATTCCGACGTTTTAATAAGTTTGGTTTATCACTCCTAAACTCTAGATTATTTCGTATCTATGAATTTTAATAACTTATTCATTTCATGTAATTTAAGTTTTAAGGTACCTCAAGTTTAGTTCACTCATGATACCTTCATTTTATTTCATCCATAGTTCCTCAATTCAATTAAATATTGGAGAAAGCATCTTTAATTTTGCTTGGATATTATTTTATTTTTTTAAATGTCTATTCACTACTTTTTTTGTTTCACATTTGGTGATGGTACCCACATTAGATTCTGACTAAATCTGAATTCATGTCGGAAGGTTTTATATTGGGGGGTAAAAGGCTAGCTCCTTAACAAAGGTGAGTTTGTACCCAAAAGACTCAAACTTGAAAGCTCTTGTTAAGGATAAAGAAGTACTTACCGCTCCATCACAATCTTTGTCTCGCATCTATTCACTACTTGCCCTTTCCTAGCTATCACCTATATATCATATTGGCATAATCTTCATTGAACTTTGTAGTTCAATTTGGTAGGACCTACTCAAGATCCTTGTGAGAAACACCCCACACCTTGGGAGTCTCTTAGGGTGTGTTTGGTATGAAGGAAAATATTTTTCGGAAAATGTTTTCCAATTTTCTCATGTTTGGTTGAGTTAAATGTTTTGGAAAATGTTTTCCAAATCAACTCATTTTCCTCAAATTTAAGGAAAATGACTTCCCTTCAAAACTTAAGGAAAACATTTTCCAAAACTCTCTTCCAACTTCCAATTAAAAAAAAATTGTTGAAAAAATCAATTTATTTGATCCCTACCCTCAAACCAGCCCCCCCAACCATCCCCCCAAAAAAAAAAATTAAAAATTTGTTTTTAAATTCAATATTTTTACCCC
>NW_006239075.1:92282-101228 GCF_000226075.1 Solanum tuberosum | reverse complement strand
ACCCACGCCCTACTAGCCCCCACCCCCCAAAAAAAATTAAGTTTGTTTTTAAAAAATATTTCAACTTCAAAATTCCCAAAAAAAAATTAAGTTTGTTTTTAAAAAATATTTCAACTTCAAAATTCCCAAAAAAAAATTAAGTTTGTTTTTAAAAAATATTTCAACTTCAAAATTCCCAAAAAAAAATTAAGTTTGTTTTTAAAAAATATTTCAACTTCAAAATTCCCAAAAAAAAATTAAGTTTGTTTTTAAAAAATATTTTCAATTTCAACAATTATTTTCTACTCTAGTAAAAATAAAAGAAATTTTTCAAAAACATTTTTCATTCATAAATCAAACACTAAAAATCTTTTTCGGAAAGTATTTTCTACTCACCAACCAAACATGAGAAAATAAGTCAAAAATCAACTTGTTTTCCAAGAAAACATTTTCCTTCATACCAAACACACCCTTATTGTCCTTTAATCTCCTTCTCTCCATCCATCCCATCTAAATTGAAATTGATTGTTAATTAGTAAATACATTTAAGAAATTGGTACTATATAGTAATTAATTATTTAATTAAATAAGCCTTTTTCATTTAGAAAAAAAGGGCTAGAGTAGTAGTCCACAAAATGATAAGTTTGATCCTTTTCTTGAAGTTTCAAGAAAGTCAATTTCTCTATATTTTAATTAAATTGGATGAATAAAGGAACTTTTGAGAAAAATCCTCACCACCAGACCCAAAAAAGAATGTAAAGTCTAATTAAAGATAACTTATTTTAATTAACCATATTTATTAGTAATTTATTACTTGTAGACCCATAGGCCCAGCATATAGTATGAGATGATAAAATAGAATATGAATTTTTATGTATTCTTTTTGTGAAAGTCAAAGTCTCTTTCCATTTTAAAAAATCTCTTCCCAATTATTTGGAGTTCAGACAAAAATAACAAAGGACAAAAAGAATAAGAAACAAAATGCAAATTTATAAACTTGAAAAAAAAAATGTCTCTTTCAACTTTTCTTTTTATTAATAATAATTTGTTTGTTTATTGTTTTTTCAACTTTCTGGATTAGGTCTTTTATCCATTTAGTTAATTAGGATCATACTACTTACTCACGAGTTTAATAAAATTGTTGAATAAAGTATATAATATTTAAGTCAAAAGTGTTGCATGAATCATGATCAAAGTTTAATTTGGTAGTTTTAATTAAGAGAGTCATAATATTCTTGTGATTATTTAACCCCAATTAATCCTTTTTTGCCCAAAAAAAAAGAAGGAAAAAATCTCGTGAAGTGCAGATAACCACGGGCCTAAAAACGGGATGCTGCATACCGTGGTCCTCAGCAAAAGGTGGTCCAACATAATTTTTTTCCTTTTATCATTCGATCCGACTAATTTAAATTCATATTGTGTAGATTTATTATCAGAGGCAGAGGTGATTGTGGATGTTAACATATATATGGATTTGATATAACTCAGTAATTTTGATTCAAATTCTTATATATAGTTGTGTTTGAAAATACACTAACTAGAACTCATTTACAAACACTTGAGTCGTCATACAAATATTTAGAACCAATAAAGTTTAAATTATGAAGCTTCTTATGATCACTATATGGGAGTTTAAAACGCTCCATGCATGTCAAGAAGTTCTATATTTTCAAAAATTGAACTTGAGATCTCTAATTAGCTTCCATTTGATCATAGATTTTGAACTTGAGATCTCTTATTAGCTTTTATAGTTGTGATTGTTGGAATTTGAAATTGTGTTTGGACATGCATTTTACTTGAAAAACATTTAAAGTTTTATCAGTAAAAGTCCAAACAACGGATCTTGAAAATATTTGAAGATCAAATTTATAAAATCTAATCAAATTTCATGATCAGATAAATTTTTCAAAACTACTCGCAGGTAAGGGTGTTCCTAGATATACCTTCTATGAGAGTACTTTCCAAAAAAAATTTCTATATCTATCATCTTTATGGTCTTGTGGTCCTTGACTACAAAAATTAAATGCTTCACTAAATCAAAATGCTTTGGTAGAGAATCTAGCTTGGAATAATATTTTTGACCATTAGCTACCTATAGTTTTAGGGGTTCCATCATTTTAGAATTTCAAACCATCATTTTAGGAAACTAACCATCATTACAATTTCGTAATCATTCAAATAACATGTTAATGAATCTATTGGTTATGAATTTAATCAGGATTTTGAGCTCATATTGGTGATCGATGAGTTGAGAATACATATATATATATATATATATATATATACGGCTTAAGCACTACAATAAAAATAACAATAAATATACACAAACACAGAGTGTTAAAGTCTTTGTCGATATTTTTTAATTGTCCTTAGATTCAATATCGCTATAAACTTTAGGAACATTTACAAAAAATGCTAATTATCGCTAAAAATACATCAGAAAAATAGATTAGTTGTTTGCCTTGTTGGAAAGGTCCCCATTCATAGTACTATTACTATATATGATGATCAACTTGTATGTACCAGAAAGACAGTAATACAGATAAGTCACGAGCCTTTGCTTTGCCTTATTATTAGAAGATATTTCTTTATTCTTTATTATTCTAAAGTAACAATATCCCAATTTTTTTTTCATTAAAGAAAAATCATCAATAAAGATAGATACATGTAGTACTCAAATATTAAACGCAATAAAATAACTTTAGAATTTATTCCATGATTTACGACGTATTTTTTTATAAGATAAAAATAAAACACTAGTACTCAATCATTGAGTACGATAGAAAGGTACTTTTTTGCACTCTTTAATCCACTTCTAGTGTGAAATAGACCCTGCCCTGTGATTCGAATCAAAATAATAACATAAGCTCACGTAAACACAGAGCTAGAGTTTTAGTTACAAATTCAACATAACTTTATAATATATAGTATCTTTATAACATTCACATTATATGTATAGATAATTTATTCAGAAATCAATAAGCTATACATTCTTTGTAGAAATTTAAAATTTTGAATATGTTTCTGCTCCCGCGTGAAGTGAGAGGGCGGGCCAAGGACCAAGTTGATGAAGATTAGATTCACCCAATTGCCTTCTTTCATCTATTATTGCATGTAGCCAATAAGGCGCCGACAGGTTAGTGCTATTCTGGTTTATTTTTCCAGTGTCAGTTCATGTGAAGAGCCACTTTCATGGTCCACCCACTAGCTCTGCCCCTGCCCTAGCTACTTTAGTGCCTTACTTATTTGGATCAATATCAGAAAGTTTTATTTGAGGGAAAACGTTTTCTATCAAAAAGATAAAAACGAATACGATCTACTCTTAGTATTTAAATTCGAGATATATAGTTGAAACTGATGAGTTACCTACCCTGTTACAACCTCTTGTGATATCTCATGTGTTAAGATAGCACGTTGAGCACATTTAAATTTGACACAAAAATAAAAGTTTTTAACTCAATTTACGTGATCATTAGGATGAGAATAAATTCGTAATTATTTCACTAAGGAAAAAATTTAAAACTTAATGGAAATGAGTGTGTATTTTTGTTTGTTTCTTTAATTTAGATAAGACAAAGAATGAATATTCTTGGGGCTAAGTTTAGCCATCATACCTATGGGTTGTGGTCCTTTGGTTTAACCAATGAACACTAATTATAACTATTTAAGTTGAAAATGATTGGAAGTGGGACCATTTTTCATTTATGTTAGTACATTTGGTCTTGCATTAATTTGAATTAGAGTATGTGAAAAATATTGTTTTTAAAAAAGGACAGTAAAGTTTTGAAAAGAAAAAGAAACTACTCTAAAATACTCCCGGTTCAGTTTTAATTGTCACATTTTTACTTAACATACTTATTAAGAAAATAATAATTGATATGAGTATTTGATCAATTTATCCCTATAAAATGATGTAAGTCTTGGAAACTGATTTGAAAAATGAGTATTTAATGTTGAGAGTAAACATAGAAAATATATTTATTTTTTCTTGATATGTCACAAATAAAAAGATTTTTTTTTTTTTTAAAAGTAACAAATAAAAGTGAACAGAGAGGGTAATATCTTTGAGGAATATTATGCATTCTTATATATTCCTCTATGGAAAACTTCATTCTTTGATTTTTCGTTATGGTTAGCTAAATTATGTTATTGAAAAGTTGAAGCTTAATTTAAAGAGTTCTTTCGTTGGAAACTTACGTAAATATACACTTTCATTAATTTAAAAAAAATAATCAATTATTTTGGGGTTAGGGTGGGGGTCGTTTGGGGGGGGAGGGTTGCAACACAACCCATGTGTTTGAGATTCAATAAGATAAAGCACGTGCCAGATGTTCCCCCTCATGTGTTGGTCTTTTTTCAGGATTTGATTTCAATTAGTGCAAGTAAGGGTCCATATATAGAATGTGACATTAATTAATTATGTGTTTATACAAATTAACACTCTTTTTTTAAAAATAATCTAAATTTAACTATTATTTCCATCGTTCACTTTAACTTATCCACGGTTTTAAAATTAGAGTTTTCTAAGGAATATCAATCATTGATTTCTAAGGAATGTGCAATGTTCAAAGTAGATAAGTAAAAATAAACGGAAAAAATAAATACTTTATGTAGTTATTTGATGATAATAATAGTATTGAAAACAAACAATAAATTTCTCTTGATTTATAAAAATGAACAAGTAAGATGAAAATTGAAAATTAGACCGTGTATTAAATATATAGAAATAAAAAACTACCACATAAATTAAGTGTGTGGGTGGTTAATTAACTAGGTCCGATTAGTATTATCTTGCCTAATTAATTATAAGTCGTTGATTTGACTGTGGCTTGTACAAAAAAATCCAAGCAGATATTTAGGCAATGATACCGAATTCCACAAATATTCAAATTCTTGGTTTATTGCCTAATTTTCATGTCAAAATTAGGAATCTTGTTGGGTTAATTACCTGTCAAATGCAAAGACAAAGTTATGTGTTATACTTTTCTGTTCTTTTGAGTATACGTGGCTGTCGATGGCTGCGTACTAAGTTAGTTATCATGTAAACTAATTAATTAAGACAATAATAATTGTTATTTGTTCACATTATAGTATATTCAACGCGTTTCAATATATTCTTTTTAGAATTATTGTTTACGTGTAAAATTATATAATCTCCAGTTCAACTATATATTTGGTTTGGATGAAACTCATTTAATTCATTTCATTTCAATACTAATTTAGTAGTAATTCGTAATCAACAACTCAAACGTTTAATTTATTGAAACGTGATGATTCGATTCTATGACCTAGATTGGCATATGCTTGCACTTATCATTGTATCAGAGTTAAATATATCTTAATTTTTTTGATTTTCTATATTGAAACTTCATATTATATTGTCAATTTATGCTTCAAATGTCTAGTATTGAATATGCGAAGGAGTATTAGTAGTTTCACATTAAATGTGGATGAAATTAATGAAGCTAGAAGATGATGTAGAGGTTCAGTCGAACTCAATATTTTAGTTTAATTCTTCACTTAATGAGCTAATTTTTGAAATTGATTAGTTAGGTCTAATGTCTATTTTCTTCGTCACAAGATGTTGAATAGTATGTTGCATTATGTGACTTCCGATTGGGCACCATGTTTGCTAGGCAAGTGCGAATCTAGTGTAATGGTTATGAGTTCAGGTAAACAAATAATGTTTGCCTAGACCATATAATTCTATTTAAAAAATTATTAAATGTATCAGAATATTTAACTCAGAATTCGATCTCTTATACGATTTTTTTTTTTTTTGGCAAGTAAACATTTTATTTACCAAGTAAACGTTATAAATCAAAAAGTAGCCGGTATGGACATAACCTCCATCCTTGCTAAACAAAGTTCTCACATCTGCTAACTATCTCTATGGGTAAGAATTTAAAGTGCTTAATCTAGTAGCTATTCTTGGATACCTAATGCCTCTTCCATGTATCTCCTGAATTATATGCCTGATCAAGTAGCTTACTCTTATACGATTATTATTAATTGTATATCTTGAAATTGCTATACGAACCCATAAATTGAAAAAAAATCATGTACAAGTAAAGCAGACATAGTATTAATAGAGGATAGAGTTTTTTAACCCCCAACCCATAACTGATTTAAAAATAAAATTCATGTCACAACTCACATGGCCTATACCAAAACCTCAATAAGAGTCATAAATAGAGATCTTCGGATGTTGTGATGAGATAAATAAAAATTTCACAGCTCTTGTCTTGAGAATGAAAATAGCTTGGTAAGAGGGTGAATCTAAACTAATCAAAATCTCAAAATAAATACCAAATATCTAGTATGAATTTTTTTATTTTTTAAAAAAAAAAAAAGTCCAAATGAGGGATGCTAGTCTAAGTCGGCAGTTGGAAGGTACTTGTTATTTAGTGCGACCAAAGTCACTAAGCGTTGAGAGGCTTGCACATGTTACACGACCAATGGGTCAAACCAACATCATTGGAAAGTAGTCAATCACATTATACTCCTCCCTTCCGTTCTATTTTACTTGACTCGTTATGACTTGACGTTCTCTTCTTTAAATACATATTTATTTTACTAATTTTTTTTACTAATTATACTTAAAAAGGACAATTATTGTTTTATGTTAATATTTTAATGATTAATAAGGATAATATTGAAAGAAACTAATAAATTTGCATCAATTTACTATGATATGCAACAAAAACAACAATACATAGCCAGCGAAATCGTCTTATGAGCGGAGTCTGAAGAGAATATGCAGACGTTATTAATTATTATCTCGTGAAGATAGAGAGATCATTTTTGAAAGACGCTATGATAAGCAAGTAAAAGAAAAAAACTATTTTAGTATGAAGTCCAAATAAAATGTAGAAAGATAAAAGATTAAGAAATCATTTTTATTTTTTAATTCAAAAAATGTAAAAATAATACAAAACTCCACTAGCTTCCATCAACAGCCTGCCAAGATTGCAAAATGGAAAATGATTGCCATATATACCAAAATAAAATCTAGTGGGTCCAGGAAAGAACATGAGAATACTAGTGAGGCATGCACCAAAATGAATCAAAATTAAGATATAGGTGTCGGTAAAAAAACACACACAAAAAAAGTCAAATTAAATCAATCAGAATAACTATACTAGAAACATCATGAATCGGATAAGAAAAATGTCATTTTGTTGATATGTTCAAATAATACATTCAAGATTTGGGAATTATATAGTCATATATCCAGCTGACATGTTGCTGTAAAAATCAAATCGAATGAGTTTAGATCGGGATACATAGTATTAAAAATCATACGTTTAATACATATTTCCATGAAGAGGCATCTCAAATAACTCATAAACTCTTGTGTATTCATAAAGATAGAGAACGAGATTTTGAATATTCCACAAACTTAATCCCATAAATTCCTGCAAAATTCACAAAGAAATCAAGAAATCAAACATGACTATATATTGTCAAAGTAGTCGCCTGATATTCCTAACGATCAAATACATTGCAAGGAGGGTAAAATCGTTTTACATTCAAAAAATAGCGGTAAAAATACATTCAAAATATACACTGCGCGCAATAGAACTCCTCAAGTCTTCCAGAGATATGGTACGCCTAGATTGTTCTAGTGCTCTATTTTTCGTGAATCCACAAAAGCAAAACACAGGAAAAAGAGAATAAGAGAGTACAATTAGTTTCTCCCACCACCTCAACCAAGTTATTTAACTTGACGCGAAGTTTAATAAAGATGTAAAACTTTTGAAATTTATAATTTAAAACAAGTCATAGATATTTACGTAGCTATTAGTCATCTAATATAATTAAAGATGTAATGAACTTTACTAATGAAGAGAGTACAATGTTTAGTACTAGTAGTTATAATGTAGCATAAAGGTTGAAACAGAAACCCTCACTCACTCACTAATGAATAGAGTATTCAAATATGTAAATGATTTTGCGCAATAAGCCACTTTTTTTCTCAGGTGATAACAAGGTAATGTGGATTTATTTCCCATGTAAGATTATTTGCATTTAATTATCAAATTGTAGAATATAAGCAAAAAGTAAAATGGAAAAAGCAGACAACATGTGTGATGTTAAGAAAGTGCTTCTTGATATTCATGTCTCTTTAGAGTTTGCCAACAAATTAGATTCATCTAACGTATAACATATACATATCACATATGTATAATGTATGCTCTTTGCCTTGATTAACAAAGTATATATATATATATATATATATAATAGTAGTTTCTACGACTTTTCCCGCATCAAAGGGTCGAATGTTTCATTGATTGATGAGGGCCCAACGGGATGAGGTGAGATAAAGCATACGACCTCTGTTTCAATAAGTTTGTCTGTTTTATCTTGGCACAAACTTGATAGTTAAAGAAAGTAAAGAAGACTTTTAAATTATGTGGTTCTAAACTAAAAATAAGTGGAATGTACTAAAATATGGTGGTCTTGAAATATGTTAGGTTGAAGACTGAATTAAAGAGTCGTCAAAAAAGTAAAGAGACATTCTTGACAAAACCAGCTACGGTTAAAACATACAAATCGAAATGGAGGAAGTATTACTTACTATTATTCAATAAATATACTTTGATTTAGAAGAATTTCAAACTACGAAGGAGAAAATATAGCAAAAGCTAGCTAAATTATTTATACTTGTGTTGTAAAACTAGTAACTAGGAATAATCACTTTACGTGTCGTGGAAGGTAATATATTTTATTTTCAAATTTCACATATTAAGAAAATTGATGTGTAGATATATTTTGAATGACGAATCGTAAAAATAAATTGTGGTGTATAAAACTTAAACGGAAAAATTGTATATAATAGCAAACTATTAATTCAAATTAAATGCTATAAATATAGTTTGATTTAATTGTACCTCATAGCAAACTATTGCTATTTCACCTCTCTCCTGGTGAATCTCGCTCGCCACTCTCGTTCTCTCCCTCGCC
>NW_006239075.1:80733-92015 GCF_000226075.1 Solanum tuberosum | reverse complement strand
ATCTCGCTCTCTCACTTTATACAAAAACGCAAATGTATAAAATGCGTGAAAATTGTATATATACATATATTTTTGTTCCCCTCTCCCAGATCTCGCTCGCCACTCTCCCAGATCTCGCTCTCTCACTCGCCTCTCTCACTTTATACAATTGATCTTTCTGTATATGTATACCAAAGCAGATTATACAACTACTTTCTTTTGTATATGTCTAGCGAAATATACATATTTATGTTTGCTATGGAGCGCAATTATGCAAACTTTGCTATAGCATACAAATATGAATTTTGTGTTTGCTATACGTGAAAGTTGCTCAACTTAAACTCACAATTTAATAGGTTAATTTCATAGTTTTTGGGTGCCACAAGTAAAGTTGGGACGAAAATATTAGAGCAAGTATAACGCAGAGAGTCCATTGAGACAGACATCCATTGGGCTCTTCATTCTTTTTGGGCCTTTGACTGTAGAATCGTTTTTCCGGCCCATCCAGCCCATGACGAGTGGCCCAAATGCATGATGTGTCGATAAAACTCAGAATAGTCACGTTTCAGCCGGTCTTGTATTTGAAAAATAGCATTGTCAAGAAATTTTAAATTAACTAATAAGACTTAAGAATATTATCGTGAAATTTGAAATTATATGAGAGTAATCATTTTTGTGAAAATTACAATAATATACTACTTAAGACTTTAATTAACAATATATACACATACTTCTATTTAATTACAAAAATAGTTTTAAAATTACAAACATAGCAAAATAATTAATTTTTCGGATTTAATTTAATTTTTTATTTTTTATTTTCTTCTCTCCTCTTTTTGGGATTATTTACCTAATTTTGGGATGGTAATTATGATATTTAATTTTTCTATATTTTATCTCTCCAATTACTATTTTTAAGTCACACGCTATTGTGCATATCCAATAATATTTTTATTTTTTTTGTCTTTTTTATACACACCACAAAAAGTAAAAGTTCTTTACACTAAACAAAAACCTTTTTTATTTTCTGCTTTTTTGATACAATCCACAAAAAGTAAAAGTTTTTACACCATAGACCTTTTTTATCTTCCCAACATTTTTATTCATTCAAAACATTAGATATTCCTATGTAATTTATTTTGCTAAAAGTTTTCACCCTTCTCTCTTCCATCATCTTCGACATTGTTTCACTTTCAGTTCTTAACTTTCATCCATCCCTTTCACCATTGTTAATTTTTTCTATTTCATATTTTGATTTCTATGGATAGAACGCCTCGAAAAAATTTTATTTCATATTTTTTGTAGTTATTGTGGTTTGTACACTTGTGTATTTGATGAGTATGTGCGTCGAGAAGATATGAACATATCAATGACAATTTTTATTCTGAAAATTTTCGTTTGAGATATGGAGCATTACTTTGAAATTACGGAAAGAGGAAAATTATTATTGGTACCGTCAGTGAAAGCGAAGCAACTGGAAAAAAAATCGTCAGTTTTAGAGACAACAACAAAATCTCTAATCGAATCAACGAGTGTGTTGTTATTATCCTCATAATTGGTTGAAGAAAATTATCATCATGACAGCGATTTTGAGGATGAAATCCCCATTTCTAAAGGATTAAGAGTAAACCAAAATCTATAGTGTGAGTTTGGTTTATAACACCAATGTGTGTGATTGGTAATATATCATAGTATTATTACGAAAATGTGTTTTTATTACGTCAATTGTCTATGTTCATTTTTGTTTCAAACTTTATATTCCAACTTAAGTAGTTGCTACAGATTGAACGTGTGTTGTTGGTATATAATACCAACATTTTTGTCACTATATACAACCATTATTATGACAGACTTTTTTGTATTACTCCAATATTATACCAATCTATATTTACGTTTAAAATGTGGGTTAATTCTGATTTCAAAAAAAAAATTACGTTAATTCATTGTTATATTGATTTTTATATGCAGAATATCAGATAATCAGTCAATATATACCTCCTCATTTTTATCAATATTTATGCTTACTCCACCACAAGTATATCAATTGTGTACTTGGTGGTTATGATATACAACCATTATTATTAACATTTTTTAGTATTACTCAACTATTTAAATTTTTACGTTAATAATGTGCATTAATTTTGATTTCAATTCAAACCAAACTCATCACTTTAACTCGTTTGTGTATTCAATGTTCGTAATATCAAAATATCAATCACTATATACTCCTAATTTGAACAATCTTTGTGATTATTTCACCAAAAGTACACCAAATATGTACGTGCTAGCCATTATAATAACCATTATTATTGATTAACATTTTTTAGTATTACTCAAACATTATACCAAAATATTTAACTGAACATTGTGTAATAATTTTGGTTTCAATTACTCTAAGTAGTTGTTGTTCATATTCAATATTTAAGATTGATATTTAATACCATCCTTTCAATCAAACGCGTGAATACCAACGACATGTCAATTAAATCACCAATAATAAGAATACACTAATCAAGAGTAACCAAAGTTGGATAAAATTGCATTTATCATTCTTAAAAAAAATCAGAATTTTTGCAAGAAGCAAGAAAACATTAAGATTTTTTTAAAAAAATATAACACATCATTGTTAATTCTGATAAGAAAATTTGGGGAAAGTCTTTTTGTTATGCCCTGATGTACACATTTACTACAAGTGACTTTACTCCTCTTATATTTTTCTTCGTTAAAACCCTTCTTATGGTTGTTACTCGGTGGTCTGCGTGGTTGTTTTCTTGTAATTGGTGGTAGCATTACCTCTTCAGAATTGATTTTTTTGGTGGTATCTACTTGTTTCAGATAAAAACTTATTAGTAGTGATTCTCGTTAAACAGAATGGTCATTTCAATGTATTCAACTTATATATTATGTTTTAAAGAATGATTTTTGATGACATGATACTGCTTAACTCAAATATGGTGTTTACACCATCATTATGTACCAAAATAGAATCAACATGTACACCATCATCTAAAAAAAATACCAACTCTGAATGACACAAAAAATTATCAAAATTGAATCAATACGTACACCATCATCATGTACAAAAAAACCCAACTCAGAACGACACCAAAAAAATCAGAATTACACCAAACTAATACAAAACAATAAATTTCACCAAATCATTTACGAAAACACATAATCACTAGATATGATTTTTATTATAGACCCCAAAATCATACAAAACAAATCAAAGAATTAAAAACAAAAAAAATCATCATCGTGTGCAAAAAAACCCAAGTCTAAATGATAAAAAAAATGAGAATTACACCAAATTAATTAAAAACGATCAATTTCACCAAATCACTTACCAAAACGCATAATCAGTGAATATGATTTCTATTCCAAACCCCAAAATCATACATAACAAATCAAAGAATTAAAAAAAAATCAAAACACGAAATTGGTGAATAACAACAACAATCTATTTTTCTCTATTAATTAAACGACTCATTATTGACAAAATTCAATTTTATAAAACTGATTTTTAACGGGTTTTTTTTCAATTGTAACACAAAAAAAACCCATATCAAACATGGTATACTACATGATTTTTCAATTAGAAAAATCACGTAAAAAAACACAAATTAAATATTGAATTATCAATAATACCTGATGCATCCCAACGTCCTTTATGTTGAGTTAAGATTGAATAATTGTTGGTATTCATTATTGAACAGTCGACCAAAATGAGTAGAAAGAGAGTTTTATTTTTGTTAAGAAACCTTTTATTGATAGGAGAGAATATATATAACCAATTTGAGTAAATCATGAAAGGTAAAAGATTTGAGAAAAAAAAGGAAAAAGTAGAAATCGTGGAGCACTAATTAAACGTTTATTTTAATTTTATTTTTTTTAATATTAAAACCTAACTTTGAAAAAAAACTATTGTTATATAGTGATAATTAAGGTAATTAATTTGTATATTTAAGTTTTTTTCCCCATTTTTTTTCTTCTCAATATGAAATTAACATCAGTTCAATACTGTCAATTTTTGGGGGTGGACTTTTAAGAAGATTGCAAGTCTCTTTTGGGCTCAAATGTTGCTGGATTTCAACGTTGGGCTTTAGTAGAAAAGACACATGAATGAAAATTTACATTTGTTAGCCACTTTTCGATCTTATAATCGAAAAATAATGGGAAAAATTGACTAGATGTATTGAACTGATATTAATTTCATATTGAGAAAAAAAAATGAAGTTAATTCAAAGCTTTGGTTTCATTTTGCATTTATTTAATTTCAAACTTATCAAACAATGGCATGAGATTCACAATATACATTTTTTTTTGCATTTCTATTTTATTTAATAAAATAGTGATATAATGTAAATGGTAATACTATCGAGCTAGTTTTTTTTTTGGTGTCAGTGTTGTATATGACATGTTTTTAATCAAAAATATGTGTTTCTTATAAGTTTATATATATATATATATTGGTATTATATTAATATCTCCATATTTACCAACATGAGTTGTGATGTAGTGATAGGAAGTCAAGTCCTAGGTTTGGAAAAAAATCATGTTGGGAGCAGTGACGGAGCTAGAATTTTTAATAAGGGGTTCAAAATATGAAAAAGTAAACATACGAACTAATCGAAGGGGGTTCGACATCTACGGTATATATAAAAAATAATTTTAACCATATATAAATAGTAAGATTTTCTGCCGAAGGGGGTTCGGGTGAACCCCCTGACACACTGCTGGCTCCGCCCCTGGTTGGGAGCCATCTCCAAATAGGCCCTACAGTATTCGGATTTAGTCGAAACACATGAAAAAATAATAATTACTTATTAAGACTGATAAAAAGTCTCGAAAATTTGGATTCATATCTTGATAGGAAAAAAAAGATAATTTTTGTCTCTCTTTTAAAGAATTTATTCGATATTTGTATCATGGAAACTATCAGACAATAATGAACAACTTGAATGGCACTCAAATTAAAATATATCCGTGAACACCCTGGCTGCATTTGTTTTTTCTTTTGGACGGTAACATAATGGCTTCTCCATATTAATCTAAAATTAAGAGAAGTACTAAAATATTTTTAAATTTGATGCAAATTATTAGTTTTGTCCTTAAACTATTGACAATTTTAAAAATATTTATCTATTTGATTAACTAAATTGAGATATATCATCGATCTGCCATATGACATAGCAATCAGTTTTAAAATCTCGTAGGAGCATAAGACTTTTATTGAAAACACTCTTAAACTTGACGAGAATTTTTCAGTTATTTAACTCTTGTTACGAGATGAAAAGCATATTTAAGTTTATTTAGTAAGACAAAAAAAACGTTTTTAACAATATCAAATTAATAATTCACTACTTCTCTCTCTAAAATTATTCTATTGCAGTTTTAGTAGAAGCAATGGTTTTTTAACACCAATGAAGCATCTAAAGGGATCTTTGTTATGCGAAATAAAATGAAATATTTCAAAGTAAAATTTATATTATATTTTAATTAAAAATATAAATTATTTATACTTTTAATTAAAATATAATAATATAAATTTTATTCAAAGATTAATTACAACGATATTATTTCATCAAACATAAAATTATTTTATCTTGTTTTTTAAAGGGATAAGGGTATGAAAAATACCTCAACTTTGGTCGGATTTGCTGTTGCGATACTAAACTTTCATAAGGACCTATTACCTCTCTAGACTATTTAATACCGTATTTTTTACCCCCTGAGCTATTTAATATTGTATTTTAAAGGTATATATGTGCCCACGTGGATACATTACTATTTATAATTTTGCATTATTTTTTATGTCCACGCTGACAAATATATATGTTTAAAATACGGTATTAAATAGTCTAGAGAGATAATAGGTCCTCATGAAAGTTTAGTATCGCAACAGCAAATCCGACTAAAACTGAGATATTTTTTAGATCCTTATCCCTTTTTTAAATAAAAGAAATTAATTTAAAAATATAATTTCAAATAATTTAATTCACCAATCAAATAAACGATCCATAAAAGTCTTCTCGTACTATACTCTAGTTTGGAGGGATGGGCTGCTTTTTACAAAGTTGAACAACTTTGATTGCTACAGACACCGTAGAGTATTTCCCGCCATTTCCTCGGGTTCTGTGCTAATATACCTTTCTGGTCCCTTAAGTATGATTTTTTAACATAAATAAAAAAAACCAAAGCTTAAGTCATTAAACTAATGACATAATACATAAACATAATTCTTAACTTAGCTTCAACGGAATATGTTTTACACTACATAATATACGTAGAAAGCCACGTTATAAAACAAAATTGTCATATAGGACTATTGTATATATTTGTTTAGTATTATACAAATTTAAATATCAACTTGTACCCATTCAAAATTAAAAATTGTAATTGACAATTGGCATCAAGTTAAATGTCATATTTACTTATTATGCCTAAGCAAATCATGAGAATTAATAATTGAAGTTCCGAATTGCTTAAGATGCTCTTCACAAATTTCTAAAATTCGGCGGTGACCCCACATTGTGTTGAGGGCCCCACTAAAGGTGAGAAAGTGAAACACCAAAAACAAAAAACGCGGAATGTACTTTATGCTTTCTTTATATAAAAACACTGCAAATTTTGGAAGTGGGTATAACACAATCCCCTAGTATCTCTACATTTAAAAAAAAAAATTGAATTCATTTTAATTTGTCAAATGAATAACATATAATGATTTACTTTTAGGGTGTATTGTTGCGGAAAAAAAAGGTATTGAATAGTACTTGTGTTTTTTTTATAAAAAAAGTAAAAATTCTAATTCCACTATTAATTTTAGGTTTAAATTTTGAAAAAAATAATTATTTTGATGCAAATTTAGATTAATCGAATTCCGCAACATATATATAAACCACAAGTGGAAAACAAAAAAAATATCTTTAAGCAGGTGTTTGAACAAAGGATTTGAAATCTCAATTTCAAGTTTTGATTTGAAATCAATATTTGTTTATGAAATTTGCACATAATTTGTACTTTAATTTCAAATTGTTATTTTAATCCCAAATCCTCTAAAAAAATAGAATCTAATTTTTTTTAAATGTAAAACTTGACTCATAAATTTAAATATTATAAAAGAGCTATTTTTTTTTTTTTTAAAAGACTCATGCTCGACATAAATAGATAATTCATATCATATGAGATGATTATATTAATACGATGTTTTATATTATCCTAATACGTTATTTATAAATTATAATGCATAATTTATTCGTTTGATATGATTAAATAAGAATTGATTATTATTATTTTTAGATAATTTTCATATTTACAAATATAAAAATATATTAAAAAAATTAAATTACATATTCAAATAAAATATGATCTTCGAATGATATCCAAATGGATCCTAATTACTATGTGACTTGTATTATCAACTGAAATTGGCATTGATAGTGGGATCGAGAGGAGCGTGGTAGGCCAAAGTTTGTTTCACAACAAGACAATTTATTTATTTTTGGAATTTTGTTAAATAAAACAACATATTTTTTTATGGGAGATTATAACCAAAAGAATAATATATATGTACTTAACAAAAAGATCTTGTAATATGAAATTAGAAGAATAGAGTTTGTCCATAGATTTTCCAAATAATATTTGGGGAAAAATTTGACAAATAGTATTTGTCCATACAATTTTGTCATTATTTGGCAAATATATCAAATTCCCAAATACTAATTTTTTCTAGTATTTGGGTCATATCTCATTATTTGGGATCTTTTGAAAATTAAAAATTTACACCAAACTTTTATTTTTTTACAAAAATAATCTCTATAGTAGTTGTTTGCATTGTATTACATAAATTTTTACGTGAACACCAAAGTAGTAATGAAATATTTAGTGAATATGAAAGTGATGATATGGTTGTTGATGAAAATGATAAACAATCGGCTCAGGGTAACAAAGTCATGTGCTTTATTTACTTCACGATGTATGAAATGATGCTTGTTGCACTCACTCCAAACTACCACATTGCTCTAGTGTCATGTACACTACTTGTTATTTGTTGTGACGAAGATGCAATTGACTTGTAATATAAACTTATGGTTAATTTTGATAGTTTTTAAAACTTATGGGTATAAATCATATTTTTCTAAAAAAGTGAAATATATTTCTCAAATACTATGATCAAACACACGGTGAAATTTCACCAAAATTCACCCAAATAGTATTTGCCAAGAATATTTAGAAATCTATGACCAAACGCTAACTTAATTTACCAGTCTCTCTTAAGAAACACCATTTCTTATTATTGTACTGGGAAAAGCATATATCCTTCATCATTCATTGATCAACAAAAGAAAAAGTTACTCCTAAAAGCAAATTAGCTAGCTGTTTAAAGTCGACCTCAAAAAACCATAGCCCCTTCAATCCCAAACAAAAGCATATAAAAGTAACTTAAAAATTACTCCCTCCGATCCAATTAACGTGATATATTTCATTTTTCGAGAATCAAACAGTTTAAGTTTGACTGAAAATTTGTGCATGAAATCTTCAACTTTTTAAAAATGAAAATTGTATTTTTGTAAACTACGTAAAATGTACTATAACTCACAATAATTGACAATTCAAAATATTTTAAAGATATATGAAAAATTTACGGTCAAAGATAGAATTGTTTGAATATCGAAATCTGAAATGTGTCACATAAATTGAAACAGAGGGAGTATACTGCTCCATCAAAGATATATATTTTTTTAAATACTTTCCTCGTTCTATTTTATGTGGCATTATTTCGATACTCATAGTGAAGTTTAATTAGTTCAACTTTGCGAAGCGCTCCCTATGAAAAAAAACTCATTCTCAAAGCGTGAATTCGAAACTTATATTTAAGGAAAAAATAGTCTCATCTATTGCAACAGATCATTTGTTTTTCGATACAGATATTGAAGTTTTATTAGTTCAAATTTGCGTAGGGTCCCATTGGGAGGAAGCACTACCATTGAAAAAAAAGGTCATTCTCAAAGCTTGAACTCGATGCCTCTATTTAAGAAAAAAACAGTGTCATCAATTGCAACATGTCATTTGGTAATATGTTACACCATTTTTGTTTGTTAGGCTATTAAAAAAAATTCTTTGTTTCTTGAATTTTATATCTATTCAAAAATCACCATTTTTTTTTCTTCACACTACCTTAAAGATTTAATCTTAATTAAATTACATTGTTTACTATCTTTTACTACTGGTGGAGAAAACTAAATAGACGGGGAAAAAAATGGAAACGCAAAAGAAAAAGGAAAAGGACGAAAGAAAATTGCAAAAAGAGAATGAGGCCCCCACAAAAATAAATAAATAATAATAAAAAAAAGAGCATGAATCTTGGATAAAAAGGACATTTGCCGTTGCCCCTTTTCTTCACTCAAAGCAGAGTGTTAGAATAGAAAAAAAGGGAATTTATTCTTTGTCGCCATGGAAATAGCTTCGAGCTCAACAAAATTCA
This sequence comes from Solanum tuberosum, assembly GCF_000226075.1. Classification (NCBI taxonomy): domain Eukaryota; kingdom Viridiplantae; phylum Streptophyta; class Magnoliopsida; order Solanales; family Solanaceae; genus Solanum; species Solanum tuberosum. The sequence continues at coordinate 82,552 of NW_006239075.1, read as the reverse complement.
AATGGGTCACTGCATTTCTTCTTCTTCTTACTTGCTCAGCTGCTGGACAAGTTCAAGATGGTTAGCTTTCTTCTCTTCTCTTCTATTTCGATTTTAATTTGAAACTACTTATCAACCTTTTTTTTCTTCAACTTTGATGTTTGATTTACCTCTGTTTGGTATGAGATCTGGTAAATAATTTCTTCTATCATCATTTTAAGCTTCAAACGTATGCTAATTTAAGCTTACAATCATTTTGGGACTGCCATTGATACGAACATTTAATCACAAATAATTTATTTGTTGTTATATTTTGTTTATCTCTGTCTGAAACAGAATTAATTCGATCAAGTTCCACAGCAGCATATTAATGCGTGTTTATCAAATTAATTAAAAAAATACTATTTCTACTCACGGTATAATTTTAATTTTAAAATGTCAAACAAAGTTATTTAAGTAAATAGTATAACATTAATTGTATTTAAGTATAAGTAATCATTTTGTTGATGTTGATCGTCCTGAGGTGTTACTGCGACACCCTGTAAGAATCATGACTATGTAGGAGTACTTATGGACAATGGTAGAGAGTTATGCTCCTCTTATAGTTATGTCGTTATTAGTAATTACTAATGTAAAAATTAATTATATGAGAGAATTTTTTATTAAATATCATATTAAATTAATTAAGTGTCACGTAAAATATGAAAAATCGATTTTTTCGCAATAACTTGTAGATGTACTACTCATGGTAAAAGTTTTCTAAATTTCGTGAGTTGCGAGGGGAAGTAGGCAAAGCTAATATCAATAATACCATTGTTACATTTTAGGGCCTACAGAGTTGCTACCCATAGTATTTAATTTGATAAATATTCCTTTCATACATCACAATACCTGTCAAATGGCTTTACCTCTACCGCGTGAACTCTGAGTGAAATGTTCTCATATCATTTTTTGGTACGACTTTCAAGTAACCTCAATAGTAGATTATTTTTCTTTATATTAGGTGCTTTCACATAATTATTTGTACTTTTTCTAGCTTATGAAATGCACATGCTTCTTCTGTACTTGTTATTTTTTTTTAGTTATCCTAATTACTTGTACATTTTAATAAATTAAGAAAGGATAAATTTTTTTACCTATTATACACTCAATTAATTACTTTGAAAAATATAAAGCTTCTTAAAGATCTTGAGTTTTTAATTCATCTACTTCATAATTAATAGAGATAAAATGGTAAACTTACTACATCAATAATTGTCTTCTTAATAGATGTGTCAGTTCAAAAGTAGACAAGTAATTAGGGACAGAGAGAGTATTTTCTTGTGATCAATGAAGTAATTGAGGGTTATGGTTTTCCGTATTTAAATTTTCCACTTGTCCTAATTTTAATGAGCAGAGTTAAATGACAAGTATTTCGTAAAATTAATTGAGATATGCGAAAATGGACTCAGACACCATAGTTATCATAAAAAAAAGTATTTCAATTCTAAAAATTCGTTCATGAATCGATTAAAGAGACGATAACTCGATGAACAACAATGAGAAACAAAGACAACTAAGGGTGTGTTTGGTACGAAGGAAAGCACTTTTCAGAAAATGTTTTCCAATTTTTTCATGTTTGATTAGGTAAAATGTTTTCCAAATCAACTCGTTTTCCTCAAATTCAAAGAAAATGATTTTCCTTAAAAACTTGAGAAAAACATTTTTCAAAACTTTCCTTCAACTTCAAATTACAATTTTTTTGTTGAAAAAATAAATTTAAAGCTTATTTTTAAAAAAAATATTTTTCAACTTCGATTCTTTTACCCACCCTTACCCCGAGCCCCCTCCCGCCAGCCCC
>NW_006239075.1:76489-80688 GCF_000226075.1 Solanum tuberosum | reverse complement strand
CCTCCCCAAAAAAATAAATTAATTAAATTAAAGTTTGTTTTTAAAAAAAAAATTCAATTACAAATATTTATTTTTTCATCCCACCCCAATCCTATCCGTGACTCCCCCACCCCCAAAAAAATATTAAGCTTGTTTTTAAAATTTTTTTTTTTACCTCATCTTCACCTCTACCATCCCCAAAAAAAATTTAAGTTTATTTTTAAAAATCAATTTCAATTCAAAAATTATTTTCTACTCTAGCGATAAAAGAGATATTTTCTAAAATATAATTTCATTCATAAATCAAATACTAAAAAATCTTTTTCGAAAAATATTTTCTACTCACCAATTAAACATGAGAAAATAAATAAAAAATCTATTTATTTTCAGTAAAACATTTTTTCTTCCTACCAAACACACCCTAAATCAAAATTCCGACGAATTGGTACTGCACAAGTGAAACAAACCAATAACAACATTTCCCGTGAAAATCTTACTAGTACGATATACGAAGATAGACTTTACTAAAATTTTACCCCTATTTAGAAGTTATTTTCGACTCAGATGTTACTGCATAGGTAAAAGCATTGTTAATTAAATCGCTTTGTATGTTTCTATAATTTGTAGCGCATCGTTACTTAATTATCAATCCAACCTTGTGTTTTTGCAGGCTCGTTAGTTAACGGTAATTTTGAGACCCCGCCGTCAGGCGGTTTCTCTTCCGGCGACGGATTCTCCGACGGGCCATCCGAAATCCCCAGCTGGAAATCAAACGGCACAGTAGAGGTAGTGGAATCCGGGCAAAAACAGGGTGGAATGATCCTCATCGTACCACAAGGTAGACACGCAGTTCGGCTTGGAAACGACGCCGAGATAAGCCAAGAGCTCAAAGTAGAGAAAGGCTCCATTTACTCAATCACTTTCAGCGCGGCTCGCACGTGCGCTCAGCTAGAGTCACTCAACGTTTCAGTTCCTCCGGCCTCACAGACCATTGATCTTCAAACTCTGTATAATGTTCAGGGCTGGGATTCCTACGCGTGGGCCTTTCAGGCTGAAGAAGATGACGTGCGGGTCGTTTTTACAAATCCTGGCATGGAAGATGACCCCACTTGTGGACCCATTATTGATGATATTGCTATCAAGAAGCTTTTCGTTCCAGCTAAGTCAAAAAGTAAGGTCATTTCTGTTTCTTTATTGGGCTCCACTTCCAGCTGTTTATCCTGTTTTGGTCAAAATAGTTGGTTTTAATTTATGCGACACAGTTTGAACTTTGATATCCACAACATTCGTGTAGTTATAACAGCTAATTGTTACTTAAATTGGTTATTGGAACAGATAATGCAGTACTTAATGGAGACTTTGAAGAAGGTCCATGGATGTTTAGGAATACTTCTCTCGGTGTTCTTCTTCCAACCAACCTCGACGAGGAAACATCATCGCTCCCTGGTTGGATAGTTGAATCAAATCGAGCAGTTCGATACATCGATACATATCACTTCACAGTTCCAGAAGGGAAGAGAGCAATAGAATTGCTTTCAGGAAAAGAAGGCATTATATCCCAGATGGTTGAAACCAAGCCTAATAAGCCATACAGATTGACATTTTTGTTTGGCCATGCAGGGGATTCATGCAAGGAACCACTAGCAATTATGGCCTTTGCCGGTGATCAAGCTCAAAACATCCATTACACTCCCAATTTCAATTCTTCATTTCAGAATGCTAACCTGAATTTCACGGCCAAGGCGGACAGGACACGTATCGCGTTCTATAGTATATATTACAATACAAGAAGTGATGATATGAGCTCTCTTTGTGGACCTGTTGTGGATGATGTGAGGGTTGAGCTGTCTGCGTCTAGCAGAGTCAAGGTTTTTGGGTTTGGGTTTATGTTTTGGTTGTTAGTCTTAGTTTTGGGTTAATCTCATGAATAGCTTTCTGTTCCACTTATGGGGATCCAATGTAGTACTACAGCAGGGAGGTCCATAATCGGGCGCCCCCGGCATAAGAAAGAAAAAAAAAGTTGGTTGTATTAAAAGAGGGTATGTATGTCTTGTCATGTCAATGTAGTATGTCTTGGTATTTTTGCAATCAAAATTTGAAAGTGCTTCATTTTGTTAAGGTTCAGTAATCTTGGGATCCTTTACACTACTATCTTCTGTGGTTCTATGACAAATAGTAGTACTACTACACATCTATTTGTTATACTTGGCTCTGTTTGCATATTCGAAATTATTAAATTTATAATGATGTATGACTAATAACTAGTATAATTATTGGAAACAACCTCTTTATCCCGCAAAGGTAGAGGTAAGGTGCTCTGTCTTTGTTTGTTCGACTTTGTGTTGGATATTGGGTTTTTGAGAGAAGGAATGTATGCTACTGTAACCCCAAGTGGTTACGCAAAATTGGTCCCGATACAAGAAAATTGGCAGTTTCAGGTGCCTCTAGAGAAACCATACATCCTTAAGAAGCTTGACAATCTTCAGTTATCTAATGACACTACACATGCCATTTTGAGTGGAAAATTTGTTATGTCAGGCTATCCAAATCTTCTTTAAATGCACTTGGATGTCTTTTTTTCTCACCAAGCAAGTTACCTAGCTTTGAGCAATTTCACTCCTAATCTCATCAAGCTCACCTTAGTCAAGAATCGACTATAAAAGAACCCTTTGCAGACGCTAAAAAAGCTACGAAAAGTGAACATCTTCAAGCTGGACTGGGGAAACTATGCATTGTGTTGGTGGCTTTTCTCAACTCGATCACTCAAAATCCCGCCGATTACAAAAAGTGATGATTGATTGGTGTAAACAGCTCAAGAGTAATCCTGAGAGGCTCCAAAACTTGATGGGATGTAATCATTTTTATTTTGTTCATCACAATGTTGCACCCAGGGTAGGAACCCGGAGGAGGTTCATCCAAAACTCTTTGCTGGAAAATTGCATGGTATATATATAAGGTCAAAATTAGTTTTTTTTCTATATGTTGGATCCCTAATCTTTTTCGTATGCTTACTTCTTTATATTTTGCGTTCCCTTTGCCATTGATTGCACTCACCAAATGTATCATAAATTTAATTATTTTCCATCTGTGAAGATACTAGTTGCCTCCTAAATGGATTTTTCTTTCATTTTGTTGATAACTCAATCTATTCATTCTGTTATGATCCAACTTTAATTCTATTTTTGGATTGTACTTCATGGAGTTGATTTTACTTTATTTCTAATTGAAAGAACTGATTATGCAGGCTCATTTTATGTAATCCATATGATGTACACAGTACTTCCTTCTCTGGGTTAAATAGTTCCATGGTGGGTTCTTTTTTCCTTTTTTGGATCCTTGAAATCACGGTAAAGTTGTATATAGAAATTATTCCATACACAATGTTTTTTAAAGAAATTACGATCTTACTTATCGGTGTATTGGTACCTAAAATCATAGTATCAACGAACCACTCAAATGCAATAAAGTACACTAAAATTTGTTTGTACAAAACAAAAAGTAGTTAGCAGGTTCGGCTATAAAAGGAGGAGGTCATTTTTCCCTTTGAATAAAATAGAGAAAACTCGTTTAAAAATAAGAGGAAATCAATCTTTTTATAGACAACAAATAATAGTGTGAACAAGTGTTTATTGTGTCTTATTGGAAATGTTACAATCTTTTAGAAAAGTTACAATCCTTAGAATAATCACAATCTTTTCGAAAAGTCCCAACCCTTCAAAAAAATCACAATCTTTTCGGAAAATTGTAATTCTTCATAAAAGCCACAACTTCATAAAAGTCATAACTCTTCATTTTTTATTCACACTTTTTAAAACCGAACAAAAAGTTGTTAAATTAGCTTCTTCATTATCGGTTCAATAGTATTTGCATTAGGATAGACTAGGAGTGGCAAACAAGCAGATCGAGTCGAATATGAATAGATCGAAATGAGCTAAAGAAAAATGGGTAAAGTACTCCACTCGACTCATATTTTAAATGGGTAAAAACGAGTTACTCAATCGATAATATAGATAAATATGGATACATATATTATAGTAGGGATTTTGTTAAAATCCTTAACAAATTTTTAAAAATGTTTTTTATCAACCAACCCCCTACCCCCATCCCAAAAAAAATGTAAACAAAAAAATAGTTTGTTTTTTTATTACAAAAATTAATTTTTTAAAGGTTTTTTTTATCACTCAACCCACCGACCAGCCCCCTCACCCCTACTACCCCCG
>NW_006239075.1:54464-75385 GCF_000226075.1 Solanum tuberosum | reverse complement strand
CCCTACTACCCCCCCTCCCCCCTAAAAAAATATATTTTTTAAAAAAATTCTTATAAAAAATAATAAATTTTTAAAAGTTTATTTTACCAGCCCGACCACTCTTTTTATTTTATTTTATGAATTAACATTTTTTACCTATTTTATCCATTTAATTATCCACTTTTAAATGGGTATATAGATAACTGTGAGTGGATAACCCATATAAATTACCTATTCTGCCATTTTTAGGATAACTTATTTTTTTACCAAGGGAGTTCATAAAGAGTTCTAAATAATAGCGAACAAAAATATTACTCTCTCTTTGATTTGACTCAATTATTAAGAAAATAACTACTATTGTTATTGGTATTTTACCAAGCTATTCCTATTAAATAATATTTAGTATTAGCATTTGAAAAATGATTTATAGAATAAATATTTAATACTGAGTGTAAGACAAGAAAAAATAATATTTTTTTGTATATATTAAAAGTGATAAGTTAAAATAAACGGAAGGAGTAGATGATTATGTGGCATGTTGAAACCTACCTCACTAGTCACTACCTCGGTATCAATACGATAATTATGCACCGACGTCGTATGCAAATTATGAAAAGTAATTTGAAAAGAATTTATATGAAACACTTGAAATATGAAAAGTAAGTACTATCAATATTGTAGGTTATAAGAAATGTAATCATTGCGTAATGTAACTTGAGATGGAAAAGGTTTAGCATTTGTGCAAAGATAAGTTATATAAAAATTAATATCGTACAAATTATAATGTAGAAATTAACAATGTGCGGTAATAATTAGTAATTCAGAAATAGTAATGCATGCTATGTTTTCCTTTTTAACCATTTGGGAAAATAATTGTTTTAACATACTAAGGTGATTTTGATCATTTTAGTTATTTTTGTTTTACTTTTCATTATAGTTTAAATTAACATTCATAGATTTTCTACATAATTTATGAGTATATATATTTTCTTTGTTTCATATTAAGTGTTCACTTTTTTTTAAACCTCTTTAAAAAATTATAAATAAGATTAATAGTTTTACTAATTTTCCCCTTAAAAAAATTATTTCGACACTTTACAATTCTTTTTATAGCTTAAGAAGATTAATTGTAAGGTTTAAATAAGGAAAAAAAATTAATTAATACTATTTTAATATTATAAATGAACAATTATTTTTTATAATACAGACAACTAATATAGAATATTAGTTATGTGAATGACAAAAATCACACCCATTAATTGCATTTCTAATTATGAATTTTGTGCAAGATATCAACTCCATTTAATGTTGTAGTACATTTAGTAGGAATACATTAATCAAATTATATGTTTTAAAATTACTAATAATAAATATTTCAAAAAATCATCATAAATAATTTAATTATCTTAATTTTTTTTTTTCTATAATAGAATAATTGAAAGCTGGACTAATTTGACTAAAACAGACTAAATATTATTTTGTTTTTTTGGACTAAAAATAGCACACTTTGAGTAACCAAAGGCCCTAAAAAAAATAAAAACCTTCGTCTCTATTGATCTTTCCTATATATACTTTGCCTATTTACAGTAAAACTTCTTCGAGAGATCAAGCGAAGAAGAAGAAGAAGAAGAATAAGGAGGAAGAAGAAGGGGAAAAAAAGGGAAAAAAATGATGGGTTTTTTTCTTTGACCTTTCAGTTTTCCATATCTTCTCTCTTCCCTCTCCTTAAAAAAATAAAAATGGAAGCAGACGGTGGTGGAGTACTCCCTATACCCTCTCAGACCGCTTCATTTCCGCCCCATGATGATGATCGTCCTGATTTTTCACCTGTTGGATCGCCGGAGTCTCACTTTATTGACGATCTTTCTCAGCCGTCTGATCAACTCCATGCCCAAGTCACCGCTACTGTACTCACCGATGATCTTCGTAACAAGATCGTTAAGCAGGTTCCTTTTTTAATTGTTTTTTCTTATGGGTTTGGTTTATTTCATCAATTGACGTAATGGGGTTTTTCATTCTTGGGTGAATTTTTGAGTTTTAGGGTTATATGCTAAAAAGTTAAGTTTATGAGTGAGTTAGATGATTGTGTGCAATTGGATTGGATGGGTGTTCAGAAATTTGCATAATTGTAGATATACAACAACAACATACCTAGAGTAATCCCACAAGTAGGTTTCCTGTAGATGTGGCCCAGAAATTTATCTAAGTGAAAATTTTCAATTGGATTGATTGGTTGCAATTATTGTTGTTGCTCTGTTGTTTTTGCTAAGTTAGGGTTACTGGATTAGCTGATTATTATTTAAAAGTTAGAAATGTTTCTTATATATGGTAGAAGAGGTGGAGGTATAAATGGGAATTGTTTCATATGTTCTGAGACTTCCTCATTTGATTATAGTAAACAAAATCTGATTTTGAATTTATTTCTTTATCATTGGATGTCCCTATCAAGTTCTTCCTGTGGTTCTTAATTATATGAATAGAACTTGAGAAAAAGATTTAATTTTTCAAAACTTGTTGAGATATTGTATGTTTGTTCATTTATTGTAGTTGCAACATCTTGCTGAAACTTGTAAAGGAAATTTAGTTATAGCATGATGTTTTCTGGACTTTTATGTGGTACCTGACAAAAATTTTCTGCATCTATCAGAATGGATCGCAACTGCATGATTTCACTCTTGTATTTCAGAAACCTTTTCCTTAAGTGAAGTTGTACAGACTTGGTTAATGAGCATTTGTTTCTCACATACATACTTTAGTATTCTTGTAACATAACGTTTGCTTTATACAACCTTCAGATATTAGAATTTACCTTTGATTACTCTAGTCCTTGGTATCTATAGCTTTGCTGCTCTGTCTTAGTGTCTAAATACAACAACATACCAGTGAGATCCCACAAGTGGGGTATTGGGAGGATGGGGTATACACAAACCGTACTCATACCTTGTTTTAGTGGCTAGATATTAGTAGTAAAATCTGTAGCATATAATTTTTACTACATGGCAGTTTTTGCTTCTGACCACTATCCAGTTCTCAGATTTAAAGGAAATTTTGCCTCTTGCAGGTTGAGTATTACTTCAGCGATGAAAATTTGCCTACTGACAAGTTTCTGTTGAAGTATGTGACTAGAGACAAGGAAGGATTTGGTAAGTGTTGGAGCTTATTTGTTTATGATGAGTAAGGTTCTCATACTGGCCTCATATTTCTTTCCGACTCCTTCTCTATGTTCACTTATTCTTGTAACTGTTTCAGGGGCTATATGTTTTGTATCCTCGAGTATCTCCCCTATACAGATGCACTCCACTACCTTCTTTATATCTTAAAATCTCAACTGAGTGCTCTATCTTGCAGTCCCTATGAAAGTAATTGCCTCTTTTAGAAAAGTTAAGAAGCTTACGAAGGAGACATCAATAATAGCAGCTGCACTTAGGGAATCTTCTCTGCTTGTAAGTCTAATTCTTCTTGTTGACTATAAATCTATAAATAATATTGATTTATACTCCTTTTAATCCCTTCGTCTTTATGCAAATATTCCTAGGTTATGTCTTTCATTCTCTTTGTTCTTTTTTTCTTATTCTGGAGGTTGTAAGCCGTGATGGGAGAAAGGTGAAGCGACTTCATCCTCTTCCATTAAGTGATATTAAAGATCCCAAGGTATTGCTACTTCTACTGGAACTCAATGAGTATAATCTAAACTAAAGTTTGGATGAATTTATTCTTCTACTTACCATGTTCTAGGTTTGTACTGTATTGGTGGAAAATTTACCTGAGGATCATTCAGTGAATAACCTTCGGAGCATATTTGGCCAGGCTGGAAAGTATGTTGCCTTTTCTTTTTTCATACACTATTTTCTTTTTGATCATTAAATTTTCCTGGAAACAATGGTCTGGAATTATTTTGAACTTCTAGTGTGAAGCATATTACCATTCGTGATCCACACACTGAAAGAGATCCCAGAAAATGCACAACTGCAGAGAAGCTGCTCAGTGGTAAGGTATGTAATTACAGCTTCTACGTCAGAGCATCTGTAGACCTGACTAGTGTGAAGCATGGGATGGGTCTCAAAACAGTTGACTTACATTTAGAATTTTGGTTTTCCTAGTTGTTCATGAGAAATATTATCACGTTTAGGGTCCAACTGGCCATGCTGTTTATGTTTGCATCTAACCACATTGAAGGATATATGAGAAATTTTGAAGTGGTAGGATTATATTATTTCTTCATGTATGCTATGGACATTTATTTCTTCTTCTTTCTTTCTTATTGTAGTTGCATGCTCTTGTGGAATATAACACAGTGGAAGCTGCTGAAAGAGCTGTGAGTTTGAATCAAGGTTCCTATTCATTTTGGCTGTGTCATTTCATAAAATTTGATGATGTTCCTTTTGTTGGTGGCTGTTCAGGTGACCATTTTGAATGATGAACAGGATTGGAGATTTGGCTTGCGAGTCAAGCTTCTCAAGAAAATAGTAATTTGTTTTGTCTCCTTATCTTCCTTTCCCTTTACATCGAATAATATTGTCATTGGTGTATGCTGTATAACATGTTATATTAACTCTTCAGAACAAGCCTGGCCAAAGTAAGAAAGGTTGGAGAGATCCAGATTCTGATAGGAATAACAATATCCAAGCATCTGATCTGACAGTTAATGAGGAAAACAATTCAAGTGAGCATCGTGTTGATTCACAAGACGAAGAGGTTAATCATTATTACTTTGCAATCTTTAGATTTATGTTTAAATATAGTTGTTTAGTAGTAGTATATTCGCTTTAGTGGCTAGAAAACAGAAGAGTAATGCCTACTTTATTATGGATATTTTCCAAGTTTTGATTAACATACCTTAAGAAATCTTTCTGAAAAAATGAAATACTTGGACACTGTCTTACTTGTTCTTTTATCCTTACCATTTCATGTTTTCCCGGATACAGCGTGTTGGATTTAAAATGCAGCCCTGTGGAGCCAATTTTCGTATCTGCTGCTGCATCGAGATGGTAACTTGTACTTCTACCTTTCTCTTGTACTTTCTCCATGTACTTTTTTGATCTATAGCTCTCTATCTATTATCTTGATGTCCTGATATGTATAAGTTAAAACTTAAGAATGTATAACTTAGATGTCCTGCTATGAAGAAGTTATAGCTTAGATTTTTTTGTCACAATTCCTCTGCTTTAAGCAATTTTAGAGAAATAGTTGTGAACTGAAAATTCTTCTATTAATAACTAGTATGTGCAGGCTACAGTTCTCGGTATCTAGTTTTCTTTGTTTAGGACCATCTAATTTCAATACTAATAAATAGTTCCATCTTTAAGAACAAATGATGGGGTTCTTCAAATCTCACACTTATCCCTACATGGGTATACAAGTCCCTAACAAGATTAAAAAAATTTCTTGGGCATGCAATCATGGCTTCAATGTCCATGTTATAGGAGGCAATCATGAATTGTTGTTGTAGAAAGCAGAGGAGAAAGAGAATGTCAATGCACACGAATCATATAAATTGACCAGATTTGAAGGTTTGTCTCACGTCTGGAGCCTAGATTCTCGGTGTGGCTGGCACCTGATGCCATTGCTGGCCTAGATTCTCAACTACATATCTGGGGATGCCACTGGGTAACAACTACAAAGAACTAGAAATATAGGATGTAATTGTGGAGAAGACTGAGAAAAAGTTAGCCACCTGGAAGACACAATACCTATCTCTGGGAGGAAGAATAACAATGATCAATTCTGTCTTAGATGCTCTCCCTACTTATGTTATGTCTATCTTCCCCTTACCTGCAAAGGTGGAAGATAGATTAGATAAACTAAGGAGAGATTTTCTTTGGTTGGGCAACAAGGAAGGAAAGGGCATTCACTTGGTCAAATGGCAAACTGCCCAACTAAGCAAGAAATCAGGAGGCCTTGGCATTAAGAATCTAGGTCTGCAAAATAGGTGCTTACTGTCAAAATGGCTATGGAGGTTTGGTAAAGAGGGGCAGGCTCTGTGGAAGGATGTTATTGTTAGCAAGTATGGACAAACTGATTCATGGACATCCAACACTGTGACCAGCACCTATGGGGTCTCAGTTTGGAGGTCTATCAGAAATTTGTGGCCAAAACTAGCGAGGAACATATGCTACAAGGTGGGTGAGGGGACTAGGATCCTTTTTTGGAAAGACAAGTGGATAGGACAGAACTCCCTCATGGAGGACTTTGCAGATTTGTACTCTCTTTGCGACAACCCTGGAGCATCTATTGCTGAGATGTGGTCTCAGCAAGGGTGGAATATAACCCTTAGGAGGCTCTTAAATGACTGGGAGGTGGATAGAGTAGCCAATTTACTGCAAAGGTTGGAAGATTTTCCGGGACTCAACACTAATCCTGATGCAATCAGATGGAAACATGATAGGGATGGGGAATTTTCTGTTGGAAGAATGTACAAAAGAGACCTGGCAACACACCCGGGGGGCATTTTTGGACCTTGGAAACAAATTTGGAAATCCAACACCCCAACCAAGATAAAGTGTTTCACATGGTTAGTGTGCAGAAGAGCATGTCTGACTCAGGAGAGACTGAAAAAAAGAGGATTTCAGATTGTTTCTAGGTGCTTCTTTTGCCATGAGAAGGAGGAAACAAACAATCATTTGTTCCTTCACTGTAGAGTGACTTCCCAGATATGGTATATGCTTCAAAGCATTATTCAAGATCCTTGGGTGGTGCCTGAGCATACTGCTGACCTACTAAACTGTTGGATGAGAAGAGGGGGGAGTAAAACACAGAAAAAATGGTGGAATCTAGTTCCATCTTGCATATGGTGGTCAATTTGGAAGGAAAGAAAAAATAGGTGCTTTAAGAATATTACTAACCCAATGCAGAAAGTTAAAGAAAACTGCATTAATACTCTATATTTTTGGTGTAAAGAAGAGGGTATAGATGAAGTAGATCAGTTAGTAGATTTCATAGGCTCTTTGTAATCATGACTATTTGGCCTTTGAATGTTTTTTTGTTTGGTTGCCAGCATACCCTCATTGCTGATGAATACAACTTTACCATTCTCAAAAAAAAGAAATAGGGTGAAGTGGAAAACAAAAGAAGAAAAAAGTTGATAAAAACTGATGGATGGAAGTCAGGAAGTTGTTGAAAGTCGATAAAATAATTAAAGAGCCAGCTTGTATGCTGTTATGGCTGGAACAGAATTCAAAATTTCTTTCTCCCCAAGAGAAAATATTCTCAATCATTTTCCATACCTTCACACATGGCAACTGGCACATACAGAATCCACCTCATTTTGGACACACTTTCCATGAAAGTTAACTCCACCCTTGCTCTTTTCAAAGATTATTCCTAGGGAGCTCACCAAAAAGCATATTTCAGTAACACTCTATCTCCCTCAATCATTATCACGCCTTGAAACCACAGAATCCCAAAATCATCTCCTCACTCCACCAGTGCACTCCCTTCTTCCCCATTTTCTCACTATTCCCTCTTTCATCAATGAAACAAAATTCATTATTCATCTCATCAACTTGTACATCACTCACATCCATTATAGAAAATCCCACTAACACCTCTCACTCTTCTTGTTTCTTACACTATTTTCATTCACAAAATACTTGACCAAAATTTTAGTCTGTAAAATCCAAAAAAGTGCCCAGCAGGAAATGTCACAACTGACATAACCAAAAGCTTTATCCTCTCCATTTTTCGGTTCAATCAACGTCTATGGTTCTTTTCTGATTCCTCATCAAAGCCTTATAAAGGTTTGAGAGAGAAAAAGGTTGGATTGAGTTGAAAATTTTATGTCATGGCTTGGGAAGTTTTTCTAAAAAAAGAACATTAAAGATCTCTGAATTTCAGGGCACAGTTTTATGCTGAAAAAAAGTGAGGGAAATAATAATGGGGAACAAAGGAAAGTAGGTCTAAATAACACTTGCAATGCTTTTACAAACCCCTTGTCTATCAAGTCACCACACTGGGTGGTGTGAGACGCATTTTGAGAAAGTACTGTGTCTGGGGAGATATTAGGTGCAAAGTTTTAAGTGTTATTTTGATAATTCGGATCAAGAGGGGAAGTTGTGTATTCTCCCAAAATGTCTTCTTTCACACGAGACACGTCTGCCAAATGGATTTAGGGTGGTTATTCTTAAAAACAAAGTATGAAAAGGTGAACAAAGAGTTAAGATGTTCAAACTAGTTTGATTAGGAAAGGAGTGACATAGTCATCGTTAAGCAAAAAGGTTCAAACAGTACCTTGTTGTTTACTCCCTCTTTATAGTTCGTGGTATGGTTATCCACCAATCACTCTATTGGCAGTCCAGTTTCTTTCATTGTGCCATTTGTCAAACCAATCAGCTTTTTACTCGTTCTTGAACTGTCTTCTTATGTTGTACACTTGACAAATAATTGTCTAGCTGCCATGTTCACTTATAGCAATAGTAAAATTCTGCAGTTCATGGTTTCTTAAGGATCAATAAAAGCGAAATTTCAGGATTAGTAGAGTACATTTTCAATATCTCTTGCATATTGTTGATATATGTAATTTTTGCACTTCAGGAGGGTGACCATCTATTGAAGGAGACCATTGGGGAGCATGCACAAAAGGAGAAAAATGGGACCAGGGTGCCAACCAGAAGTCGAGGCCGTGGAAGGAGAAACAAGCGTGGCACAAATGGACATGGTAAGATTTCCAAGGACACTATGCTTGTTCTCTCTCTTGCTGCTCCTTATTCTCTTGAATTTAATGATATTTGTTTAAACATCACCAGGCCATGGAGCTACTTCTTCCACTCATTTGGTTGAACCATCAAAACCTCCTCCTGGTCCAAGAATGCCTGATGGAACCAGAGGATTTGCTATGGGAAGAGGCCGACCTCTTTCTTCATCTCCAAGCTAATGATGTTTTGTTAAATGTGTCTTACTGCAAATATAATCTATGTTTTGAGGATTGTGTTGCTATGTATTCAATGTGAAAAATGCTTGGATGATGAATTTCAATGGTTAGTGCTTCGAATTTGCAAATGTACTCCTGTGTTATAGAATTGTGGGTTCCTGGAGACAGAGGTATATAACATTGTACTTTTGTGCCATTATGTTATTAAAGACTAATTTTGTGCCAATTTTGCCATCATTGGTTTGTCCAGTTGATTCAACGTCTAATGTGGTGTTTCCTAAATTTGCACTGTGGTAAGGTGATTTATTAAAATTACTTTGATACACTCAATCCAATTTTCTGAACATAACACCTTACTGATTCCTTTGTAGTGATGCAGGAGAAGAATACCTTCAAAATTCAGTCTTTAAAGAACTCATTTTTACTTGGATGAAAAGGCTCTAAAATGTCACCCATAATGGAAACTTCATTATTAAAATGCTTGCCAGTTTCTTTATGCATCTGTCCTATCTGACTTAGCAATGCTCTATTGCAATGTCTTTTTTTTTTTTAATCTAATAGAAGAGGAAGACTTGCAAACATAAATTGTAATCAAATCTTCTCCTTGATTGCTCTATTAGTATGCTGGCTGGATAGTAGTTTAGAGGAGATAATATGACAACACTTTTATGTGTACCAAGCACCACCAATGGGTTTGAAGATGGTTATACTTTCTGAGGTCTCAGGTTCGAGCGTGAGAAGAACAAATTTATTGATAGAAAATGGCTTACTCCTTGAGGGGCAGTGGGGATATTTGAGAAAGTCGGGCTGATCGGTGTTTTTTATTGAATTAGTGTATGCCAATGTGCTAAAAATGACCTTTTAAAACTTCTTCGAGGATCAATTATGATTCTTCTTTCTATCAAAATAAATTGAATTTCAAAGTACACTACCCTTCTTTACTTGTGCAGAATTAGTTGTCCCTTCTTTTAAAACTTCTTCTTCGAGGATCAATTCTGATTCTTCTTTTCTATCAAAATAAATTGAATTCCAAAGTACGCCACCCTTCTTTACTTGCGAAGAATTAGTTGTCTCTTCTTTTGCATAGGTCATGGTGAGCACTAACCAATGACATGTATATCAGAGACGTTTCAAATGGTTTTAAGATTGTTTTTTTTGTTTTAAAAATGGTTTATGATAATTTCAATCTGAACTTTCTTTTTAATTTGTTTTACAAATTGACATTCCTATATTTATAACTAATGTATTTTTCGTTTAATATCAAGAACTTATTGTCATAAAAATATCATAACTTTTGTGAGGATCATAATTTTTTTCAAAAAAATTTCATGTCTAGTCGACTTCACATAAAATTGACAGGGAAAGAGTAACAATCAATAACTTCTAATTATTCATGAAAAAACAAAATCTGTAATTTGCCGTCCAGAAAAAAAGAAAAAAAAACAGTTATCCAACATCTATTTTCACACCACACCAAAACAAAACCATCCCATGAGAAAAATATATTCCGTTGCTTAGTTACTTGAACTTTTAATTTATTGATTTATTACTGAAGGTCAATATTCTATTTTATAATCGTTTTCCCTCATTTTCTCTAGTTAAATTTTAACCTTGTTCGTAAGATCATCTCTAACCTTATTTGGTATAAAATTTGGTGTTTTTGAGCTCCAACCCAACACCAAAATTTTACACCATTTTGGTGTGTGAATAGTGTTACACCAAATTTGGTGTAACACTATTCATCACACCAATTCACTTTATTATATATTTTAATATTATTTCATTATACAAAACTTTTAATTAAACATTATATAAATTGTATGTTTTAATTAAATCACTTATATATTTAATTATTTTTTATGTAATATTTTTATAATATTAATTTTAGATATAAAAGTTAAATTTTTTTACAAATTAATTTTTCTATATATGACATTTAATAAAAATAAATTTATGTTAATTCTACTATTAATTATAATTGGATATAACTACAATTAACCTTCACAAAATTTTTAAAATGCAAACATATAAATTATTAAACAAATAATACAATGCTAGCAATTTATATTATTTAAAAAATTATGGATTAAAATTATTTTATACGAATTTAAAAGAAAATAATATGAATTATATATGGTGAATGTTTTAGAAAGAATTTGTCTTATGAAATAAGAAAATATTCTTTTTCAGTGCAAAATATGATATTGTGGATTGGAGTTAATTTACACTAAAATAATGCTAACACCAATTTTGATGTAAAATTTGATGTTTGGATTGGAGATGCGTTTTAAGGCTCAACGCCCACCCAATTATTTTTATAAAACAAAAAAAAACATCCCATTTTTTATTCGTTTCTTACGCGCATTAATGGCGCGTTACACACCACACTCCGTAAAGATTTTCTTCCGTGGAATTCGAAGTCAGGTGGAGGATTTATTTTTTCCCTCTTTAGCCATTGTTCTTTTGAACTCAGTATATTCCCTTTTTCTTCTCTCTTTCTGCAAAACCAAACCAATTTTTCATACCTATGTTTGTTTAATGGAGTTGATGTTCATGTAAATCGGATAATCCTTTTGATTTTACACCTTTGAAAAATGTTAGTCATGCGATCTCACAAATCTTGTGCTTCAAATTTGGATTTGAATTCTGATTTCTATCGACTTGGGGTTTCTCAATTTCGAAAAGGGTCTCTGAATCCGAAATTTCAGCGTTTATTGATCAACTTTCATCATCTCCGATTAAGCTCTCATTTTCCTTTGAAGGTAATATTGTGAATAGTCTTTGCAAAATTCTATACTGTTTTCGTACCTTTCAAGTGGGTTATTGATTAAATTGACTTTTTTTCTTTGTTTTACGTTGCAATTTGTTTCTGATAAAGATCTGTAGATCAAGTGCTAGGCGTTATGGGTTCTGTTTGCCTCCTAGGCTTCTTCAAGTTCGAGCAATGGATGATGTAATTCTTCGCTCCTTTTTTTTTTGTTATTTCTATTTTGTATCGCTGCTCTTTTCACTTAATCTATGAGAAGATAGACCAATGTCTGATTTTTTTTTTACCAATTTTGGACATACTTATTAGTTTATGTTCCATTTGGTAGGATGTAGAATTTCATCATCGGAAAATGTTGTTTCATGAAAACGTTTTTACCTAAGAAACTAAAGTTTTTAAGTCATTTCTGTCTATACATTACGTCGGTGAAATATCATATTGGTGGAGGGAGGAAAGGTGTGAGGATGATTACTAGTAGCAAGGAATGAAAATATTGTTTCATGTTGATTGGAGCAAGTGCTATGAAGTGTGAAGAGCAGAGTAGATAGTGACAAAAAGAGAAGTAGTTTGTCTTAGGAAACTATTTAGCTCAAGAAAAACCTTTCAAAAAATTCATCCACCAAAACAATGCCCAATTGGAGTTCTTCTTTGATGGGAAATATCAGGATTCTAATTGCTAAGACAGATTGAAGTGGGACCTTTCAAGTGACTGCTAAATATATGTTTAGGCAACAGGAAAGAGGTGTACAAGAATGAAGATAAATGAGACAATATTCTATAACGATTTCCCCCTGCTGCCATGGAACAAACCTAATACTAGTTCGTTCAGTGTGATATGTCTTTTTCTTTTTTCTTATGTAGGATGTTGGGGTTTCTTCATTTCATGACTGGGGAGATAATAATGGAGCAATCGAATATAGGTTCTCATCGAGTGAAGGTGAAGACAGTGATGGAGATATTTTACTACAGCCAATCACGGATGTTGATTTGCCTACCTCCAAGGAGCAGTTTTATTCTGCTGACGACTCTGTAACAACTCGCCAGCTAACAATGCTTGGCAGAGCGTACAAGAGAAAAAGGTAAATCTACTTGTACCAGTATAACTGGTACCTATATATCTTTATACCTGTTCAATGTGCCTTATACTTTGCTGCTATAAAATTATTGGACTGATGAACTTAAAGAAATGAAGATTGTCTGTTTAGAATTACTCTGGGGAGGTTGTTTTTGTTAATTTCTCCATTCTCTAAGTGCCTTTCAAACCCATATATGCAGGATAAAATATGGCATTCTAAACAACATAGGTCTCATAATGTTCTCGACGGTGCTTCTGTCTCTTGTGGATTGTTGTGCATGGAAAATTGTTAGATTGCCCCTGGCTCCACTTTACCTGATGCGTCCCTTTCTCATCTCCGCAGTGGCAGTGTCTTGTGTAGGTTATGTCTGTGTCCCTTTATTTCGTAGTTTGAAACTCCACTCTGTAATCAGGAAGGAGGGGCCTGCTCGGCACTCTAGTAAGAAGGGAACTGCTACAATGGGTGGATTGTATTTTATTCCAATTGGAGTAATTGTTGCTGAAATTATTGTTGGGTTTTCTTCTCTGGAAGTTCTTGGAGCTTCTGCAGCAACTTTAACTTTTGCAGCAATTGGATTACTTGATGATTTGATAAGTATGAGGAATAATAATGTTGGCTTATCCGCTCGATTTCGAATCATGTCGGAGGTGAGCCTTTTTTCCTTTTTTTTTGTACTTTCGGCAAATCATACTTTTGCTTCTTGTTTCTCTGGAGTTGACGGTACTCCTCTCTGGCACACAGGTAGCTGCTGGGACATTTTTCTCCTTTTGGCTGTATGCATCAGACATATCGTCACCCTACAGCATGTATACATTCTTGTAACTAATTTCATCAACCTTTTTATGATGGTAACTCACAAATCTATCTTATATTAACAACTAGTTTTTCTTATTCAGTACATCAACAAAATTTAAGTTCATGTTTTCTCAGTCTTCAAATTGATGTTTCTAAATGAACTGGATTCATCCCTAGTTTGGCTTTGGTCCTAACAAATTTGTATCCTGAATTTTCTAATTGGTCAATGCCGCATTTTGAATTTTGTAGCATTCCGTAATTGGATTAAAAACTCTCTAACTTAAGGTTGCGACTAACTCAGGGGGATATAAGAATGACAGGAGTTACCTAACCAAAAAAAAGGATGACAGGAATTACTGATCTTGATAACTTCCTAGCAGCATATACAAATGCTGGATGTTTTAGATACAACACTAATCTTCATTCTTTTTGATAGATCAGTTTCTTGCACATCTTCTGAATAATTACAGTTCGAGTGTTGAATACAAAAATAAGAACGAATATAGAATGCAAAGCCTATGAACCCTTGTTTGAATCTTAGAGTTCACTTGGATATTCTGCTACTGAAGATGCAAACATGCTTCCTGTAGGGTGTATATAGTGACAGAAACCTGTTCTTTCTCAGCTAGTTATTAAATCCAATGTGGTATATGCATAAAAAATGGTTCTGTATCGCTTAAGGTTCATATCTTCTGTGTGCATGCAGGAAAACAGTGGTTCCCCTACCCGCGCCTCTTGGGCTTATATGCCTTGGAAGACTCTATCCTTTTTTAACTTCGTTTTGCTTTGCTTCCATGGCTAATGGAATTAATCTTACTGATGGTCTCGACGGATTGGCTGGAGGAACAGCCACATTGGCATTCATTGCCATGTCTATTGCAGTGCTTCCTATATGTTCTGGTCAGTGTGTGAACTATTGATCCTTGTGGTGTTTATTGCAATTCAAGTGTACTGACTACATTGTCTTACTTAGTTCAATATTGTTCATGAAAATTTTTGTGATGAAAAAAGTTGATTTCATTTTAATTTCCTAGAGAAGCAGTGTCTTGAAACTTGCATTTTCTGAATGTTCATGATTCTTTCTGAGTATGGGTTTCTGCATCCAAAACAGAGCTTTCCATATTTGGAGCATCTATGGCAGGAGCCTGTGCAGGATTTCTTCTGCACAACCGGTACAGAGCATCAATTTTTATGGGTGATACAGGAGCTTTAGCCTTGGGGGGTGCACTGGCTTCTATGGCTGCTTGTACAGGGATGTTCTTTCCATTGTTCATTTCATCTGGTGTTTTTGTCCTGGAAGCACTATCAGTTATACTGCAGGTAACTTGTTAACTTTACCCATGGATAAT
This sequence comes from Solanum tuberosum, assembly GCF_000226075.1. Lineage (NCBI taxonomy): Eukaryota > Viridiplantae > Streptophyta > Magnoliopsida > Solanales > Solanaceae > Solanum > Solanum tuberosum. The sequence continues at coordinate 60,553 of NW_006239075.1, read as the reverse complement.
TCTCTTTCTCAAAAATTCTGGATGATTATCAGTTTGTTTGCAAATATGATATTCTTAGAATTTCTCATTCTGGTATCTTTATCCTTTGCTTTGGTATGCGTTACTTGAGCCGAGGGTCTTTTGGAAACAACTGATCTACCCCCACGAGGTAGGGGTAAGGTCTGCATACACTGTATCCTCCGCTGACCCCACGCATGGGATTATACTGTGTATGTTGTTGTTGGTAACTTTATCCTCTCTGGATTTCTTGTTCGAAGTTTGCAATCTAGAGATGCTTCTATAGTCTACTTGTGTTAGTGTTTGAGAATTTGGAAGAGGAATTCATTGCTCTCTTTAGCCCCTTTCATTTTTATTTTGAACTTTTATTACTGTGGTCAGTTCCCCTTCCCTCTCTAGTCTCTATCAACCTACCTACCTAGCAATGCAACTTAGGCTTCTTACATTGGTTTCTCTTTCCCTTGCTTTCTCCTCATCGTCCATGTGTGTACTGCTCTTTAGAAATATAGTCATGGAGGGAATTAAGGAGAAACAAATGTGTTTTCCATAGTTTGAGAAGTTTGCATCACTCTACTTGAATTTGCTTCCTTATTGCTTTACGAATCTTTCACTGTGCAAATGTAATTAACTAATCAAGCTGGCTTCTCCACTCTCATAAGAAGGTTGCTTCGGATGGTCCTTGTTCTTGGACCTGAGATGAGGTTGAGTTTTTGCTGTTTCTATAAGCTTGGCATATATGTGAAAATGAAATTAATGTCTACTTCATATACAAACTCTGCACCTTGATTGTCCTCACCTATTACTTAACAATGTTGTATCGAATTATCTCCACTGATATGTTTGCACTTTTTAGATTCAACTGACACAGACTTACCTGTGTCTCAGGTTTCCTTCTTCAAGACAACAAAACATTTCCTAGGAAGTGGACACCGCTTGTTTCGAATGGCACCATTACATCACCACCTTGAATTATGTGGAGTAAAAGAACCTGTCATTGTTGCTGGTGCATATGTTTTTTCTAGCATTTTAGCCTTGACTGCTGGATATGTGGGACTGACTTCAGTATAAATTCAAGTCATGGAGCATATTGGGTCTGCTTTTGCTATTTCTTAGTACAGTACTGCATAGTTGACAAAGTTTAAGTCACTTCCTGCAAATTTTCTCTTTTGCCTTCAAACTTAGAGAATAGATTGAAGAAGCTATTTTTTTTTTCTTATAAAAAATATATGTAGTTATTTTGGTCGACCTCTGTAACTTAACTAGCATTGAATAAGTAGTTATTATCCAAATATTTGAGAATCTTAAAATTACCCTATTACTGGCTTCTTCGTATTGCCTGTCTCAAATTTGGATAAAGGAGGAGGATTATCGAGAATCAATAAGTAATGGTATTTCTACGACTGTTTTCAAATCCGAACCCCGTCCCAAGGCCCAAGTAAAAAGAAAATTGCTTCATTAATTTTAAACTTAATATATGAGTATAATATATTTTAAACATATAGTTCTAAGACATATATTTGATACATTTATAAATGTATCCAGAAACTCATTATGATTTTATTTTAAAAAACTTATAATTGATTTGATAAAATTCAACTCAATTTTTCAAACGACCATTAATATGTATTTGATGTATCAAAGATGTACATTGAATCTTATCATCTTAAACATGTTAGGTAAGATGTTTGAATGAATAAAAGTTACTCATCAAACATGAAAAAATAATATTCTCTTTTAAAAACAAACTGAAAGAAATATTTTATCTGTCCACTTTTAATTATCATGTTGTGTTTTTTAAAAGTCAATTTGACTAATTTTCAAAGTTAAATTAGATTACATTAATTCGATATTTTAAACAAAAAAATTGGATAATTCAAAAACTACACGAAAAGTACTATAAATTCAAATTTCTTGCATATCAATATGATGAAAAAGTACATCGTAAAATGTGACTACCGTTTGGCTCTAAAAAAGGAAATTAAGACAATTAAAAGTGGAAAGAGGTAGAAACTAGAAAGGATAGTTTTTGAAGAAATGGTGCAATTTGGATTTTTAAAAAAGACAATGATTCAATTAAACATTATCAGAAACATGTGGGGGTTGTTTTAGAAAATTTTAGTTTTTAAGTTTGATGCTGAAACCCTAAAGCTGTCTTGCTACATATAAAGCTGCAGCTGAACCAAATCGCCTTCTCTGAATTCAACCTCCTCCGAATTGAACACCGCCGTTTCAGCAGAAGTCTCATCAGCAACAACACCATGGTAATGAAATCTATCGAATACACTAGTTTTCCTTGAATATTGTGGATGAATTTGATGTTATTTGCTGCTGTATCTTTAGGATAGCTTCAATTCAATCCACGAGTTATTGTTCTGGATTTCTGATGAAAAGATTGTACCTTTCCTAGTGAAAATCTGGTTTTCCTCTGTTATTGTTTTGATCTTGCTTAAAGACATGGTCCCCATTGTTTAATCTCTTGCTTACAACATTTAGATATCAGTAGTTTAGGACAATGATCTTTGGAATTGGAACATACCCCAGTAGACTATCTTGATACTTCACTTCGAAAAGTGATGCAAATTGGCTTCATCACATTTTAGCCATAGATAATGGTTGGATAAAGTTTTGCTCTGTAAACCAAATTGTTGAAGCTTATGACTAGTAAATTAAAGAATTTGGACAAGCTGTAGTTGGTTTAGAAGTGATGAATGAACTCTATAAGTAAGCCTTGTTGAATTGAACCTTGTAACTTAGTCAGATTGCGTATTCAGGATTTTAAGTTTATGGGTAGAGGCCAAAATCCTTTTGGCTTAGTGGGTTCTTTATTGATTATTTATACATATTTAATTAACTTTTTTAACAGAGATTTAGAGTGTTCTGCTGAACAGTTAGCGTCTATGGTGGATCTGCGCTTAATTAGATTTAGTTTTTAAAAGGAAATTATTGTTTTGCTTTGTCAAATAATGAAGGAAAGAATGGTCAGTATTAAGCTTTCTATTGTTATCTATTTTGTTGTTATGCTGATGACTTGACCTTGCAGTCGAAGAGGAGAACTAGGGAGCCAAAGGAAGAGACCGTCACTCTTGGTCCTTCTGTGAGAGAGGGAGAGCTTGTTTTCGGTGTCGCTCACATTTTTGCATCATTCAATGACACTTTCATTGTATGTGGTAACCGATGGATCCATTATTCTTTATTGTCTCATTACGTTGTCTCAAGTAGTTACATACTTTGTTTTTGGACTGCAGCACGTGACTGATTTGTCTGGACGGGAAACAATGGTTCGTATTACTGGTAAGGACTATATCTTTTCACAGAGTAGGCTTATTTAAATTTGAATATCTTGGTACTTGGCTTATATGTTGAGGGGCTGATAAATTAAGGGATCAAATTTTACATAATCTGGCTTTTACTTGCCTTTAATTCATTTAGAGTTATGGCACGCAATTGTAAGCACTGTTCTGACAACAAAAAAGCATCTGAGTGACATCTTTGCCATGTATTTGATGTATACCTTAATGCTATCAAATAATATAAGAAAATACACGTGATTAATGTGATTGCACTGGATATGTTGTATACCTTAATTCTATCCTCACCAGACATGGCAGAAAGTCAAGTTTTGGGTTTCAATGGTTGGTAGGTTGCATTGGTTTCACTTATAATTACTTTCACATTTTAACCGAGAATTGTTTAATGATGGTGCATAATGTGATTACTATGTTATAGTAGTTGACATTTGTGATGTATTCTAGGTTTGGTGTTGGTTTTTGGCTTCTACTGCTGATCTCAAGCATTATGGGCCATAGTGCTTGTGTGATGTTTATTTTGTTTAGAAATTGAATAGATATAAACTTTTGTTACCTTTGGGATTATATCTCCGGTTATGTTGAACATCACAAGTGCAATAATAATTAGGAATCACATTCAAAGATAATAGGCTATGTCTATGTTGACTTTTAGTAGTTTCTGGATTATGAGCCTGTTATGATTGTAACTATTTGAGCTCTACTTCAAACTCTGTATAGCATTTCTAAACAATTCCAAAGCTCATCTATATTCCTGCTCTTTACCCTTGTCTTTGTTATTTATTGGGAAGAGGTGTAATGAATCTCTGCTGTCACCTGTTTCTAATAGGTGGGATGAAGGTCAAAGCTGATAGGGATGAATCTTCCCCATATGCTGCTATGCTTGCTGCACAAGATGTTTCTCAGAGATGCAAGGTTGTAGCTTATATTCAGTTCTTATTTTCCCTTACCATCTACCATCAGTTGAATAATGTGTTTCATTCTGCTCACTCTTTTGGATCTTGTCTTCTTGAGTACAGGAGCTTGGCATCAATGCACTTCACATCAAGCTTCGAGCCACTGGTGGAAACAAGACCAAAACACCTGGACCTGGTGCTCAGTCTGCTCTCAGGGCTCTTGCTCGTTCAGGAATGAAAATTGGTCGTATAGGTAATGTTTAGCTTTTGTGTATCAAAAGTGAGAATTATCTGTCCATTATGTTAGTAAAACCCTTGTGAGAAACACTTAATGTGAAGTGAAATTGTAGATGGATCACATAACTTTCTAAATTATCTTGCAGAGGACGTGACTCCAATTCCTACTGATAGCACTCGCAGAAAGGGTGGTAGGAGAGGAAGAAGGCTGTAAGCTTGCTGCTTTTGTCAAGAATCAAATGCGGGTTCTTGTTGAGAATGCTGCAGGTGTTAGTTTTGATATGGACTTGAATCGTATTCATCTACTATGTAGTTCTACTGATGTTGGCCTTGCCTATAAATTTTGCTTCTTTTTCGTGGTTAAATTTGTGAAACAATTAAGAGAAATATGAATTTTAGCCTTCTATCTATTAGCTGGTTGAGAATCTATATTCCATGGTTTTCCCGTCTTGTTGGTATGCTGATTGCACTTTGTATTAGATGGGAAGGGAGGGAAAATAAGGTGCCATTGTTGTGTTTTTTGTTTTCAAAAAAATATGTAGTACGTGTAAATTCATCTCCTTTGCTAACTAATTGTTCTACCTAACACTTGATTTATATTCCAACTGTCACTATAACACACACATTTCTTAATTTGCATTATGTACGCATTAAAAACCCAAAATTTTAGTGTGGGGGGCCAAAATTTGTGTCTCTATCCTCGCACAGGCCGTCCAAGAAACTTAGCCAACCTCCGTTTTCAATGAAATTTTTAGGTTATTTTTCACATGTCATGTTTGAGATTAACGCAAAAATCAAGTGTGACACCTTTAGTTACGGAGTCTAAATGAAAATTTGATAAGTTTATGACACTATAAATATTCAACCCGATTTCTATAAATACTCATGGTTTACAAAGCCAAACAGATTTAAGTAAAACACTTGAAACGAGAACACATTGGAGAACTAATGTATGTAAAAAAATAAACCAAATTTAACTATTTTTGACAAGGCACTTGGATTAACTCAAAAACGTTTAAAAAATGGAGTAATAATTTTAAAAAATGTTAAAATAAAATTAAAAAAGATGGGTAAAGTTAAGTAGGCGTTTGGCCATGCGATACCATATCACGATACGGTATCATGAGATGGAATCAACGTTTGGACATGCGATTTTACGTTGATTCCATCTCATGATACCATATTCTCCAAAAACCATGATATGGAATTATATGGTGATTCCATATCATGATTTGAGATATTTTAATACAATAATCGATCTATGAGTTTATATTTTGTTAAAACAACCCCACATTTATATCTTCTAACCATTTGTTTCATATGTAAATAAAATTTATAATCACATCATTACTTTTAAAATTGTTATTCTCACCGACATAAAATTTATTATTCTCACCAACATATAGTCACTTTAACTCACACCTCACGATTGTGAAACTTTTCAATATTCACTTGAAACAATTAACCGGTGTGTTAAAATAGTTGCCGAGGCAATTAGCAAGATGACACCAACATTTATACAACCAAAAAATATGACTGGTGTACATGCCAAAATTCGACATAATACTCGATTTTGGCCTTGGTTTAAGGTAAAATTTCAATCACATTAATAAATTTATTTTATGGCCTTAATAAGTGCACATTTATATTTTAT
>NW_006239075.1:47097-53886 GCF_000226075.1 Solanum tuberosum | reverse complement strand
GGACTTTTGGAGCTTGGAAAAATAGATTTAGAATACTGAAACAAGGCATGAACCATTATGATATTGATACACAAGTGAACATTGTTATTCCTTGTGCAGTGTTACATAATTATTTGCGAGAATACCAAGTAGTGATGAAATATTTATGGTCTATGAACATGAAGATATAGTTGCGGAGGATATTGACCAACAAATGGCTCAAAGTAACAATGTTGGTTCGTCTTCTCGGTCACATGATCGAGAAATACAAGTTCTACGTGAGGAAATTGTTCGTACTATGTGGGAGGATTATATTAAAGACTAGTACACTACAATTTATGTTCAATTTTTTTTATTAAATTAAAGTTAGATGAAACAATTACTTAAGTGAAAAATAAATAACTTTGTAATAATTTATTATGCGATTTTATAATTTTTTGTTTATTTGATAAGATTGAATAAACAATTGGGGTTATTTTAATAGTTTCTCAATCACTACTAAGCCACTAGCAATAGCATTCAAAAACTACCCTACTCACGCAAAAAAGAGTAAACATTCTTCCAACATGTTACATTACAACTTGTATTAAAATATCACCAATTATTAGCAACCTTTAAGAATTTATAGGTATCTGTCACTCTAGTAAACAGATAAAACGTATCTTAACATCAGATTGTTAGTAATCCGACCTTAGAAAATGTATAGTTAAGCACATAACTACTCGATACTTGAATTGGTGAGCGGTAATGAAATGTCCGATGGAATCGAGGTGTGCAAACTGGTCCCATAGGTTAAAAGGATTTTGGGACAGAGAGATTCAAAGGAGAAGAGCAAATTCCCCATGTAATATATGCTTTTGTCTCTTTGCAAATGTCTTGGAATCCTCCACTGGACCACTCCTATTAGTATGACCAGCTCGATTTCGACCCCACCAACCCTAAATAATCATTCTCTATTCCCTAACGAGTCTCGTTTAACATAAGGTATAATAGTTTCAGGATACAATGCATGCCAAACGACAGCTAAATTTGTTATAAATGTGAGCTGAACCTTTACCATAGTCAATCAATTCGTTTTTCGCTTTCTTATACCCAATATAACACTTTCTCCATCTCCAAAAGTGAAACTCAGACTAGAAAACTGAACAAAATTCACCTTCTCGACCAAGACTACCTGTAAACAGGTTAACTGACACCGTACAATCTGAAATTTCTGCCTAATATAATTCAGATTTGGTTTTCCAACTTCTTGCACAGTTTTCACTATATTTTTCTCTCTCAGCTTTCTTGTTTGACCCACCTATCCAACCTTCATATATGGACCCTTCTTCCTTCTTCCATCCTACTATATAAACCCTACACACCATTTAAATCCATATTATCAAACAGTTTCCGGTGGAGAGCTAAGGAAGAAGAGAGCTATACTGCACATGGCATCCATTTGGGTCTTGTTATCCCCATGGATACCATATTTCTTCTCTTTCATAGCTTTTCTACTTCTTCTTGAACAGATGTCTTACATCAAGAAGAAGCGTTTTCTTCCTGGCCCAACTCTTGTATTCCCCTTTCTTGGCAACGTAATTCCCTTAGTCACAAATCCAACTAAATTCTGGGACCTTCAATCAGCTTTAGCTAAGTCTACCGGACATGGGTTCTCAGTTAACTATATAATCGGTAAGTTCATTCTTTATATCCACTCAACTGACCTCTCCCATAAGGTCTTTGCCAATGTCCGCCCCGACGCTTTCCATCTTATCGGTCACCCTTTTGGGAAAAAGCTATTCGGCGAGCATAACTTGATTTACATGTTTGGCCAAGAACATAAAGACCTTCGCCGACGAATTGCCCCAAATTTTACTCCTAAAGCTCTTGGAACTTACACTGATATCCAACAGAGGATTATTATCAAATACTTAAAGTCCTGGTTAGATGAAGCATCCAAATCCCCTAACACCCCAATCCCGCTTCGCCTACTTTGCCGGGATATGAACTTAGATACTTCCCAGACTGTGTTCGTTGGTCCATATTTGGATGGAGAATCCAGAAAGAGATTCAATGTTGATTACAATTACTTCAATGTTGGGTTAATGAAACTCCCTGTAGATTTACCGGGTTTTGCCTTCAGAAATGCTAGATTAGCAGTTGGGAGATTAATCGACGCCCTTTCTGTTTGCGTGGAACAGAGCTTAAACAAGATGAAAAACGAAGAAGAACCCACATGCTTGATTGATTTCTGGATGCAGGAAAATTTAAGAGAGATTAACGAAGCTAAGAACAATGGATTACAAAAGCCATTCCAGTACACTAACAAGGAACTTGGAGGTTACCTGTTCGACTTCCTCTTTGCTGCTCAAGATGCTTCTACTTCTGCTCTGTTATGGGCAATCGTGCTTTTAGATTCTCACCCACAAGTTCTGGAGAAAGTTCGGTCGGAGGTAGCGAAATTCTGGTCGCCAGAATCTGAGGAGCCGCTGACGGTGGAGATGCTCAGGGAAATGAAGTACCTGGAAGCGGTGGCGCGTGAGATAATCAGAATCAGAGCTCCGGCAACTATGGTGCCACATATTGCCGGCGAAGAATTCCGGTTAACCGAAGATTACGTTATCCCAAAAGGAACAATTGTGTTCCCTTCGGTTTTTGACTCATCATTTCAGGGTTTTCCTGAACCGGAGAAATTTGACCCGGACCGGTTCATGGAGGAGAGACAAGAGGAACGGGTTTACAAAAAGAACTTTCTAGCATTCGGAGCTGGGCCCCATGCATGTGTGGGCCAGAAGTATGCTATTAACCACTTGATGCTTTTCATTGCTATGTTTACGGCTCTGATTGATTTCAAGAGACACAAAACCGACGGCTGTGATGATATCTCGTATATTCCAACCATCGCTCCAAAGGATGATTGCAAAGTGTTCCTTGCACATAGGTGCACTCGATGATTGCCCATTTTTTAAAAAATTAATCAATTTGGTCCCATTTTAATTTTTTTTCCCTTCTTTTATTTTTTTAAATTTTAGTGTGTACATGCAACTTGATCAAATGATTCAAGATTCTTTTAAAATGCAATTGATGGAGTGACAAATATTTGGGATTGTGTGGAAGATTTTTTAATAAAAGAAATTCCTTTTGATTAGTGGAGTACTTATTATTATATATATATATTATGGATAGTGTTATCAACATGAGCTCATAGCTTATCAATTCGTTTATGTTTGATTGTATGGGGAATAATTTTCAAATGGATAAAATTTAGACTTTTGAACTCATCTTTGACCCGTTAATTAGAATTTGAGTACAATTTGGACATTGAGAGAATATCTGAGGTCTGTGGTACCGTATGAAAGGAAAATATGAGATGTTTTCAAATTTTTTCAGATTTGATTGATTTAATTTTTTTAAAATAAATATTTTCCTTAAATTTAAGAAAAATGATTATTCTATGTGAAATAAAATATTTTCTAGACCCTGGACTCCCCCAGCATGGGACTCGACTTCGAACTCAAACGGGGAACCTTGATGCTACGATCCACGACTCAACTCCCGACTTCGACCACATCTCTCAACTCAAAACCCAACTCTTGACCGTGACAGGACTCCTAACCTCATTTGGGGTCCAATCCTGACCTCTATTCAAAATTTGGCTCGAGTCTTAACTTTCAACTTCGACCCTAAACCCTAGTTCATGATCCAGAACCAAATTCTGATCCCCCCCCCCCTCCAAGGACCAAACCCTTGACCCTAATATGGAGATTCGACTAAAAAATCATCGCAACTCCCAACCCCAATTTTCATCTTGAGATCTAGAATCCGACTCTTGACCTAATACTTGACTCCCAATGTCAAGGTCGGTTTCTTGGTTGCGTGGTCAGGTCAGGTCTTGTTAAATTTTTCTTCAACTTCGAATGTAATGTTGGTCTTGAAATATTTTTTGCAAATCGATTATCAGATTATAACCGAGTACTTATATTCAGATGTTGAATTCATATAAACTCATCATTCATGAAAATATGGTTTATACCCCTAATTATTAAGAACTAGCAAAATACCTTAATTTAACTCAATCATACAATTTTGTTCTAAAAGAGTAATATCTCAAAATAGATAGTCACATAATTCCATAGATCACATATACAAGCTATTACATACTATTAAAAATATTTTTTCACTTTATTTAAAATTTTAAAAGCAAAGCTATATTTAGTTATAATCTTTTACAAATAATATTTGATTGGTTGAATATACTTTTCCTAAAATAAGAACTTTTGAATTTAGTGATAAGAATTTTAAAGGTTAAATTCATTTAAATTGATCATGAATCTTTTTAATGTGGACAAACAAATTAAACTAAATCATACCTTGAATTCCCAACTATTTAAACTATTGATGAGATATATATTATTTAATTTATGGTGATGTGGGTTGTGAATTTTTTTTAAGTTTGGGAAAACACTGCCATGCATATCTGGTCTTGGCTTTCTTCTGTACGTTAAAGAATCTTTATCTATTTATTGGCACTGACCTGGAAAACTTGTCTTAACTAACAAGTAATTTATTTGTTTTTTTTTTATTTGTCCATTATTATTTGTTCAATTTGAAAGCCAATAAATAATTTATTACTTATTTTTAATTTATCTTTATCATTAGCTATAGCCATTTTTCAGTGCATTTCTAAGCCATAAGATTTGTTAAAAGTGTTTTTTAACTTACTCTCAACTGATATTTATGTACTTCAATTGATATAACATCACGTGAATTGTCATGTATGACATGTATATCTACTTGTTTAACTTTATATAAATTTAAATATCTATTTGTGAACATCTAAAATTGAAGATCAAAGATATCAACTGAAATCAAATTAAATAACACATTTATGTATTTTTTTTATAGAAAAACCAAGTCATAAGATTTGTTATTTGTTTCTTTTTTGGTATTGTTTTGAATTAATTGTTAAAACAATGATTTAAAAGCTTTCACATCATATATTGCTAAAGAAAATTGTGCACAAAGCAATTTTTAAATTTGTGACAATGAACTGGTTATATATGTGGATATATTAGTTATAAGTAGGCCATCCTCCATATAAAATGAGCTGGATATGTAATTAGTGTACGTATCTGTCCTAAAAAAAGTTTTAAAAATATACATGACCTGTGTTACGAACTAATTAAAATTTATATTCTTTAATTATAATTAATTAGTATATTTTGTTTTGCTAATTAATCTTAAAATCAAATTTCTTTGTTTGATACGAAAATTAGTTTTTTTTTTCTCACTTGGTGTCTACTACCAGTACCACGCGCATTGGAGTCCGACTAAATCTCGCGCCGGTAAGTAAAGGGATAAAACACTCTTAATAAAGGTGACTTGCGTATCCAAGAAAACTCCAATTCGAAATCCCTGATTAAGAATGAAAAAGTACTTACCATTTCATTACGATCCTTGTTGGTGCAGTAGATTTCTTATTTTAGATTATCATTATATATTTATAGAAACTATCACATGTTGTACTTTCCTATTATGCCCTTGTGAGATTCACGTTAATCATTATAGCATAAAGTTACAAAAAGAAAAAAATGAGGGACAATTATGGGACATTACTGAATGTGGAAGAAAGTTTTATTTTTATGACACACATGTAAAGCACACTTTAGGGTTCTAGAGTTTAAAATAGTACTTTGAAAGGATTGCAAAAAGGTTAAAAATAATAATTGAGGAACAAAAATGAGTGGGCAGAGGTATATATAGTATATAGGTGAACTCAATGATTTCGATCTATATATATATATTACTATATATAATAAATAGGAATATCTACTACTTAGCACATGACAAGTGTTGGATCATATGTGTTTGATAGTGTTGTATATTCTTCTTTTATGGTTGTAACTTTAAAATTTATATTATTGGACAATTTAACACCATTAATTACCTACTACTTTATTAGCCAAAAAATTTGACCTCATTTGGGCCCATTTATTATTTATATGTTTTCAATTTTCAATATATGTTGTCTATGTAAATTTTTTTTTCAACCTTTTATTTTAAATTTCTTGAAATTTAATTGCCTATTTATTATTCTCTCTATGCACTTTTAATTGTTATGATTTCCTTTTTAGAGTCAAACTATAAGAATTTTAACTATTAGTTTACAATGTGTTTTTTCATCATATTCATAAGCAAAAAATTACAATTTATAGTCTTTTGTATAGATTTTGCATATTTAATTTTTTCGTTTAAAATATTGAATTAATACAATCTGATTTAACTTTGAAAATTAGTCAAATGGACTTTCAAAAAGCGCAACATGACAAATACAAGTGGACGGAGAGAGTATATTTTAGCTACAAAAATATATTAGAGGTACAACTTTTTAAAAAATTTAAATTTTTATTGCGTTGACTCTTGAAATCTTATCATTGTCATATGAATTTGAACAAATTATATATTATTAAAAGTTACATAAAAGATGCTATAAATCACAATAATTAGCAATTAAAAATATTTTTAAATCATATAAGAAATTTGGTTGACTAATTGGAATAGAATAAGTAACATGTACTATTTGAAAATAACGTCAAAATTTCTAGAATTCACAATAAATTAACAACTGAAAATATTTATGATTATTCACGTGAATTGAAACATGAGTAACCTATATTATTCAAAACTAACGCAAAAATACTATAAATCACAACAATTTAATAACTTCAAATATATTTTTAAGAAAACATATAAAAAATCGACTGATATTCAAATTCCATTTATATCACATAAATTAAAACAAAAAAAATAATATTTATTGGGCCCGTG
>NW_006239075.1:38511-42489 GCF_000226075.1 Solanum tuberosum | reverse complement strand
GAGATAACAAAAATAACATATATTGGGTCCATTTTAATTTATTTGTCTTATTTTTTATTTTTTTTATATTTAAAAATTGCGTAAAAATACTATAAATCATGATAATTGACATTATGAAATATGTTTTGAAAAAAATACAAAAAATTCCACTGATTCTTGAAGTCAATCTATCGTAAAAATACTATAAATCATGATAATTAACAACATAAAATATTTCAAAAATGTTGTATGTGGGTAGTCTTATTATGCCTTAAATAGCGTCAAAGAAAGTACACGTTTGTGATAAGAAAACTTATTCCTTTATCCACGCAAACAATCGCTTCAAAAACTCAGTTATTAGCCCCAAAACATACCATTTATATTATTAATAACATGGGCCACATTATCTAGAATTGACGGGCCACATTATCTAGTATATATATATATATATATATCTAAAAAATTAAACAACTTAATATATATAAAATTTTAGTTCAAAAATTAATTACCTAACACTTGAGGTCTTGTCTTTAGATTCAGAATTCATTTGGGTCGTTTGAAAAAAATGTATAACAACAATATTTAATATAATGTATTAGTAATGATGAGGTTGATAACGGTGAATATGTTTTTAGTATATTAAGGGCAATAATTATGTCTTTATTCAGGTTTATCCATGTATTAATAGCTCTTGTTAATATCATGATTAGCTACGAATTCAATATATAATTAATACATATCTTGATTATCAGTAGATTGAGAAAATTTGGCCAGAAAATTAAAAAGTCTATAATATTCTTTTTATTTTGGGAAGTGCTAAATGGCCAGAAAATTAAAAAAACTATAATATTTTTTTAATTTTAAATTAAATTGATCTTTTTTCCATTTTTTACTTAAAAGGTGTTAAAGTTAAAAGGGTAAAAAAATTTAAAAAGATAAAATGACATAGCTAAAATATCATTCTGGCCAAATTTTCTGGCCAAAAGGATTTTTCCTTTTATTTTAAAATAAACTAATATTTTTTTCCATTTTTTAATTAAAAATTATTAAAGTTAAAAGGGTAAAAATGTTCAAAAAGGTAAAGTAACATAGTGTGAAATATGTTATTTTACCATTCTGGCCAAATTTTCTGGCCAAATTATACATAGATTAAGAATCTTACTAAACAAAAAACGTATATTTAATTATCTACTACATCCTATAAATGGCACATAAAATTTAAATCTTGACTCTGTCTCTAAATAGTAAAAGGAAAAATTACAAGAATATACTATGTAAGACCATTATTTACATAATATTATTTTAGTCTTTTTATTTACAACACTAACATTTTAATTACAAATATATACATAACAATATAATAAAATGATTTTTTTTTTACGTGGGATACGGTTTTATTTACTACTTTTTGGGGTAGTGTGCTTATTTTATGGAATTGATAATTTACTATTTTACCTTTTGAATTTTCAAGCACAGTTATGTTGTGATACGTTTCTTTTTTTAAAACATCTTTTAATTTCTCTTTCTTTTCTCTCTCTCTTAATTTTTATCATGAAATCACACCATTTAATTTTTTATTCTCTCACATATTAGTTTTTGGATAAAATCTCCATCTTTTCTCATTAAGAATTTTGGTTCTTCTTCATACTTGTTTTTGTTCTTCAAAATTATCTATATTTTGAGATAAAATTGTGTGTTTTTTGATTTATACGATCATGAATAGGAAAATTTCATGAATTCGATTTGTAGAAATAATATGGGTATTGACAGCCGAATTGCAATATTAACAATCTTGATGTGTGTTCGAGATTAAATTTTGAGTTGAATGCATTTACTTTGTCTCCCTAATCTTGTTATCGGTAGTGAAAGGTCTATCTATGACTCCTAATTTGACAAAAAAGAAACGTATCGAGTTGAATGCATTTACTTTGTCTCCCTAATCTTGTTATCGGTAGTGAAAGGTCTATCTATGACTCCTAATTTGACAAAAAAGAAACGTATGGAGAAAGAGGTTTCAACTGTTGATTCGAAGGTGTACTCGTATGATAGTAATTTTATATAGAAGTTCATCTTAGAACAATTTCTTCCATCACTTTATCTTATTTTGAGAAATTATTTTGTCATACATTTAAATAAATTTTTATTGTTTTTTGATGATTTTTTGGTATTTCATTGTGCCTATTTAGTCTTTCTTGAAATTCTGGAAAATAATATTTCTCAAAATATGGTATTGTTCATTCTATTGTTGGACCTGAAAGGTAATATTTGATAGAAATTATGTTGGTGTTTGTTGTGGTATAAAATGACTAGCTGAAAAAATATTTATAAAATTATTAACAAACGTGCATTATATGATATAAATTATGGTATAAAAGTTGGTATTCAAGCTATCAATTTAGCAAGAATAATTGTTTTTTGATGATTTTTTGGTATTTCGTTGTGCCTAATTTTTAGTCTTTTTTGAAATTCTGAAAAATAATATTTCGCAAATGTGGTATTGTTCATTCTAGTGTTGGACCTGAAAGGTAATATTTGATAGAAATTATGTTGGTGTTCGTTGTGGTATAAAATTACTAGATGAATTTTTTTAAATAAAATTATTAACAAACGTGCATTATATTATATAAATTATGGTATAAAAGTTGGTATTCAAGCTATCAATTTAGCAAGAATATTATACCATATTTTAATCCAACAATATACCTCAATATAAACGTACAAATTTCTTGTAGTGTACAATAGATATAAGGTTGAATTGGGGTGTCCAAATGAAATATGCGGACAACTTCAAGGGCCTCTCGATGACTTAAGCCTATAATATACTAACTTATACCATATTTCATAACAACATTATATCATATAAAATACTAACCTTCATGAAATAAATACTACCATATTGTCATATAAAGTAGTAACGTATACCATATATCACACCAATATGGTATCATATAATATACTCCAACTTTCCTTGAAATCTATGCTACCATATAGTTATTATATAATATACTAACTTATATCATATATCATATCAACAAGATTTCGTTTAATATACCAATTTTATTGAAATAAATACTACCAATTAGATATCATATAATATACTAACTTATACCATATTTCACCCCAACGTGAAATCATATAATATATTAATATTTATTGAAATAAATATTTTCTAATATATTAACATTATGTTAATTGATTTACATCTTTTTTGTTCGAAATTATTCATTTTAAACCATAACAAAACCAACACCGTTGGAATTAATAAAAATAAAATTAACAATTGAAAAAATAACACCATTCTGAAAAATGCTTAAAAATTGAATAATTATGCAATCGTTTATAGCATAAAATACTATTCTGAAAAAAAATATTTATTCAAAATAATGAAAAACAACAATCAATTCTTAAATATTTTTCAGAATTAACTATGGAAAAAGGAATTATATTGAGGTTATGAAAGAGAAATATTAAATAACAATTGAGATATTTGTGGAAAGTAAATAACAACATGGAGTAAATTAAGGGATTAGAATTTTATTTACTATAGAATTGTGCGTGGGTTATTTTTCATTTAATATTTTTTTAATTTTGTTTTATTTTGTAATGATTCTATTGCTATTTTGGTGTAAAGTAAAACTATTGTTATATACGTGTTATTTATGTTCTTAAATTGTATATTTAAGTTTTTTTCCCATAGTAAAAATTATATTTTCATAGACATAATAATCTGTAATCTCACCAAACGGACAATGGTTGTAATTAGGGGTGGCAAATGCGTGGATTGGATCGGATTTTGATGGATAGAATGTGGATTGAGTTAAAATGGATTGGATCAAAATCCGCCCATATAAAATATGGGTAAATATGAATTTGGTCAAATATGATTTGGGCAAAATGGTTGTAACCCATTTTAATATTCTAAAGCAAAAAAAATATTAAACCAAAGCCAAGTTATTAATACCTCAACCTCTACCATCCCATCCCATCCCACCCCACCCC
>NW_006239075.1:4558-38442 GCF_000226075.1 Solanum tuberosum | reverse complement strand
ATTTATTTTAAAAATATTTTTTTTTGCCACCCCCCCAACCTGCCCCCACCCATAAAAAAAAATTAAAACTTTCTTTTTTTTCGAAAAAAATAAATAAATTGCCACCACCCCCTCCGCTCACCCACACCCAAAAAAAGTTTTATAAAAAATTCCAAAATTTCTTTTGTTTGCCCCACCTCCAATTTTTTATATTTTATTTTTAAAAATAAATAGTGCAATTAGGAATTTTTATGATAATAGAGTGATATATGAATATATATGAATTCTCATGTTTATCCATTTTGTTCATATTTGTACGAGCTTAAATAGGTTGAAGTCCATATTTATCCATTTAAGAAAATATGAGTGATCCATTTAATTTAATTCTAAAAAAAAATTTCATTTCACTTATATGGATTGAAATTGCCACCCTGCAATTGATGCGTCTCGATTTTTAAAATTTGTGATAGTGTCTTGTTATCTACGTATTTAATGCATTGCAGTACTGATGCAATATACAGCTTTAATGTCCCAAAAAAAAAAAATTTAATGCAAACATAGATGAATACCAAATATCTAGGTTTTTTTTTTTTTTTTTCCGATAATTATATTAAGATTTTATTAAAATTGAATTCGTGCCAAAATTTCTAGGTAGAACTCTTTCTAAGAAATTATTAAAGTAGATATCTATTCCCTAGAGATGGACCGACATTATTGAGAGAAGGTTTCATTGTTCTCATGTGCGGAGCTACCAAAGACAAGAATTGTCAGAAAATTACATTATATATATAAGTTAAAATTTGGTTTAATATATATATATATATATAGTGTTGACATTTCTTGATACAATTAGTTACAGATTTAGTACAGTGGACTAGTGATTAAAGAGTTGTAAAAATTGATTGAAGTTATGTGTTCCATCCCGAGGCTCCGCCAGACCGCCACTGATCGATTGTTCCGTAAAACGAATTAAATAAATAAAATCTGCCTATAAAGGAGCATGGCAAAATATTGGAAACTTTGACATAGATAAAAAGATGGAGGGTCCAATCTCCAATAATTATGGGCCACGCAATGGTGTGATATTTTAATAAATTGTGGACGATACGTTAAATTTGCTGTTTTCGTTTATTTGAATTTTGAAGGGCAGGAAATGTAGCAATGTTTTTTATATGTTTAATTTTTCGATCATTGAAAATAATCTTTAGAACAATCTTCACTTAGATGGAAACTGATAATAAATCAGATAAGGTGATGATTAGCGTAACAATTAGTGAAATATTAATTACTGTATTTGTTATATGAATTTTCTAAATTTCTGAGAAATCTTACTTGCCTAATTATTTTTTTGGTAGCATTACTCTTCTCAATTTTCTCATAATACAAGTCTTTATTAAAGCAAAAAAGTCAGACTTTGATTATAATCTTGATCTATATTTATGAGGTGCACCCACACCTATACCATTTTGTAATTAAATTTCGAAGGACTTTATTTCAAGAGTGTAGGGGACCTAAAGATATTTTTTAGGTAGCACAATTGATAATTTATATATAGGCACATTACATCATTTACTTCCAAAGAAAAAACGTGTGCCTATAAAATTATGTGATATGACATACCATACGTATAGATGGGATATATAATAATAAATAAATATTTAGTACAAGTAATATATTATTGAAATAAATAAATAATTTTGAATAATATTTTATGTGTACTTCATATAATTGAGATGGGATATAGTTATCATCATCGTCATTATTTTTCTATTAATAAGTGAGTAGTATTTTTAATTAAAAGGATAAAATCTTTATTATTGGGCAAAAATAGGCCACTTTTAAAAAATTTCAAATGGGAGATTCTAGCATCCTTACAAATTAAAATAGTCAATTTACGACAACTTAACGATGATTTTAGTTGACAATATTTTAGATAATTGTTTTTGGATAAAGATAGGAATAAACACTCATCTATTAGAAATAATTCAAAAATTTTGAGACTTTTTTCATTGTTTAGAGTTCAACATGAATGCTAGAACTTTTTTCTTCATATTCATCCTTTCATTTATTGAAGTTTTATATTATCTAGGAGATAAATTACACTACTTATAAATATATTTATATTTATGATTCACAAAAGGCAATAACCAAAAATATGATTTAAATTATGTCTTTAAATATTTTTGTTAATATGTTTGCATTGTCTCACAAATTCAACTAATATCGAATACAAAAAGTATAGTTTTTGGTTAGTTGAAGGGGAAAAATAAAATAATTGATGCATAATTAATTATACATTTTTTTATTGGAAATATTAAATAGTGTTCGTGCTATATTTTTAAAGACAAATATGACATTTTAAAGTAAATAAATCATACACAATAAATTTCAGTATTGGTGTTATATATATCTTGTTAGCAATCTAAATCCCCATACAGTACGTACACATGGTTCTGACATAGGCGGATCCATAATTCAATTTTAATATTTATTAGAATCTCAATAGGTTTTAACATATATTTTTATATTTCGTATTTGAAGTTATAAGTTCAGATAAATTCGTAACGAAAATGCTATATCCATTTGGTTCTAATTGTTCTTATGTACATTCAAAACACTAGTAATCCTGGAAAAAAAACTTTGCATATTTAATCCTAAAGGAGAACTAATGTTCAATATCTTCTGGCTTAAATATGTGTTTGGCGTTAATTGATAATTGAAAATTATTTTTGTAACCAAAAAAAATATTTTATATTAAAATTAGTAATAATATTAGCAAATTGAAAAGTGTTGCAATGAAATATTTCAAAAATGTGATCTACTAACATAATGCGAGGAGTTAAGCTTGAACTGGCGAATTATGTTCAATTATATTTCAAGTTTGAATGGGAGTAATAAAAGTTCCATCCAGCAATTATTGTTATTCAAACTATTTTCCAAATATATTTTTAAAATTCAGATGTTCTTTTATTTTGCTTTCATTACCAATTTGTGGGCACAGAAAATATTTGTGAGGAGACAAGAAAGCAGGCCACGCAACAATTAACAACTGTAAGGACTAAGACTTATCTCGACAACTCATTAGGTCTAAAATTGCACACCAACAATTGTAACGAAAACATATATTATTGGTTCGATTTTGATTTTTTTCTATATTGGGTTATTAGATAAATCAATAAATTAATTAAGACTGGAGTCATTTATTATTTTATACATACATAAATATTAAATATTAATCTCAATACATTATTAGTTATTGTCTTTGCCCTTTAGCCTTCAATTCACACTTCATGACTTCGTTCACAACTTCACATTATACAAAACGTCAAAATCTAAAGTAAGAACTGTATTTCTCTTTGTGTTACACTTGTAAGTTCTTTTCATGTTAGTTATTATTGTTTCTATTTTATGAGTATTTGTAAAGTTACATTATTGTCTTTTCACATCAAATTATTGGAGTAGTCATATATCTTTGTCTTATAAGCATTTTTTTTATTAGTTAAACCAAAACTAAACTATTAAGGATCAAAACTTCGCGCTGGTTCCACAAAATGGAGTAATTGTAGAAGTCCTTAGATGGGTGAACCAAAGGTTCAACCTTTGTTCCCTCTTACCCACACCATTCACGTGGACATTGAGACGTATCGAGTATTTCATACTTATATTTTATGTCAAATGCATTTTCTTCTTATAATAGGTGGAACGAACTACAATTTGATCGAGTATAGGTGGAATAAGAGCATTTTTGACCCTTGCTCTGGTAATATATATATTTTTTAAAATTCAAAATCAGTTTAACTGATAGCCAACAAATAAGTATTTGAATTGGTTTTTACTTTCTAAAACTTTTCTCAATTGTGTTTGGCCATTCAATTACTTTTTTTGTAAAGATATATATACTTTTAACTCAACTTTTATTTTAGCAAGACACTTCAAATCTTTTTTAATAACAAAAAAGTCGCCTTGCACAAACAAAGGGATGTCATATTCACTTTTTACAAGTTATTATAACATGGTTAACCTTAAAAATAACTACGTATTAAGAATGTGTACCGTTTTCTCATCATTATTATTTTAATTATCATCATCATTCATATTTCTATTAGTAAGAATCTTTTTTTTTTGTTAAACAATAATTGACTTTTCTTTAATATTTGAGTAAAGTGTCTCTTTCAAAATTAAAAGGATTCGTTCGTATAAACCCTTTATTATTGGGAGTTCGGAACCTAAATAAGCCACAAAAAGATAATTGTTTTTCATAAATAGTAAGATTCCATGACCAAAATAGGCCACTATTCTAGTAAGTAACCAAAATAGGCTTAGTGGAAGAAAAAATTCCATTTTATGCAATATTCAAACCTTTTCTGTTAGTCTCATAACGTGTATATTTTAATATATAACGGAACTATTTTTTACACCTTATAAAACAAAACTATTTCTTACACTTTGTAAAGTGTAAGTTTTTCTTACACTTTATAAAGTGGAAGTTTTTCTTACACTTTATAAAATGGAAGAAAATCTTACACTTTAAGAAAAGTTACTTTATTTGTACATTGTGTATAACGTAAAGTGAGAAGAAATGCTGAAATGCTGAAATGATGAATCTCAATCTATAAGAGATTCCAAAATCTTTTACTCCAAGAATCAAAGAATTAGTCAAATATGAAAGATTTATATTGTTCTTTTAGGAAAATTAAAACTAATTATAAAAATAATATTCTGTCAAACAACATCATTTAGGTTCCACTGGCTCGCGAGCAACAATCTACACCACACTATTTCATCAGTACAAACATAGATTTGATTGTGTCTAGCTTGTGTTTGGACATACGATATGGAGTCATGATTTATAATTAATGATTGAATATGCAATTTGGAATTATGATTTGAAATTTAATTTCAAATTCTCCAAAAAGCATGATCCGGGATTTCAACTTTTGAAATGTAAAATTTGATGCATATATATATACTAGATATGAAAAGGCCTGTTAATGGGCCCAATATTACAATCTTAAATATATTATTTCGCGACCAAATATTAAAATGCATCTTCGCTTCGCGGACTTGCTCCCAGACAGTGTTTTCTTGATTGTTTCTCATGATTAACTATCTAAAACTCATTTAATCATTACGATATCTTTCCTACCACAAATAATAACCTTGAATTCATAATTCAAATTCAAGGTAGAGCTAAGAGTTAAGTCTTGAGTTCTTTCGAGTCTTTTGAGAAAGTCCATTTGAGTCTTTTGAGGAGTCTTCTATAATTTCTAATAACTTGTTTCAAGACTCGAGTAAGTGAGTATGAGAATGATGAAAATGTATTCATGAGTCTACACTATCATCGAGATCCTTCATATCATGTATCATAACTCTTGAATTCATAATTCAAAATTCAAATTCAAGAAAGAGCTAAGAGTAGAGTTCAAGAAAGTCTTTGAGTTCAATTATGAATCCTTTGAGATCAACTATTGATTTGAGCTAACTTTTGAGGAAGCAAGTATGAGAATGAGAAGAATCATATACATGAATTCCATATTGTTATTTAGACCCTCGAGTCGAGTCGTTCATGCCCATAAATTCCGAATGAACTTCATAAGTTGGTATCTTTGAGAGGAGTAGTATCTTCAAGTTCTAAGTCTTGAGTATTGAGTTCCTAATCATTTAGGGATTATATTCCTAATCATGGGGCTACTACATGTTACTCATGCAGGTCCTTGAGTTGAGCAGTTCATGCCCATAATTCCGCATGAACCCTATGAGTCGAACAATCTTGAGATGAGAGGTATCATTGAGTCATTCTCCATAATTCGGCATGAACCCTAGTTTAAGAAGTCTTTTGCAAACTTTTTTTAAATTTGTTTTAAGACTTGAGCATTTGAGTTGAGGAAGAGTAAAACTGAGTTCATTTTCTTTAAAATGATATATTGGAACTAAGTATTCACAAGAGTAAATGTTTTGACATTTAAGATGAGAGGAAACTAAGATTTCCAAAAGAGTTTTGAGCAGTTTGAGTACCATCTCTTTTAAGAGAAATTTTTTTGAGTAATAATCTAAAAACACATAAAGAGTTATGTAAAGAAAAAAAAACAGAAATTCCACTTAAGTATATATAGAGAAGATTTCTTTCTTTATTTTTTTTTGGGAAATTATACTCATTGCTTGCTTATTAATTGTAAATAATATATTCAGTAATTAATAATGTATGTATTGTTGTAATCTCTACATAACTAAGTAATACCTACATAACTAATGCTTGCATAACTAATACCACATAACTAAATCCTGCATAACTAAACCATGCATAACTAATATCTGCATAACTCTAACCAATAACCAAACGACCCCTAACTATATTATCCTTTTTAAAATTTATCACAAATAATTTATTCTTATAAAAATGACCCCATTTTTTTTTAAAAAGCACATTCAAATAATCAAATATTATTTGCAAAATCAATAGCTTAACACAAGTTCAACTTCAAAAAATTTAAATAAAGTGATTTTTTTTGTAATAGTATGTGGTAGTTCTTATATGAGATCTAATCTATGACATTATACAACTATCTCATTTGAGATATTATTTTATTTAGTGCAATTTGGTTGTATGTCTCAGGTAAATTAGTCAAGTAATTTTTAGAAACTGAGGAATATAAACCATATTTAGAAAAACATAATATATAAATATATCTTTTAACTTGACTTTGTCTGACATCTATGACATTCAACTTAGGGTGTGCACAAGCGCTTAAAATTTTATAAAGTTGAAGAAGTAGAAACGCGCATCCTACGGGGAATAACACACGTAGGAGCCACATAAAATGCTGCCACATAAAATGTCGCATAGGACGTGAATTATATTGTCATGTAGGACATCAAGTAGAATACAACTTGTTCAATTATATACAAAATTATGTGTCTACTTATGAACATCTAAAATTGAAGGACATAGATGTTGCATGAAACCAAATTAAATGACATATTTATGTATTATGTCTTTAGAAAAAGTATATTTAGATTCGAAATATTTTTTGCATAAAATTTAACCAAACACGACTTCAACTATATTTTTTTAAAATAAAATAAACAGTATTTTTTTCATGACCAAACCACACTAAGAAAGGAAATGATTTAAAGCCCTCAAATTTGAATTTTTGGTATGAAAAAATCTCATTAAAAACTATACATTCAAAAATAAAAAAGATTTTTTTTAAAAATGTATCAGCTTGAATGTACAGACTTTTGAAGTAAATCAATAAATGGGTCCATGCAACTTTGCAATGATTTCTTTTTCTCCTCCCAATGTATTGGTACATGTGTGGCCATTAGAATCCACAACTATTGACTTAGTGGTGGATACATTGGAAATTATATAAATTTTGGTTGGTTTTTCTGGAAATTATAATACTTTATGCACAACGTACAATTAAACTAAGCTTGAAATTTTTTGGGTTGACAAAAATACCCTTGGTCGTCCTCTCTTCACCTTTCTATATAATAGAAATAAAAGAGACCCGTCATTCTTAAATTCGCGAAAGTAATTTTTCTTGAATTGTAAGATTTTCTTCCACTTTACAAAGTGTAAGAAAAATTTACACTTTACAAAGTGTAATAAATAGTTTCGTTTCACAAGGTTTCTAACTGAATTTATTCCAAAGATGTGATCTTAGAGCTCGCTTACACTAAGTATACCATCAGTGGGAACTTTGCTTTCTGGTTGGGAAGTGTCTCTGTCCTTTTCACTTCTTATTACTCCTTTCGTTCTCTTTTTCTAACATTTCTAGTTATGCGATCTCGTTACAACGTTCTTTTTTTTACAGAGATTTCTGGTGAAAACTTCAATCTTGAAGCATGGGAGCTTCTTAAGATGTGCATGAACAACTGCAGGCACGACTTGTCGTCGAGACTCCTGCCCCAAATTAAGGGATTCGACGACTTGTGCACTAAAGCTCACGATGTGGATTCGAACCATTGCTTCTCCTTATTGTCGTGAGCGAGTCTGTCGTCCTCCTCATTATAGTCCTCCTAGAATCCAGAGCATTTCGTCGAAATACATCCTGTCTTTTCACCTTAGTAGTCCTATGCATAGTCAGTACTATAGCCCCAATCATGGCTACTAATAAAATAAGACTAGAAACCAAAAACCAGACGAAATAGTAGGTATAAAGTAAATTGCCCATTGTTTCCAAATTAGTCCAACTTCGTACCTTTCCGGCATAAACCGTATATCTCAGAGAGGTCGTATTTCTTTGGGTTGGTAGTAATGGAATGCTTTCATTATCTAAAATAAAGAACATCTCCCACCAAAAGATAAGTCCAATAATACCACTCATTGGTAAATAGCGCAATACTTCTTCGTGAATCTCCGCTATTTGAATATGGAACATCATAACAACGAATAGGAATGAAACGGCTATAGCTCCTATATAAACTACTGGGAAGATCATAGCGAAGAAGTCGAGACCTAACAAAAGAAGTAAACCTGAAGTGTTGCGAAAGACTGGGATGAGAAACAAAACGGAATGTACCAGATTTTTAGCACGTACAACCATCAAACCAGAGACCAAAGCAAGGCTCGACAAAACGGAAAGTATCATAGTACGTCGTCCTTCCCTGAAATGGAACTTTCATGCTGGAGCAAGAACTAGCATGAAAGTTGATCTATTACGACCAGCGCGGTTGTTCCTATTTCATTTTCTTCTTTCAAGCCCCTTTCTTAGAAAAGCAACTCACTGAGTTACTTACGAAATCTCAAATCTCTCTCGATGCCGAGAATTCTTTATGTGTCCAGGTCGATTAGAGGTCCGGCTTCCTTCTCCCCCACCTTTTAGCCTTCTGGACCCCTAAAAAAAAACTGAAGTAAAAAAGAAAGAAGAGAAATTGGGCCATCTTTCCCGAGAGAGGCCACCTTCTCTCAGGCCAGCAGTCTTCTACTTCTAGTCGACTGCTCTATGACGGGCTTCCCTCTTTCCTTGGCTCTGCTCGCTCGTCTACGATATATATATATCTATTCTTTGGAATATTTGTGGGACACTTTTTAACCCAAAGGGCATGACCATCCATTCGTAGTGTCCATTAGGGGTGCTAAAAGCGGTATATAATCATTACAGACCATTTATTAATAAAATAATAGAATGAAAAAATTCATCCTAAAAAATCAATGTCTGATCTTTTATAAACAAACACAAATTAATTTGTTATCCTAAAATTAAAACACAAGATTTTATGATTTTTTATTTTTTATTTTTCACTATCTTCAATTTCTTTAAGGGTAAACTACATAAATCCCACAAGTTTAGATCCTAATTACTAGGAATCTCGATAGTTTTTGATATTACATTCTATACCATTTTCGGCTATTGGATACATGTGTCGAGATACATCAGATACATGTATTAGTCAGATGTATAAGACCGAGATTTACAATTTAAAGTTTCAGATACATGTATCAGTCGGGTGTATAAGATCGAGATACACATACTTTTGAATTAAATATGTTAACTTAATGCCTTAATTAGCGGAGTAAATTATGGGATACAATTGAAGTTAGATACATATTTTAAAGCGTTTGAATTAAATGATTATAACTAATTTGCTCAATCAATAAAGTAATTCACTATTGTTAACAACTTTTGAGGATCTGCAACATAACAACTTCAAAAAAAAATTCCAAGAATATAGAAATTTGTTCATTTTTTTCGAGAAACATAAAAAGTGTATAAAATCTTCTTCTTTCCATTAATTCAATTTTATTTCTCCGAATCTTGATCTCTGTTTTTTTTCACAATAGCCATTTTTATTCCATTTTAAAACTGTGATGGTGAAGTTGTTTTCACTATAGCCAAATTCATATACATACCAGATACATTAACAGGAAAATCAGATTCACGACATTAACAACTTAGATACATTAACAAAAAGCAGCTACAAGACATTGAAAGCTTAGATACATTAACATAAAAGATCAAATACATAAAAATATTACATCAGATGCATGAAACAAACAAACTAGATACATAGGATATTTAAAATCAAACACAATTCATAGTCTCGATGGTGAAAGCGGAGGAAATTTGTTGAACAGAGATGACGGCAACGATGGCTGTTATAGTCAGGAAAGTAGTAGTGTCGATGCTGAGTCTAGATATAACAGTGATAATGATTCCGATTGCTCCGATCTCGCTCTTCTTGTTGGCTTTTGATTTTGGTTTTTTTTTTTATATATAGAATTTGCAAGTTTTGGCTGTGAAATTGTTTAGTTTGAATACAGTTCATGTTTGAATAGGAGTAACCCTCATTTCTGTGTTGAGATGATGAATGAAAATGTTTTTTGATAGATATTTTAAAGAAATTATGTCTTTGAAAGGATGAAGAAAGAGAGAAAAATGGTGGATAACGTGGGGGTGGGGGGGAGAGATATTGTTGGGGGAGGAGATTGAGAGAAATTGAATTGTTAAAGTACCCTTAATTAAGGAATTTAAGTTTTAAGATAATTATCTAATACCATATTTAAGGGATTTGTGTATCTGATTTAACTTTTTAAAATATATGATATAATTATTAAAAAGTGGTATTATGAGTAATATTTTTAAACTAGAGGTAAAATATGTATATATTGTAGTTAAGTATGTCTAATTATATAGTTTTACCTTTCTTTAATCTCATTGAAAAACTATTTTTTCTCATCACATTCACTTTAAGTTTTCCTTAAATAAATGATATAAAGATTAAATAACAAAACATTGTGGCCAAATCTTTAAAAAAATTACAGACGACTACGAAGGATGTAGAAGAGAAAGTTTAAAATGAATGAGAAAAGTAAGAAGGAAAGAAAATGAAATGGGTAAAGTATGGGTCCCATATTGTACATTTGGCAGTCAAAGAAATCCTCATACAACTGACAAAAGGTGAGTCTCACAAAATAAATATTTTCAAGATGTACTCTAAGCTAAAATTAAAAAAATTACACGAATTAAGATATAATTAATCAAGCAAATACATATACAAAACGAAATTAGTACATGATACAAATTAAATTAATTTGATGTATAATGGTGATGCCAGAAATTTTATCAAGCGTATCTAAAAATAATGGTAAATGGTTGTCAAAATAAAACAAGACATCCATTACCACTGTGCCGAAGCATAACTTTTGTCAAGAATGTCCTCATTTGTATAACGATATGAATCACTTTCATAATGAGGAGTACATCAAAATGAGAAAATTAAAGAATATATCAGGCCCTTTTCCCAAGAAAAATAGTAATTTAAATAATTTTATCTCTTTAGAATGGCTAATCCTTCATGTACTATAACAATATTTTTAAAACTAATTGAAATGTAAAAACCACAAAAAAGTGATAAACCATAACTTATATTCCTGCTTGTAGGGATTTGAGGGAGCTTGACGAAAGACATTTGTTTAGGCTTATAAAGAGAAAATTCACTTCACTTAACATCATTTTGTATTCGAAAAATTAACCCACATAGAGAGAAAAATGAACCTCAATCAAATGTTAACCCTTGTAACCAAGCATCCTATATACAATTAGTACATTCATCCCAAAGGAGTACTGGTACATAGATTTTTTGGAAACTGAGATTAAAATATCTAAACTGTCACTGCATACTGCAGAATTTCAAACAATAACTCACGTGTCGCAGCTTAACATTAAGCTTGAGATAATAAAAAAATTATGACTATGAGACAATATAATAGCGGGCGGGCAAGCAAAAGACGGTGTTCTTGATAGCTAAAGATTACATATAAGTGGATATTAAATGGTTATTTCTTATGGAATTCTACGTATAGCATTTCAGTTGTAATATCATTCTGCAAATCTAAACAAAACCTGATAAATCAACACATATGCTTCACAAATTGGACATCAGTCGCACATTCGTCTCTTCATGGTCATTCCCACCAATAAGCCATATTCACAGTGTCCACGCCTGTTAAACAAACAAGAATATTACATCAAAAACATAATTCTAGGGGCAAGCCCTCACTTATGATGATGTATATAACAGGACAAACTGCAGAATTTCCATCCACATAAGCAAACAAAACTATCTTTTGGTTAAAACTCCCCTCTTATTTTCTAGAGTAAGGAACGGCATGAGACACAATAGGTACAACAACCACATGCAACATCTGGGTTTGCAGCAAATCCACAGTGTCACACACTGGTAACAAACCAATCAAAATGGGATAACCACTTCATATTTTATATCTGGAAGACAATTGTGAGTTGGTTGTAATATAGTCATTCCACTCTAAAGATGTTTAATGTCCTTTTGACAACAGGCACCTTCAGAAAGGTTTTATAGGTGAAACTATTTCAAATCCAAACAGCCATTCTTACAGGGGCAAACCATTTAAACACATGCATGATGCTCTGTATAACAGATCAGCCACACGTGCTTGATAATTACTGATATATCAAAGAGTCTAGCTTCTTTGTTTTATTGTTAAATAAAAGACGACCTTTTATTTCCTATTTTCTAACCTCTTTGTTCAGTTGTTATGATTATTATTGTTATTGTCACAGTATTAGCAAAGTCCCGCTTAATAATTTTGTATACAAGTAGGAACAAATGGAGAATTATCAATGACGATATGGCTGAGAACATCAAATTCATCAGTAGAAAACAAGGAACTTGCCTTACAGAAAGAACTAGAAAAATTTCTTCCCAGAACCTTGGTCACCACTAGCCTTGCCATCTCCAAATCCACTAGAGCGGCCTGAACCAAATCCTCCAAAACCACTTGAGCGGTTTGAACTCTCGAAGTTTCCAAAGCCACCAGTCCGGTTTGAACTTCCAAAACCGCCACTACGATCTGAACCACCAAAATTACCAAATCCTCCCTGGCGATTAGAATCACGCATGTCTCCGGAACCACCAAAATTCCCTGAGCGGCCTGAGCTCGATCCACCAAAGCTACCCCCTGATCGTCCACCACCAGATCCACCAAATCCACCTGTTCGACCAGAATATCCGCCTTGCCCCCCAAACCTGCCGCCAGAATTTCCATAGCCACCAGAGCGACCTGAACCAGAATCACCAAACCGACCACCTCCCATGCCTCCATAAGAGCCAAAGCGCCCTCCACCTCTGCCCATGTCACTGAACATGTCTGTTGCTCCAGCCTCTACTTCAATCCTTGGAAGCTTTTCTCACCAAATACATGAAAATAAGATGAGAAAATAAGAAATAACCCTTGGCCACAACTAGCCTTACATACAATTCACCTAATTTGGCCAAGTAAGAACAGGAGGATTATGATACTTAATTGAAAAGACTAGATAATTGCTGGAGCCAACTATAAGCTGCTTCATTTTCAGCTCTATTCCAGTCTATATACTCTCACGATTCACAATTATTCAATTAAGTAAGATAGTGATAGGAAATAGAATCACTGATTTTGAACTTCACAAATAAATAAAGATTCAACTCCACTTGTCACTCTCTCAACAAAAGGGCAAGACACAGAAGATGTGAAGAGTGACAAATCGTGCTCCATGAAGTAAATGACACAAGAACTTGAACTACTTCAAAGACATGAAATTTTTAGTTTGTCTGCACTAGTATTCAAATAATAGCACACCACCACATCTCCCTCACATAGTAAAGCATGACAATGAAGTACTAGACCTAACTACATCCATTTACAATATTCCAACAAATACTATCCCCAACATCCCATTTTATGTGACATGATTTCATTAGGCATATCTGCTTGAGTTACTACATTGAAATCATTGAGAGAGATCCGCAATAGTAATAGTAATAGAAGTGAAAAGAAGACCAAAAATGTCTGAATCATCAAAGTAAACACTACAATGCGCTATTCTTACTGTAATCATAAAATATTTGGCGGTAAGAACTTATGATTCTTAGTAAAATACTTTTAACTTTTTGGACCCCATGAAAAAGAAGGAATGCAGAAACCCCTTTAGCACTAATTAGTTACAGCAGCCACAACTCACACAACAGTTATAGACTCTTCTTGAGCATAAAGCTCTTTTCTCCAACTGAGGTTCACATTCATCAGTGCCATCATAAATAACGTGGGGAAAATATGAATAGATGACGTCAAAAAGTAAACGCATCACCAATATTAGCCGCCTTACCTCGATAAATCTGCATCCTACATCACGTTCGATACCTTTCACATCCCTATGTTGGCCTGAAGAATGTATCAGAATTGCACTTCCTTTCTTCCCAGCACGCCCAGTTCGACCGGATCGATGAACAAAGATCTCTGATGAGTTTGGAAGCTCATAATGTACCACCTGAGCAGCAAAATATTTCCAAGTTTATGCAGGGAATCCAAAATATTACTAGAACATTTGGGAGCAATTCTGTGACTTAAAGCAAATTGTATACTCATTCCCACTAAACTAGATTGTTCCTTTATCTCAAGGGGATACAATAGTCTAAGTATAATTAAAGCACTCGTTCTTGCCCTATTTGTGGAGTGTAATTTCTGACAAAGGATATCAATGGAATCCCCTCGGTTCTACATAGCTTCACCCCTGCTCGTACCCTATTGCCTTAAATATGTAGAAAAGACTGCTACTTTCGGATACTTCTGCTCACTATTGACAAATGCTTTAGAGATATATAACATCTAACATGGACTATATAAAGACCTATAAAAGAGTTTCAAAGGAGAGGAAACTGAAGAAATTGCTTAGCCTGCATTCAAGTAAAGTTGTATTGAGTTATAAGATGACCTTTAAACCTTAAAAACATGAAGGATCAGGCAAGGTTGCTATTTAAATATGCAACTTCCACCGAACCCCTTCTATTACATGTCATGTTGTTGGTTTGTTGATCAATGGGTTCTAACAGAGGGTTTTCTGATATGTTGTCTGCTCTATTGTTGGAATGTGCAAATGAAAGAAAAGAAATGCAGTGATTATTGCACCTAAAGTCACAAGTATGAGAACAAAAGACCAACCAGATCAACATTAGGTACATCAAGTCCTCGAGCAGCAACATCAGTAGCCACCAACACATTGAATTGACCTTGGCGAAAACCTGATAGAGTTCTCTCCCTCTGGGTTTGTGAGATGTCCCCGTGTAAAGCTTCACATTTGAAACTCTTTTGCATTACATACGATAATTTATCAGCATCACGTTTAGTTTGAGTAAAAACAATGCACTTGCCTCCTTTTGCATGTTCCTGCAAAATGAAATGCTCAATTAGTTTCAGAGATTAAGGATTATCGAAAAATTAGACAACAGAAAGACCTTTATCTTTATGTTGGTGGAAATAAATAGAGAGCGACTTAGAACAATATGAGAGGGCATAAGGTGGGACAGAGGAGACTGAAGGTATATCTCCATACAGTTATCAGAGGTCCAAGAACTGCTGGTTTCTGATGCATATCACAAGCAATTGAAAACAAGGAAATCCCATCAGCCAGTTTCTGATCAGAATCTCCTACCTGGGATATATTGAAAAATTAGCCTCCAAAGTTCTCAAAAATTAAGGAAATTTGTATTAAAATGTTGAACATTTTTGGTCTCACAAGATCAATGTGAACTGCATTTTTCAGGAACTTGTTGGTAATTTTTAATATCCAACTGGGCATTGTGGCTGAAAACATCAGTGTCTGATGTTTCTGCGGAACACTTTCTAAAATGGTCTCGACATCCTCCGCAAAACCCACGTTAAGCATTTGATCAGCTTCATCTAGAACAACAAACTGGATTTCTGCCAAATTTAAAGCACCCCTCTTCAGCAGATCAATAATCCGACCTGGCGTTCCCACAACAACATCAACTCCCCTGTCAAGGGAACTCATTTGGCGTGAAATGGGAACACCACCATAAACACACAGTGTATCCAGACCAGGAGCAGACTCAAAAAATTCTTTTTCCACTTGTTTTGCAAGTTCTCTGGTAGGCGCCAAGATTAAAGCCAAAGGATTCCTTCCACGTCTGCATTATAGAGAATACACAAATTGTTAGTATTTTACAACTGAAATTAGGTCCAAATTCGCACCAAATATTCAGAATCAAACTTTAATAAAATTTGCCAAACCTAGCAGATGAGAAATCATTACATTATGCTGCTATCATATTTGTACTACAAAAGATATAAAAGCCCAGAGAGAAAGCAGACTGAACAAACCCATGTTTCTCGTTGAAGCGAATGATCTTATCCATGATGGGAATGCCAAAAGCTAGTGTCTTCCCAGTTCCAGTTCTAGCTCGACCTATCATGTCAGATCCTTGCATTGCTGGTTCCAGAACAGCTCTCTGCACAACCCAAAAAATAATAATTAAAGTCACACCTCTCTTTGCCTTGCATCTCGTGACGAAAATAACCTAATGCTATGCAATAAAACACACAGTACATGACTAAATTAAGCTCATTTCACCAACTAAAACACAAGTGGACAGATTATTCTAAACGGGACTCCAGAGGAGAAAATTTTGATATGCTTTGCATCGTATTAGGCAACTAGTGGCAAATGAAGTGATCGAAAACCTTGATATATTAAGCATCGTATTAGGCAACTAAGGGTGCGACCTAGTGGCAGATGAAGTGATCGAAAACCTTGGAGGCAAAGGTTAAAATTCTAGCAGAGACAATAAAAACAAGTGTTTCTGCCCACCTGTTTAAGTCTCAAACAAAATTCCTACCAGTCAATGAAGTGATTGAAAACCTCCGAGGCCAAGGTTAAAATTCTAGCAGACACAATAAAATTTAAGTGATTACTTCCACCTGCTTAAGCCTTTGTCAAAATTGTACAGGAACTGTATTGGTGGAAGGTAGCATGAAAATAGATGAGTAGCGCCTTTATAAAAATGTCAACTGCCTTGTTACAAAAGCTAGCCGACCAACCTCACGAGAGTAAACCATACAACCCTAAGTTACTCAACCCTAGAGAATATTTAACTTCATCAACAAAAAGACTTCCAGAAACACATTAAGCCTTTGTTTGGTATGGCAAAATATGACTGCAAAATTAGATATAAAAAAAGCATATTAAGCTTAGCTGAGATGGTCATACACCAACATATTCCTTTATTGGTGGAAATGACATCATTCACTCGACGTCATTATATGTCCGACTCTTTAACCCATATAAATTCATTCAATCAACACATTGATAATCTTGCTTGATACAGTAGGATTACAATATACCTAATCACAACCAGTGGAAGCGTTCCATGAGAAAACATTTCGAATCACACCAACACACCCTAAAAGCTGAAAAAGAAACAATTTTTCCAAACGGAAATAATAGTCACTTTGAGGAAAAACCTGAATAGGGAAGAGCTTCGTAATTCCCTTTTTCTCCAAAGCAGAAACGATCTCCTGAGCTATACCAAGTTTCGATATCTCAAGTCCTTCATCATCCTCAGGTAAATCCGCCACCGCATATCCAGCTCGTAAATACCCACCTGAATGAAACCCTCTTACAGAAACCCCAAATTTCCCATCAACCCAGTTTCCATTTCTTGAAGTATCAGCCGTACTAACAGTGGTAAAGCTGTTAAATTGGGTATTTCCGGAAATGAACTTATCGTCGCCGGACGTCGACGGCGAGAACAATAGATGAGTAAGGGCATTAAGAGCAACCCTTTTCCAGGCATGTAAAGAAGAAGACTTCTTCAATAGAACAAGGCTATTCATTTTTGCTTTCTTCAAATATTCCAACAGAGAAGAGTTCAGCAAAATGGTATAGAAGGGTTTAATTAGGGTTTATGAAAAATACGAAAGAAGCAACTGATTTAAGCCAGCAAAATATGAAGGCGGTTGAGGGGTCCGATACTTTGGCTCTGGAAAGCAGAGGCCGTAGAGATATTTTGGAGCTATAAAGGGGTTTTTGGATCAAGAAAGGGGTTTTGGTGAATGTATTGCGAAGGGTTTAAGAAAGAAGGAAGAGAACTAATAGAAGTAGAGTCCAACATCCACATGTGACTGGGCTGGGGTTTGTTTTGCCTTCAGAATGGACAATAGATAGGGCTGCACCTGCTTGAGTTATTATAGTCAAATAAGCCCAACAAAATTTGGGCTTGGAAATGTTTGTAAACATTTGTCTATTGGGCTTCTTAGGTGACAAAAACAAAAATCTAACAAAATGGTCATAACTTAAATCTCCCCCAAAACAGTTTCAAATTTTAGATATGAGCTTCTTTTGATATTTGAAGTCTTTTGATATATTATTTGCTCAAAACTATTCGTGTTTGCACCACATCGAATTCAAAAGATGCCCTTTCAAGAATCCTTAATAGCTAACAGAGTTTTTCATCCTCCAAACGGTCCTAAATTCTAGATATGATATGATTAATATCCCAACTCAACATGTGTTCAAATAAGGATTGACTTTTGACTTTTAAGTTAGAAGTCTTATCGGATAACTTTTGACTTATTTTTATCGTTTTAGTTTAAAATAAGTGCTTTTAATTAAGCATCTTTTAAATTTACCCTAATACTCTAAAAGTGCTTAAAACTCAAAGGTAAGTTATAATGTTTTATTAGTGGTGGTTAAACCAATGTTATTGTATAAGACTGAGTGTTGGTCAATCAAAACCTCTCATGTCTAAAAGATACATGTAGCGAAGATTAGGATGTTGAAGTGGATGTGTGGTCATACTAGGAGTGATAAAATTGTAAATGAGGATATCCAAGACAAGATAGGTGTGACCTCCTTGGTGGACAAGATAAGAAAAGCGGGAGTAAGATGGTTTAAACATGTGAAGAGGAATTTGCATAGAAACATCAATGAGGTGCGGGAGGTTGGTTATCGAGGGTACGAAGAGAGACACGTGTAGGTCGAAGAAGTATTGGTAGAGGTGATAAGATAGAATATTACACAACTTCGACTTACATTTCACCGGATATGATAAGAATTTAGAGAGTTGCGTTAAACAAGAAACGGACAGTGCATCATCGAAATTCAAAAGATCATAAAATGGGACTAAGAAATAAGAGAAAGATACAAAGAGAAATGGTGGAAATGGCCAATAAACAAAGTTGTTGAGCTTTCTTTGCTCTGCAGTCCTTGTATGAAGACCAAAAGCTACAAAACACTAGTCCAACAAATCAATCTTTTTTTATCCCTACAAAGACCCAATACGAAAACATCCGTCAATTTCATACGCCCATTCTTAGCACTTGTCTTTTCGTTGCCGTCCCAATATTCTATTTACTAAACAAATTAAAATATGGGTTTTTCCCTCTTTTTCTTTAGCTTCAAGAACCCCCATTTCACCTGCCAATTTTACTGGGAGTGGAAAATGAAGAGGTATAGGAATGGAGAAATATGGGATTTTGAGGAAGAAATGCAGCTTCTTGGAGATGGATTTTGTGATCAGAGAGAAGTCATATTGGGATTGGATGGTGATACCACTTGTACTGTTTGTGTTTGTATGCCTCTTATCCCTTTTGCTGATGAACTGCCTGACCCTCCTCCTATTCTCTCACGAGCAGTTGCTGGATGCTCCAATCACAATAGCGTCGGAGGTATTTTCTCTTGTTTCAAAAACACACCTAAAGTATCATGTTTTTGCGAGTTTTCTATTTGAACTATTACGTGTTTGCGTTAACTACCTGAACTATCAACAACTAGCCAAAATTTATGGGCAAATTAAGTTGGTGCCTTTTGGCAATTGTATTCAAACAGTTCGAGATGTATTTTGATAAATAGTTGGTCATAGTGTTGGTGGGAGGGGCAACCAGTTAGCTTCAGTTGAAGATAATATTTTTGAGTTCTCTAAGTGGACTATTGCGAGGATATGTGACAGGAAACTGTTATCCGTTCTAATTTTGTTTACTTTATTTAAGGATCAGTACTCTACTCCCCATAGTTCTTAATAAAGACCCTTTTACAGAAAGCGCCGCGAGGGATGCTTTAGAGCTAGTCATGGCTGATGCTCTTTCAAAAGCAGGCTCAACACGTTTCTGTGTGCAAGCTGTTTGTTTGGCTGTCTCTGGTGTCAACCATCCAACAGATATAGAACGAATAATGAACTGGCTTAGGTATGTTTTAAAAAATTGACACTTTCTTATTGTCTTTCCATATCAATTTATTCATGTGCTTTACTTTTACTGTGTGTGTTCAGCACTAGTGGCTAGTTTCTATATGTTGTGTTCCTAGTGTGCCCTCTGCTGCTATGAGGTGAAATGAAGTGTCATTAGAGATGCTCTATTGGAATACCCAATTGTACCAAGGCTGTTTGAAATGGTTGGAAAATTTGAAAATTATTATATGATCTTTAATGAAAATTCTCTTTCTAGCCATTGAAGATGCATTGTATCGCCCTTTATCCTTCTTACTTGGTAACTGGAGACTTGACTCCATGTGTCACCATTTGGCACATCATCTTGTGAGTTGTCACTGGAGAGTTTCTTTCATTTTCCTTCCCGTCTTCTGAACTTGTCATTGCTCGTTATTTGTATTCATCAGCTGTTTATCTGCTATATTTCATGATTTTTCTCTTCTTTGACTTCATATTTACTTTGGTATATTTCCTTCCCCTAAATTTCTTTCCCTTGATTTCTTGTAGAGATATATTCCCCAGCCATGTCCAATTCTTTGTTCAGAATGATGCTGTTGCAGCTCTTGCAAGTGGAACAATGGGAAAGCTTCATGGTTGTGTCCTTATTGCTGGTACAGGAACAATTGCTTATGGTTTCACTGAAGATGGGAGAGATGCTAGAGCTGCTGGTGCTGGGCCTGTATTAGGAGATTGGGGAAGGTATGCATTGCACGGCTTCACTGCTTTGGTCATCTTATTTTCAGAATCTAAAGTGATATTTCATCCTTTTGGCTTCTTCTCCTGCATTTCACAAGTTCATTTCTACTGTGAACGTTTGAGAGGCAATAAAAGTTGTTGCTAATGATGCTTCATTTGAGATATTTGGCTGACAACATGGGCACTTACATCTGAAGATTCCCCCCCTAGTTTTCTGCTGTTTCATACTTAAGCTTAAAGAATTCCTAGTGGAAGTTATCTGTTTGGCTACATCTTCCAAACCTCATACCAGATTCCATTACCTTGTCATTTTTAAGTTTCCATTTTTTATGCTGTTTCAAACTACCTGGCTCTGTAGTGCACATTTTGTTTTGATCCAGTTTGAGATAATTTTGTTTTCTAAATTTGTCCTATTGATTTACCTAGGCAGCAATGACTTTTTAAATTTTTTGATTGTTGTACTTTTTCTTTGTTTGGTTAAATTTGAAGGATCTATTTCTTGTTCACATGCAGTGGATATGGTATAGCTGCACAGGCATTGACTGCTGCAGTTAGAGCCTATGATGGTCGTGGTCCATACACTGCACTTACGCCAAGTATTCTAAGGAAGCTGGATCTTTCTTCTCCTGATGAGCTTATTGGGTACTTCATCGAAACTTGAATCACTAATCTCATCAACTTCTCTTATGAATCAGTTATTCTTTTAAATAATTTACTGCCTCGAAGACATGAACAAACAGTAGCTCATACTGTCAAAATTTGTTATCGAAAAGATGCATGCACATTTGTGGACTTTACTCATGTTGTCAAAGAGTTTTTCTTTTTAAATGCATAGGGAACACATTTGATCTTGACACCTTGGATGTCAAAGGAACAATATATAAAACATTCACCAGTTATCATAGTATATATGCATAACGATATTGTATATTTAACTTTGCAAGCTTTTGTTTATGTTGATTATTAGTTATCCACGTCTAAAATATAATCCATTTTTTGATTAATCAAAATACCATTTCTCATCTTTAAAATTATCTAGCAGGGAAAGGAGTTCATGTGTCCCTTGTGTGTTTGCCGAATTGTTTTTTCATGATCCAAGCACTTGTGATACATATAGTAGAGGTTGCAAATTGATTCTAAATAGGACTCTGCATGCTCTGAGATAATATTCTTCATCAACAAAGTTTTCACTACCATGGAGACAATGTTGTAGTAACCTGTTTGAGACTTTTGAGTAAAATATAAAAATATTATCATGCTTTTTACTTATCCGTCCATTATAGGGAAACTATGGCAGTCTCTTATCTCTTCTAGGTTGATTTTTTTATGCATCCATATATATTCATGTCTTCATTAGCCTGAAGAAAATTTTCTTTCATATCTTGCATTATCCTACGTCATGGATGTCTTTGCTGATTTTTACATAGTCCTGAAGGGATATATCATTTCTTGCAACATGCTTGTAACATATATATAGTAACTTATGCTCTTGACAGGCAGTTGCTCTAATCTTCTATTTGAGAATAATAGTAATACCTTGAACTACTAAGTTAGATCTTCTTGATTTGTTTTTTCTGTTTAGATACTTCTATTGTTTTTCATAGCTCCTTCATGGGGCTTATCGGATTTGTATGCACAAGAGCTCTTTGGGTCAAAACATTTTTTCATTAATTTTCAGGTGGACCTATTCAGATCCATCTTGGGCTCGGATTGCGGCTCTTGTTCCAGTGGTAGTGACTTGTGCAGAGGGAGGTGATGAAGTAGCAAATAAGATATTGAGAGATGCGGTTCAAGAATTAGCTTCCAGTGTTAAAGCTGTTGTTAGAAGACTACAGTTGTGTGGTGAAGGTATGCTGTCAATCGATTAAGTGATTTGCCTTTTAGGGCTGCAGTTACATGAAAATGTTTTGATATCTTCCATATCTAGATCTCTGTATGTATCTGTAGTAGTTTCTCCATATTTATTACCTCCAAGAACTGAACTTAGCCTTAAAAATTTTGATAAATCAGTTTATGTGTTTTCTTCTTCTGAAAATATGACTTTGCAGTGAATTGTGCTGAAGTATATTATATATAACAGAACTCTAATCATGATTTAATCTTTTGCTACTCTATGCTTGACTGGTATCGTGCCTAGAAGAGAAAGTCATAGTTGAGAAGTGTGGTGCTGGAAAAAGGAATAGTAGTGATCTGAAGCAATTGCAATTTGCAATTTTATAGTTTTTTCTTGAGATTGCATTTATTAAATATTTACAGGTTCAATCATTTTAGACTTTTCCAAATAATGGACTTCCTCAATTATACGGTTGATTTTGAATCATGTAGAGAATGGTATCATCTGATTGAGAATTGATGTCAAGCTAGTGGAATGTGCTTGTTGCATCAGATTAAAGTTTATGTGGGAGTTGCCAATGCCAACTTAAAGGTTTTTAAAGGGGAAGAACTAGGATAATGTTTTAACTTTTGAGGTATCAAATATTAGGAGACAATGATATGTTTAGCTGTATCTTTAAAGCCAAATGTTAACTATAACTTAAGCTTTCAAAAGAATCCCTCTAAGTCCTAAGAATTTTTTTAACAGAATATGTTGGTAGACAATACAGGATAAATACAACAATAACATATTCAGTGTGATCCTATAAAATGGGGTCTAAGGAGGGTGGGGTGTATGTAGACCTTACCCCTACCTTGGGAGAAAAATCTTCTTTACCTTAAGTGTCATATATTTTTTGGTTTTGAAACTGCTGGGTGATTTATTAGGTCTAAATAAGATTTATGATTTATCAAGATGTAGCATACTTGACAAGTCATTATTACATACTTGTTGTTTCAGCCGCAATCCAGTGTGCTAAAGAAATTGTGTGCCTTAGTTGACTTCATTATTAGAAGTTCTTTATTTTCCCCAAAAATGTTCCTTTCTATTGCATCATCAAACTTGTCTTACTCATCACTTGCACAAAATTGTCTTCAGGCATGACTAACAAGTTGATTTCTGAATTAAATTCTCTGTAGACGGAAATGATACATTTCCTCTTGTTATGGTTGGAGGTGTTCTTGAAGCCAACAAGAAATGGGATATAGGAAGAGAAGTCATTAACTGCATATGCAAGGACTTCCCGGGGGTTCATCCCATTTGTCCGAAGGTAAGCATATTTTCTTCAATTATGCTCAATATAATTTCTCATATTGAAAAATAAAAAGGTTAAACTTTACCAAAACGCGATATCCTGTAATGTGTGAAATGTTAACTGGTTCTGCTAAATTGCACATCACTAGGCTCATTACACATCTCATTTCCTCAACTCTTCGGTATTAGGTGGAACCTGCCATTGGAGCTGCTTTGCTTGCTTGGAACTTGTTGGCTAGGTATAGTCGACAAGGGACTTTGAGAAGTGAAACCTATTCTTCT
This sequence comes from Solanum tuberosum, assembly GCF_000226075.1. Classification (NCBI taxonomy): domain Eukaryota; kingdom Viridiplantae; phylum Streptophyta; class Magnoliopsida; order Solanales; family Solanaceae; genus Solanum; species Solanum tuberosum. The sequence goes on along the minus strand of NW_006239075.1, from coordinate 14,333 downwards.
TAAGATACTTGATCAATTGTACAGCGTGTAAGGATGAATGGAAGGTTATTTCAGCATGTATTCCAGAAAGGAAAATATGTGTTTTGTTTTTCCATTTTTGTTATATAGATTCTTCTTCCACTTGATCAATTTTTTTTCATCTTCTATATACTGAGTTGCAATAAGTTAGTAAAGGTAAAGTTTGTTTATCATTAGTTGTATTCTACAAAAGTTATGTTACCTCCTCCCTGTTTCTCTTTTCTCACTCTCCACATGATTGAGAAGTAGTTGTGTTAGTCTTCTTTTTCTTTTTTTGGAGTAATGAAGTATCAGTATCTCTCTACACTATAAGCATGAGTTTGGCAAAATACGTCGACAACCCTTTAAATCTGTTAGTTATTTCATTTAGACATTCAACTACAACATGTTCCAACAACCCTTTAAATCTGTCAGTTATTTCATTTAGACTTTCAAAACTACATAATAAAGTGTTTTTACTATGTTTTTGACTCAAATTTTGGAAAAAAATTATGCACGTGTTCTCAAACACTCATTAAGTAGATGAGTTAACTACATAAATTATGGTTTGTAGAGTAAAGAGTAAAAATCTAACAATAAAATATTAGATTATTTTATTCTATATATGATTAAATAATTTAATTCAAAATTATTTATGTTACACTTAGTGTGGGATAACAATTGCGAAAATTATTAATTTACCAAAATGAAAAGGATGTATCCTAGTACTAGGATAAAATACCAAAATGATAAGATATCCTTTTTGAAAGCTCTTCTCCTATAATCCTTTAAGGAAGTCATGGTTAAATTGGAAACTTTATCCCAATCTATTTAGTGTAAATAAAATCAAAGACATTAAATAATCTAGAGACAATTTAATTCATATTATAATAAAACTACCAAACATTTTATTTCCACATCGGAATTCAGTAATGTTTTGGGGTTAGAAAGGAAAAGAGACAAGGTATTTGAAAATATGTTTAAATTACAAATTATTAGTTTCGTATTGACAACTTTAGAAGTATCTTTTTACTTGATTAAATAAATTTAGATATATCCGTGATTTACCGTACCACATAGTAAGTGGTCTCAAACTTTTGTAGAAGCATGAACTGTTAATAAAAAGCTGAGAAAAATATTGAAAACACCGCTAAACTTCATATTGCAAGATCAGGGTGTATTTCAGTTCATCTAATCAAATTAAAGGGAAAAAGGACTAATATACCTCGAACTATCGTAAACAGTATGCAGATACCCTTTGTCATACTTTTAGGACATTGGTACCCCTGCCGTAAAAAAACTAGAGCATATATACATTTTATACTAACTGACATACACGTGTCACAATCTTATCCACCGACTGACATTTATTAAATGTCGGATCGACGGATAAGATTATGCTACGTGTACCTATTTAGTCTTCCGTTAGAGTGAAGGACATATATGCTCTAGTTTTTGGACGGCAGGCGCACCAATGTCCTAAAAATATGACAACGCATACCATTTATGATAGTTTAGAGGTATATTTGTGTTTTTTTTTCAAATTAAAAGATATTTTTAAGACTGCCAATACTTCGAGGAGAAATTAGTAATTTACAATGAATTTAAGTTTAGGTGTGTTTTCAATATTTTCTAGAAAAAGATAACAAATAAATAAATAACATTGGTCATTTTCTCACTGCGGTTTAAAAAGGGGTTTATGTCAGAGAACACATACAAGAAAGCAAAGCATTAGGGTTTTGCTTCTCAGAAGAAAAGGAAATCAAAGGTGTTGAGATTTGAGAAGTGATTTTCAGATGCTCAAAAAAAATGTCTGAGTATTTACCGCAAGAAGTATTGATTGAAATTTTTCTAAGATTACCAACAAAATCCCTCATTCAGTGCACAAGCGTCTGCAAATCATGGTATTCTCTCATTACTAGCCCTAATTTTATCTCCATACACCTTAACAACAACAACAAAGATGATGATTACTCGCTAGTACGCCATTGCTCCGAAGAACCTGTAAAAGAAATGTATGCTTTATTCTATGACAATGAAAATTTTGATCAGTATGTTCAATTTGATGTGCCATTTGATGCGTTTGAAAGTCAGTTTAATATTATAGGTAGTTGTAATGGACTTTTATGCCTTTCTGACGATCTGTCTCGATATTGGGATGTTTATTATCTTTGGAATCCATCTATAAGAAAGTCAGTAAAACTTCCCAAATCAATTTTTACGTTTGAGACACATGGTCCCTTTCAACATACTCTTGGGTTTGGATATGATTCTGTTCGTAATGACTATAAGGTGGTAAGAATAGTACACACTGATGATTATATGGGTGGTTTACTAGTACCACCACATGTTGAGGTTTATAAGTTGAGCACTGGTGTTTGGCAAGATATTACTCATGTTGCTCCATGTTTTAAATTCTATGAGCGGATACCGGGAGTCTATGTGAATGGGGCTTGCCATTGGGTTGCTGCTAAATTGAAACAAGGAGTGTCTTGTCATATCATGATTGTTCTGTTTGATATGAAGGACGAGACGTTCAGGGAGATGATGGTACCGGGTAGTTTAGTTGTGAGTTTTTCGTTTAGTGCGAATTGGTTCAACCTTTTTGTGTCAGAGGAGTCACTTTGTTTGGCTAATCGTTTGTTTGATGATGATGGAACAATTGATATTTGGAGGATGAAAGAGTATGGTCATCCAGAATCATGGGTGAAACAATTCAGTATCAATAGCCACATTACGTTCAATGTTGGTATTGTTGATGAAATTTTCTCGTTGTTAAATGGTGGTCATCAGCGTCAGGTTGCTCATTTCTTGGTGAAGCCAATAGCTTCAAGGGAAAATGGTCAAATGTTGTGGAGAGCGAACAATGGATTGTTGGTTTCATATGATACTGCCGTTGAAAAAATTGAGAATCTTGGCATTTGCAATGCTAACTTCTTGCCGTATCGCGATGCACTTTATGTTAATACTTACAAAGTGAGCCTTATTTTACTTGATAAACGGACAGACTATTTATCTGGAAACACCAGTAGCTGTGAAGAGTCCATCTAATTTATGCAAGAGGAAGCCTAAAGTTTAGAGGAAAGTTCTTAAATGAATAGTGCGATTTCTATCTCCCTTGCGTATTAGTGGATTTTTGAACATGTCAATTTCTTGCATCATGACATTGTTTTGCAGGTTTTAGGCTGACATGGGAACGTCAAAGTTTCTCAAAGGATTCAGGAGTGCATGAAATTCTTTAAGCTCTTGGGTATCAGAACTCTTTCATTAAATAGAGGCTGAAAATCTAATGTCTTGACTACTACTAGGTAGATAGATATGTTTGGGATTATTACACTTTCAAACCTTGTATTGTTCTTGCAACCATCTGATGATTACTAACTAAGCGATCCAAAAAAAAAAACTCTCTTCTGATTACTATTAAATTTTCTCGTCAAATCTCTATGTTGTTGGATGCTTAGTAGTTATAACCACTTTTATGAATATAATTTTGTTTCCTTGATCATATCCCTTGTCAGCATTTCTTTCTTTTAAGTTTGCTGTTCATAACAGCAAGACTGAGTAATGATTTGCTAGTTCCTTCATCTTCCTACTAGAGTTCATTATTTCCCTAAGCGGAAATCTTCGAATGTAGTTGACATGAACATCCATGTGAATCATGGTATGCTAGAAAGTGTTTACAGCCACCTTTTGCTGAAGTGTTTTACATCAGAATAGATAATCTGCTGGGCTATCTTTAGCATACGATATTTGTTATAGATTTTGATGTCTGTATCCTGGTTATTTTTATGCCAAGTCCATCATCTTCCTTGGCAGAGTGACTCTGTTCCAGCTTATGAAGGGAAAAGTAATGGTTCCTTGTGTTGTAGTATTTTCCATAAAAATGAGTGTGTATAAAGATTATACAGGTCCTGTTTAAGCCAATTGTGAAGCCTGATATTTAGTTTAAATTGTTTCAAGAATTATGGATCCACCTTTAACCTTCCATAACTAGTAAAAAATGAGAAAAAGGGATCAAGGATCTCCATATCTAAATCCTTTTTACAGACAAGTCTTTAGACCCACCATTAATAATAAGATATAGAATTTGGGAGATAATTGAAGTACACAGGGGGGGATTAGTTTCACGGAGGGTCACTCGAATTTTATTTTATCAAAGCCACTAAACTATTTTTTTATTACAAAAGAAAAAATAAACTCAACTTTGTCGAAGCATGATGAAAAATCATTGAACTATTTTTTGTTTGTAACTATATCATATAAGATATCTCGTTTGGTTTACTCCAAATGACTTAGGGGTCGTTTGGTAGAGTGTATAAGAATAATGCTAATAGAGTGTATTAGTAATGCTTGCATTAGCAATGCATTTATTAGTTATGCTTGTCTTAATCATACATAGATTATCTTTATGGATCGTTTGATTTGATGCATAAAAAAATAGTATGCGTTGCATAAAAAAATTAATTTACAAAGATACCCTCCACTATTATGGTGGAAAAGATGTAAAAGAGGTTTTGAAGAGCAATTGGGTCTTTAATCATGCTAATGCATGCATTAAAACCACTGCATTGGTAATACCCAGAAATACATGGTATTAGCAATACACACCTTAATACACTATAGAGTGTATAACTAAGGCAAGCATTAGTTATACATAAGTTGGAAAAGAGTACCACACAAGGTACTAGTAATACACAAGGCTAATACATGCATTATTTTTTCTAATACACTCTACCAAACGACCCCTTAACGTGATACTTAGGTAAAGTTCCTTGATTTTTGGTTTCAAAAAGTTCTTTAGTGACTTTCATAATAAGTTGAGTAATATTTTCGTTTAAAAACTTGAATTGTAGCTCGAGAGAGCTTAGTCTCAATAATTTTCATTGATCAACAACTTAATAAAAAATCAGAGTCAGCTCAAGTGATTACTTCACATGATTGCTAATATATCCATAATCCCGGAGTATCATCTCCTATTATGTTAAACTAGTGAAATTGATCGTGCTTCGCGCGATCGTACAAATATATTTAAATTTATTTATAGGAAAAATTACAAAAATATACACTTTAAGACTTTAATTAACCTAAAATCAATATATTTATATATAATTACATAAAGAGTTTTTAAATTACATAGATAACAAAATAATTATTAATTTTTATTTAAATGTATTTTTTTCCAATTTTCTCTCTCCTATTCGGTTTTATCTTTTTATGGTGTTTAATTATGTGCCTTTTCATGTGGAGCATAATTAGGGTATTTAATAATTATCTATTTTATCTCTCCTAAACAGTCCCAGTTATATACGTTTACATGTATATGATATATTGTTTTATTGTGATCTTAACTATTTGCTTCCTGTTTTGATAAAACCTTTTACGTTTTCAATAAAGTTGGTGTACTTACCTAGGTATTCATTGTTCCAAGTAAAAACAATCCATCTTCTTCTTTTCAGATTTCAACCTTCCATCTTTCTTTGTATTATCGTTTGAAGAACAAAATTTTAACCTTCCATCTTTCCAAGTCCTTCTTTTACAACCAAAATCACCATAGTTCTTCTCTGATCAGATATATAATCTTCCATCGATGGATAAGACTCCCCGCAAGAGCCCTCGGCTTAATAAACAAGTAATGGGTGTTGATAGTCCGCCCATCGTAAGCTCAAGACCTTCATATGAGTTGAATGCCTTTACACAACCGCCTGATAACAAAATCAAGCAGTATATTGTTATTGATTCGACTTCGTCCTACAAAGTTCAAAAAAATACTAAATTGGTTGCTGATACCAAGACGAATGATAAAGAGAAAATCTTTGAGGGAAATTTGCTGCTACTGATTATTATGGTATAAGGAAAGATTTTGACTGGAATACATATGTGCATTATTCGGAAAGGCTTGTTGGTGATCCTTTGGTATATGGCAAGCGTGATAACATCCCTCAGCAAGATGACACTTCAACGTAAGTATATTGAGTTATTTTTTGTGATTGTTTCTACCTTATAATGTTCTCAATCTGCTGATTGTCTTAATTTTTTTGTAGTGATTGTGGTATGTATACTTGTTCCTTTGCTGAATTTGTGTGTCGTGGAGATACAAACATATCTAAGTCGATTTTTTATTCTGAAAGTCTTCGGCTGAGATATGGAGCATTACTGTGGGAATATGGAAAGAGGAAAATTGAGATACTGTGAGTAAATATGAAGCATTTGTACAAGGTGGTTAGTTAATTCGGAGGGTGAAGGACTAAAAAGTTTCACTTATTTAGACAGACTTTCATGTATTTTATTCTCTTGTTTTATGTTTGGATGATATCTTAGTTGCGTTTTGGATATGTTTCGATGGTTTTGTGTGTTTTCGTGTGATTTTTTTATTTTCAGTTTTTCGTCACGTTCTTGCTTTTGGTTTCTACTTGTGTATTTTGTTTTCCTCGAAATCAGTGTTTTAGTGAGGGAAGTTGATACTTTTCTTGTATTTTGCCTTTTTCGTTAAGTTCTTTTTCCCTTCTCTGTTTGATTGCTAGGAAAAGTAAGAGATGGTCCTATTTTTTTTATTTCAGATTGTGGATATATATGTGACCTTAGAATTGATTTTTATTGTATTTAGAGAAATTCCACTTTCAGTGATTAAGATTGAAAATTTATCTTCTTTTAAGTGCTAGTTTTCTTGTGGGGCTTCATTGAGATTTCCCTTTGTTTTGTTTTTGTTATGGAATGAGGATTAAACTGAACTTGTTGATGTGATTTATTTCTGGATCTGATTCTTGAAGCATCAAAATGCGAGAGGATAAGAATTGCCTGAAGAGAGTAACTATAGCAGTTTCAACTTTTGATTGGCTATTTTATTGCTGGCATTGTTTTACTGTGGTATGTATACCAGTGCGTTATCATGATTTGTGCCTTGTTTTTATCATATATAAATCAATTTTTTTACATGAACAGAATGTGGTAATTATGGTAACAATCCAAATCAAAATATTAACCTTTTATAATTTTTTACAATATATGTTATAGTTTGGTATATAACTCAAACATTTGAATTACTTTATACAACCAGTATTATGACAATTGGTTTTAGCATTACCAAATCTTTTTTATATGTGCTATTTGATTTCATGCAATGTTTAGTTTGGTATATATACCATTACGTTTACCAAGTTTTGTATAGTTTTTAGTTCAAGTAAACCAAATTTTTTACATTAACGGAGTGTGTTTTTTCTGCTATCATTCAAACCATGATTTTAACCTACACTAGTTTCTTTTCAATTTATTGTTTTATGTTGGTATATAAAGTAAACATATGATTTCTACACACAACCATTATTACGTGCCTATATGTTTACCAATTTCGTGACTATTTTATCATATATTGGTTCCAGATCAAACCAATATATTAACACACCTTTATTCATTATTCCTATATTTTTACCAATATATGGGCATATTTTATAACTAGGGAACTTATCCGCGCTTCGCGCGAAATAAAAAAAATTACACCACCCGTTTGGTCATAAGAAATTATAAATTAAAAGAATTTGAATTTTTTTATTTTATTTGAATATTAATTTGACCATGAAAATTCGAATTGAACTTTATTTATATTTTGTTTTAAGCAAATATAAAAAAAAATTATGTATAAAAATAGCTTTTTGACAGACCTTTGATTATATATTTGTCCACCCAGGTTATTTATATATATTTAGTCTTTGCTACTCAAGAAACAATTAAATGAAAACATGATATAAAAAATTTCTCAAAAAAACATACTTTATTATATCACTCAAAAAAGAATATAACTAAAAAAACTTTCATCAGTTTTCTACTCATACTCACCACTCTAATATTTCGAATTTATGAATTGAAGATGTTTCATGAAATGTTGCTATTCATTTGAGTGTAGGTGTAAATATAGCGATGTTCAAATTCTTTGATTACGTTATAAAGTTTTTTAAATTTTCAAAACTCATAATACACAAAGTAATATTATAACGAAAATAATATGTTCAATCTATTTGAATTTTTTTTGAAAAGACAACGAAAAAAATATTATACTTCATCAACTTGGTATATAAGCTAATAATCCAAATTAGTATAGGAATTGTATGACGTATTAATAAAATAAATTGAATTGAATTATCATATTGAAAAAAATCATAACAAACATGAGAAAAAAGAGACGCTATAAAAATTCAAAAGCCACTTCATAAGACCATTTATTTACATTTTTCTTAACATAAATTTATGTTAACATATTTATTGAATTTCAATTAACATTGCAAGTTCATACGAGTTACAATCTTTTCACCTCACTCATTTTCTCGTATTCCTCGTAAATTTACATTGAACATTCTATTATAAATGTACCAATGTTTATGAATGAATATTAAATCATGTTTTCAATCTTCAATTTTTTTTATCATGTGTCCAATTTATTTCACAATTAAAGTGTTAAATGAAAGAAGGATGCAAATAATATTTTATTTCATAAAGAGGTATTATATCATCTTGTCTATTCCTATCTATATAAAATTATTATGTGTTTAACTTAAAAATATCTAAAACTTGTCAATGCGTATGTTTGACCTTATTAATTAATTAAGAATGTGTTGGCATAGCCTTTCTAATGCCTTATTAATTAATTAAGAGCATGCTGGCATAGCCTTTCTAATGCCTTATTAATTAACTAAAAATGTGTTGGCATAACCTTTCTAATACAAGTCAAGCTTTAAGATCATGATGATTTGGATGGTGGTAGAGCTGTCATTATTTTTGTCTTGACAATTATTTTTTTACTTGAAATTATTCGTTTTTTGATTATTATTTTTTTGTATTGTTAGGTTTTTTTCTTCCTCTTTTTGAAAATCGAATGAAAAAATTAACTTTTTTATTGAAAAAAATGTTTTTAAGTATTATGAAAGAACGCATGGAAAGAAATCAAGATTTTTTTTAGAAAAAGACACTATGAGATTAATATAATATAAATTTATATCACTCATATCATTTGATGAAAATTTATAAAGTCAAAAGAATTGATGGAAAATAATTATAGATCATAAAAAATTACAAAGAAATTATTTAAGAAAAGAAATAAAGGCAAAGAAAGAGCATACAAAAGTTATTGCATGATGAAAACTCACACATCAAAGTCTCAATTCAACATAGGAAATAATCACCTACTCAAAGTTATTGCATTCGGAAGTATAAATACATATCAAAATCTTAAATTAAAGTATAAAATAATTATGCATTTATATTGAATAAAAGAAAAAAAAGGCAAAGAATAAAATGTTTTTTGTACCTTAGTGACTTAGGGTATGTTTGGTATGAAAAATGTTTTCCAATTTTCTCATGTTTGGTTGGGTTAAATGTTTTGGAAAATGTTTTTCAAATCAATTCATCTTCGAGAAAAGACATAAAGACCCCATTAAAGTTGTCCCGTATTTGCATAAAGACACCTTAACTTTCAAAGTGTCCTATCACCCCACAAAACTATTTAATATCTTTGTAAATGGGCCATTTTGACCCATTTCCTCGTCTGGGTTGTTACCACGCACATGAGGCGCGTCATGCAGCGTTTTCACTGCCATGGACCAGTTTAAAAGTGCCACGTGTCATTTTCTTTCTTTATTATTAATTATTTAATCACTTTATATCATCTTCCCCAAATTTAAACCCAAAATAGCCATTGATAGCCCTAATTTTTCGATTTCATGGTTTTTTCCATAGCCCTACAGTAGCAATTACTCAAAAACACAACGAAAAACTATAAAATCCTAACAAT
>NW_006239075.1:4078-4267 GCF_000226075.1 Solanum tuberosum | reverse complement strand
TTCAAATTTTATGGAAAATTGAGAAATAAGAAAAGAAAAGGAGAAGACGACTTTTCTTCAAATAATAAGGTCGGGTCGGGTCGGATTGAATTATATCACAAGGAGTGAGCAACATGCGCCACTACATAGACAAGGGAATGGGTCAAAATGGCCCATTTACAACGATATTAAATAGTTTTGTGGGGTGAT
>NW_006239075.1:0-2774 GCF_000226075.1 Solanum tuberosum | reverse complement strand
CTAAATGAATCAAAGACAAACTGAAATAGGAAATAAAAAATAAAGTACTTGAAAAGTATTATATTTTCGAAACTCCGAAATATTTTTCACACTATTGCATATTTATACTACTTTAAAACAACCAAAAAAGAAAGAAGTGGGCAAATTATTACCTTGAAAATGCAGCTTCATAACCAAAATAATATTTAATAGCAGAAGTCTTCACGTAGATTTTTGTCTCTTTGAATTCGTTTGTAACAAATCACATATCTATTGGGAGACAATGAATTTTCATCGTATATAATTACATTGAACAATTACAAAGTATTAATACATCTTTTTCTAGTCTAGAAGGTAAATGCAATTAGATGTGGCTATTCAAGAATTAATCAAAACATATTTCAAATTAATCTAAAGAAGTAATAATATAGGTAAGAAAGTAGACAAAAAATGTAGAGAGATAAGATAGAAGAGTTTTCTTATTCTTCTGAGTATATTCAAGTGTTTCTCAAATCTTCAAGTACATAACATAATCCTCAAGACCTCTATTTATATTGTTACATAAAGACATATAAAGAGATAATAATAAACATGACATTAATTCTTGAGAATGTGGGGAAGATTAAGGGGTGTGGAAGATAAAAGAGGAGATGGTGGAGGTGTGAGTTTATTCACATAATGGTGCAATTACATCTTGAAATTATGGACATCTACATTAATATAACATATTTACAATAAAACATTAATTATTCAACAATTATATAAATATTAACTATATTAAAAATGAGGAGAAAAACTAACAAATGCCCAAAAAAATTGGAGAAAAAAGATAAATAGGAATGAAGGCCATAGATAAGTGCCACATCACCTTGTCTACATTTAGCTTTATATATATATATAAATAAATAAAAATTGTCATTTTCTTTTTTATATAATAAGAAAATACTCACAAGGCAAAAATAAAATAAAATTGATGAGACTTTTAATTTTTCAAATTATGGGAATTGAGTGGAGTAGTAAATTTTTAGACTTGTACATTAAAAATAAAATAAATGGAGTAGTAATTGCCATTTTTCTTTTTTATATAATATAAAAAATAAAAAAATATTTGACATGTGAAGAGTCTTTGATATACATAAATGTTCCTTCATTAATATAATATTTATTTATAATAAATTAAATAATACTTTCACAATAAATTAAATATTTTAAATATAAAAAAAGGCCAAAAAAAAAAGAGAAAAAGGAAAAATTGGAATGAAGATCATAGAGAAGTGCCACATCACCTTCTCTATGTTTCTCCTTTATATATATATATATATATATAGAGAGAGAGAGAGAGAGAGAGAGAGAGAGAGATTGTTAATCATCGTTTTACACTAACATAGTCTATTATTTTTGGTAACCAAATTTTTCACATTAAGTAGTTTCACTAAAATTATTTCTGTTTTAGGCTGGAATTATATACACCCATATCGTTATGAATCTTCATTGGTGGTGATGGACCAATCACGAAATACTTGAGTTTCAAATGATAAATGATCATGTCCACACCTAATTGTGAAGATATAGTAGTAATCAAGCCTTCGTATTTGGTGTTTGCATCATACATCACTCCTTCAATTTAGTAATCCTTGTAATTACCTGTAGAAAATTTCAAATTATTAATAAACTAGGAAACTTATCCGCGCTTCGCGCGGTATAACAATAATTTAGAATGAATTTTTATAAATTAAATAGAAATAAAAAGATAAATTCTATTTTAATTATAGCTAAGACTTGTTTTTCCTCTTAAATAATTATTTATTTTTCTTTTAATTTTAACATTTATCTATTGTAGTTACAGATAGTTACCTATTGTTAATACAAGATAATGTGGCCCGTGCTATATAAATGGTATGTTTTGGGGCTAATAACCGAGTTTTTGAAGCGATTGTTTGCGTGGATAAAGGAATAAGTTTTTTTTTATCACAAACCTGTACTTTCTTTGACACTATTTAAGGCATAATAAGACTACTCGCATACAACATTTTTGAAATATTTTATGTTGTCATATCATGATTTATAGTATTTTTACGATAGATTCACTTCAAGAATCGGTGGAATTTTTTGTATTTTTTTCAAAACATATTTTATATTGTCAATTATCATGATTTATAGTATTTTTACGCAATTTTTAAATATAAAAAAAATTAAAAAATAAGACAAATAAATTAAAATGCACCCAATATATGTTATTTTTGTTGTCTCAATTTATGTGACACAAATGAAATTTGGAGGGTCATCTAAATTTTTGTATGTTTAAAAAAAAAATGTTTTAAGTTATTAATTATTGTGATTTATAATATTTTTATGTAACTTTCAAATAACGTACATTAACTGGTCAACTTTGTCCTAATTTATGTGATATGGATAAAATTACAAAAATTAACCCTTTTAAAAATGTCTTTCAGATTATTTTAAGTTGTTAATTATTATTATTTATAATACTTTTTTGTTCATTTTAAAATGATATGTGTTATTTTTTCTGTCCCAATATATGTGAGCGTAATAGAACTCTGAGAGTCAACGTATTGTATTATATAGCTTTTAAATATTTTAAATTGGTAATTATTGTAATTTTTAATGCTTTTTAAGTCATTTGTAAATGATATATGTTGCTTCCTTGATTGAGACTTTTCCATTTGTGACACATATATATAGATATTTGGTGCCTGTGCCAGCACGGGCCCAATGAATATTAATTTTTTTGTTTTAGTTTATGTGATATAAATGGAATTTGAAGATCAGTCGAC
>NW_006239074.1:1432372-1432980 GCF_000226075.1 Solanum tuberosum | reverse complement strand
TACAAAGAGATCAGGTATTGATTTGGATAATAGATATGTTGTACCACACAATAGATTTTTGTTGTTGAAATATGGGGCGCATATTAATTTTGAATGGTGCAATCAATCAAGGTCAATTAAATACTTATTTAAGTATGTTAATAAAGGTCATGACCGTGTTACAGCTGCTTTTTGCGATAGTGCGAATTCTTCAGATTCAAGAGGGGTTGATGAAATAAATATGTATTGTGATTGTCAGTATATATCACCATGTGAAGCAGCTTGGAGAATCTTTAAATTTCCAATCCACCACAGAGAACCTTCTGTTGAAAGGTTATCTTTTCATATACCAGGCAATCAGAATATCATATTTTCAGATGATGATCCAATTGATGTTGTCATCAATAAACCAATCATAAAGGAATCCAAATTTTTAAGTTGGTTTGAAGCAAACAAGGAATTTCCTGAGGCAATAGATTTAACCTATGCAGAATTTTCTTTAAAGTTTGTTTGGAAGCAACAATCTAAGAGATGGGATAAAAGAAAAACTTCTGCATTTTCGATTGGAAGAATTTTCTTTGTTCCACCGGGATCTGGTGAGCAATATTATCTTAGATTGTTATTGAATA
>NW_006239074.1:1422599-1432179 GCF_000226075.1 Solanum tuberosum | reverse complement strand
TTATTTTTGTTTGATTAATTAGTTTATTATATTTACGTTTAAATATTAATTTATTATATATATTATTTTTTCGGAAGCTTATCTATCAGATGCTGATTTGAAGAATTGTTGCTTGCAAAAGATAGAAAAAATTTTAAAAAGTTGTGGAAGAAGTTTTTTAGATTTTCCTACAATGCCAATACCTGTTTACACTGAGGATGATGTTGACATCACTAATAGATTAATTTGTGATGAAATGCGTTACAATAAATGAGCTTTAGCTGATGAACATCAACAATTGGTATTAAATTTAACGGATGAGAAAAAATCAGTGTATAAAAAAATTATGGCAACAGTTAATGAAAATATGGGTGGATTTTTCTTTTTATATGGATTTGGAGGAACAGGAAAAACTTATAGTTGGAAGACTTTATCAGCTGCCATAAGGTCCAAAGGAGATGTTGTTTTAACAGTTGCATCTAGCAGGATTGCATCTCTTTTATTACCAGGTGGCCGAACAACACATTCAAGATTTGTTATCCCGCTAAATATAACTGAAGATTCAACATGCAATTTAAAACAAGGTACTCCTTTAGCACATTTGCTAATCAAGACTAAGTTGATTATTTGGGATGAGGCTCCAATGATGCATAAACATTGTTTTGAAGCTCTTGATAAGACTTTAAGAGATATTATTGGCTACAAAGACGCAACTAAGTCAGAATTACCATTTGGTGGTAAAACAATTGTTCTTGGAGGTGACTTTAGACAAATTCTTCCTGTGATCCCAAAAGGTAGTCGCCAAGATATTGTTAATGCAACTCTCAACTCTTCATATTTATGGCCCCATTGTGAATTATTAACACTAACAAAGAATATGAGGTTGCAAAACAGTGACGCTGATACTGATCTAAAAGAGTTGCAAGAGTTTTCTGATTGGATATTGGCAGTTGGGGATGGTAGTATTGGTAATTCATTTGATGGAATTGATAAAGTTTAATACCAAAAGATCTTCTAATAACTGAATATACTGATCCAATAGCAGCTATTGTGGAAAGTACGTATCCAGATTTCAGTACTAATTGTAATGATGTTGGATACCTACAACAAAGAGCCATTCTTACTCCTCCTCTTGATATGGTGGAATCAATCAATCAATATATGATCTCCTTGAATCATAATCCTGAGAAATCATATTTGAGTTCTGACAAAATATGCAAGTCTAATCATACTTATTCAGCTTTGGAACATGTCCACACCCCAGATTTTTTGAACACTATTAAATGTTCTGGAGTTCCAAATCATTCAATCACTTTAAAAGTTGGAGTACCAGTGATGTTACTAAGAAATATTGATCAGGCAGCAGGACTATGTAACGGCACTAGGTTGATTGTTACTAAACTTGGAAATCAAGTAATTGAAGCAAAGGTTTTATCTGGACAGATGGCTGGACAGAAGGTATTTATTCCAAGAATAAATTTAACACCTTCAGATGCTAGAATCCCATTTAAGTTTCAAAGAAGACAGTTTCCTATAACTGTATCATTTGCCATGACAATCAACAAGAGCCAAGGACAGTCTTTATCTCATGTTGGATTATTTTTGAAGAAACCAGTGTTTACCCATGGACAACTTTATGTAGCTGTTTCTAGAGTAACAAGTAGAAAGGGATTAAAAAATACTGAGTTACAATGATGACGGACAATTAACTGATGAGGCTATAAATGTAGTATATAAAAGAAGTGTTCCGAAAATCTATTGTAATATGCAGATTCTTTGGGATGTTTTATATATACTGTAATTGTTGATGATTATTATAAAACAATTCTGATGAAGTTGTTATTATAATTATGGTATCATTTATGCTATTTTAACCAACTAAATAATTTTTAATATTATTGTGTTCTGTGTAGTACACCTAAAGATAACATTATATGATATAAAATGTTATGCGATTACTTTAATTAATATACAAATTTATTAATTTTAAATTAAATTTTTATCATGTAAATTGATTGATTTACCTTTTTTTGCATTGTTTTTTCAAGCTAATGACAGTCAAGAAACGTTAAAAAGTGTTATATGCAATCAGAAGAAATAAGAGTTCTAAAAGGACAAATACTGATAATGAATGTTCATGTACAATTTTAATCTTTAGTATTTGCATTATACATTTTCAGGTAAAATTTTAATCTCAAATTTTTTCATTATACTTCTCTAATATTTCCTTTAGTCTTCTCTAATATTTCCATTATTCTTTTATCATTACTTTGTTTTATAAAGAATAATAATAATTATAATATTTTAAAATACTTTAAATAGATTAATATTGTTAACTCTTTTATTGACAGTGGCAGATAATACAACTGATATTTTGAGTTCTTGAATTTGAAAAATTGGTATCAAGAGTTTGAAAAAACGGAGGGGAAGAATACACTTATGCATATAGTGAACAATTTCACTCTTAAGTAATTGAGTGTGCTTTGAAGATAGTATCAGTCTCTTTCATTATATTAAATGGAACCGCATGTTGACATAATTTTTTTATAACTAAACTATATATATGCAATGGAGGGCTTGGTTCTATATACTTTTTAAACTTTAGATTTAATCGTGCTATCCTGTAACAAGTATTTAAAGGAGTTCATATATGCTTTAGATATTTCAAAGAAGCAACACATTAAAAATAGACTCCAATAAGTTTAACCAACTAAACACACAATTATTTACGTTATGTTAATTTTAGTAAACTGAATTATAATCTATCAAGCATATGAATTTTATCATTAAGCTCTTCATCTGAACCATGAATCATAATATAGGTATAAGCACATTGAAACTACAGAAAATATCAATATAAATCAGATTAAAATATAGAGACTGCTGTAAAAAGAACCAAATTGAGAGGAAAATAAAATAGCTTAACTACATATTTTTAAATGTAAGACATCTTTTCGAATTTTTAAAAACAAATAATCAGTTCTGTGCTCCTTCAAGAAGCAATAATTCATCACAATCTACTCTAACAACTTGGTTAAGCAGAAAAATAAAAATAAAGATAGAGATCTAACCTGACATTGCAAAGAACATAAAAACTGATACGACCACATCATAAACTCTCAATTTCCAAGCAAAATAACAAAATCTGAATCAACATAAGCTTATTACAACTATGTTATAGCATGCATGTACTAATTAAATTAAATTTAAAATATAATACCTTAGTTGACCATCCCAAATAGAGTAACATCGACGCAAAATAGAGCTGAAGAAGACATCAACTGATAAATTTTTCAAAATTAACTCCATGACAAGAAGATGATGCATGCTAATCTATTTATATATAATCTATTTATATATAATAGGAGAAGAAAAAATGCCTACGTGTCAGCACTACAAAATTAGTAGAAATATTAAATAATAAATAACAATTTAAAAAACAAAAATTTTAAAAAAAACATAAATTAGAAATCAATTTTAAAAATGTTTACGTTAAAACTGTTGTATTGATTTCTTTTTTTTTTTAATAAATTAAATATGTTTGTTCCTAATAAAATGCTAACTGTCTAATTTTTTTAAAAATAAATTTTATAACAGTAGAAGTTATAGTTTATGAATTATCAAATTTAATTAATTTAAAATTTAAAATTTAAAAATCTATAATAGGAGATGAAAAAACGCCTACGTGTCAGCACCATAAAAATCAAATTTTAAAATAATTAAATATAAATCATTTAAAAATAGTTTTGAAAATTAGTCCCATGTAACTGGAAAACTGTTTTTAATTTATTTTTTTAAAAAAATTATTACTTAAATACGTTAAAAAAATTTCCCACAAAGTTTGATGATATTTTAACTGTACATTTAGTTTAATGAATATATATTAAATACGGTAAAAAAATTCCCACCAAGTTTGATGATCGTAAAAACATAAAAATAAAATTATAATAATTAAATAAAAATCTTATAAATATATATATTAAAAAATCAGAAAATAGAAAAAATTTAAAATAAAATTACAAAAACAGAATGGAAAACACGGATAAAAAAAATGGAAAACACAGAAAAATTCAAATTAACCTACGTAGAAAAAAAAAAGGGATAACATGACAAAGTGGTTATTTTTTTTATTTGAATTTGAAAGTGGGTACCTAAAACTACTCAACTGCTCATGTACACTTTATCTTTAAATGTTCATAAATAAATAAATCCAATTAAAAAGTTTTTTCAAA
Organism: Solanum tuberosum; assembly: GCF_000226075.1. Classification (NCBI taxonomy): domain Eukaryota; kingdom Viridiplantae; phylum Streptophyta; class Magnoliopsida; order Solanales; family Solanaceae; genus Solanum; species Solanum tuberosum. The sequence continues at coordinate 1,427,968 of NW_006239074.1, read as the reverse complement.
AAACTGGCATCTACATTCTACATACTAATCAAACTCACACTAAATTGCAAAATTGCAATGGTAAGGCAACACAAAGAAGTCACCAACATTCTTGCGCAGAGTAAGCAGTGTTTTGGGCATGCATATATGTGTCGCTCTACTCGTGTGAAGAGATCGTTTTTGATAAGTATGATTTAGTTACGGTCTCAATTGAGGACAATTCAGTTATGATCAGAAATTTTGTTAATTTTTTGTTAGATTCTAGATATATTGTATGAATATTTGAGGTCATTCTGTATGCAATATATATTGAAAATATACTGAGGATGGAGACTTGCTTGAATCACAATGCACTAGACGGCATAAAAATTTATCCAATAATGATAAAACACAAAACTTTAAACTTATAACTAATTTTTCAGTGTTAAAGTTTATCATTTTCATAATACAATTACTTTCAAAATATAATAAATTGTGTTCTTCAATGTTAAATTTTTTCGAATATTTTTTGCATGATACAGTAGATATTCAGAATCAAGGATGAATTATTTTATGAGGAAAAGTAACTTAACAACTATGATTTTTTGGTAATCTATCTAATACAAGTTTTTTTTCTTCTTTTTTTTTACTTCTTCATCTTTTAACTTTCTCTTTAAATCTCATATGAAGATGATAAAACACATCGATTGAGGAAATATTCACAAATATATTGAAGTTGTGATATTAAAAATAAAAATTAGAAATAAACTACTTACTTTCTCTCTCAAATATAATTCAATTTGTACTCTGGTATGAATTGTTTATTTATTACATCTTATTATCTATTTTTGTCTCATAAGCATTTAGATATTTACTTTATTTGTTTATCTATATTTATATCTTATTTATAATGTATTTTATGTATAAGAAAATTAGATCAGAAAAAATATACAAAATATGAGTGAAGATACTAAATTTTGAAGTTTGTTGCATTTTAGAGTATGGAGTTTAAAAAAAAAAATTGACAACATTTGATGCTCCTTGGTGTAATTCAAAAAAGTTTCAAAAATATGATATTTATATATTGCACATTTTATTTTATTTTAATTCCAGAAATACTATAAAAATAGGTGAAAATACTTGCATAAAAAAATCAACAAAATTTATTATTTACACATATTTAAAGTGTCACTCTATTATTGAATAAAGTTAATAACTATAAAAATACTTTTAAAGAGTAAACTTTTATTTTGATCATCGATTTTCATTTTGAAATCCAATAAATAATATATATATATATATAGTCACGTGTTCCCGCTACAATTGTTCTTGAATTTTTAGTTTGAAAATCGTTTAATTAAATATTTAAAATGGATGAAAATTGTATGATTTTTTTATTTTTATCTCTTATGATTATAAATTAATTAATTTATCTCCATTTGTTACTGCAATTGATTTTTAAAGATTATTAAGGTAAGTTTTAAATATGTGGGCAATCTCTTCTACTAAATCATAGGAACACAATGATTCATTTATATTCGCTCCAAATAACAAACAATAGAAACTAATATTCTTTATTTAGTCTTAAATAAAATTATAAAAATGAAGATGGATATTCCTGTAAACTACATACTAAAGATAATGGAAAATGGAAAATAAATAAATTAATTAAAAGATTAAAAAAATCAAAAAAATCCTAATATAATCCACTAGAAAAATCACGAAAATATACAATAGGATTTAGTTTTGGTTCTTTATACTTATTTTTAAAAAAATTAATAGGATTTACATTAGTATTAAGTATTTTATTTAACATCATATTTTTAAATATAGTTACCACAATTAATTTAACTTTTTTTCATTTTTTAAAATCTAAATGATTATACATGTGGCTAACGTTTATGTTATTTTGAATTCTTATTTTTATCATAATTAGAATACTTATCTTTATTGATTGACATCTATTTCATTATTTTTAAAAAGTATATAATTATTTTTAAAAATAGGGTGATGTAAATGTAATGTAAAGAAAACAAAAAACTAATTTTTAACAATGACAGTTAAAAAAATTACAGGAGATTTGTGTTTTTTTTTTTTTTTTTTAAATAACATATTTAATTAAAGAAAAATTAGTTATTAATATTTTAGGAGGAATAAATGTATAATCAAAATTTAGTCGATAATGTCAAGATATTAAGTAGTTAATAATATAGTAATAAACAAAAGCAAGTATATTGTACAAGTTATCAAATGATCACGTGATTTCTTCTTCAATTTCATGGAGATTTAATTATATTGCGTTTAAGAAATAGATAACAAAAAACGTTTTTGATTAAAAAAATGAGAAATGATATATTGAAATAGGTCATTATTATATATATGATTAATAATTCTTTATATTATCCGCGCAACACGCGGGCACGTATACTAGTACTCTTTAATCGAAGTTTTTATTAAACAAGGTCAATTCAAAAAAAATAATATGAACTCACCATTTCACGAAACATATGATTGTTGACGGAACGACTCTAGATCTAAATACAATTCCGATCAAAATCTTATTTCCAGTGTGATACCTGCTTGAATAAAGTTTTTCTTAGGCTATGTTCTAATTGGAATGTTCAAATGTTGAAATGAGAATTTTTTTTCTCCAAAGTTATGGTGATGAGATTTAAATTATATATTTCGTTCTTCCAGAAACTTTTTACAAGGAAGCATCTGAAAAAATTAACAATTAGAAAGAACCCAATTGATAAAGGGTAAGAGAAGAATATAAAGAAAACAAAGGAACAACACTTACAGTGAGATGGAAAAGCACACATGAGCTAATAGATGACGGAGTAGCTCTGACCGGCGACGATCTAAAGAGGAATCTCACTTTCCTAATCTCAAAAATCATATTCCATCGGTGCAAGTTTGGTCTCCTTCCACAATCTAGATAGATCCATTTTTTGTAAGTTTTCATTTTGTTTTTTCTTATTTTCTACTACCTGACACTTTCCTCCGACTTTTTGTTTACATTTTTTTGTTATTCAATGAATTGGCACATTGCCATTTTGTTTAATTAAAAATAACGAAAGAAAGATGGATTGAAGTCTACTATACAATTAAGGCACACTAATCAATATACCTAAAAAGTTGTATTCTTTTATATTACTTCCTTCATTTTATATCTCCTTCGTCAACTTTTAATTGTCATATTTAATTTTCGAAAGTTTATTTGACCAATTTTTAAATAAAATATGATTATATTAAATCGATATTTTAAGAAAAATATTTTTATATTCCAAAACTATACTAAAAGTACTACAAATAGCCATTATTTGCATATTAATATGATGAAAAAATATATCGTAAATTGTTAGTCAAAATTATTATGTTTTACTCTAAAAAAAACATGACAATTAAAAGTGAACTGATGGAATATTAGTTTATTATTATATTAAATATAATTGTTGCATATTAATTTATCATTATACTAAATATAATTAATTTATATTAGTTGATCACTTTACTAAATCAATAAAATTTTAATAACTTTTTTTACTACTCTTGCAATTAATTTTATTTTTGAAAGTATTCATATTTGTTTGTATAATATACAAGAAGTATTTTGAGGCGTGAACTTGAAAAATAATCTTCTTATTTATGTTTTTTAAGCACTGTAAAAAAATTAATAGTGATCAACTAAGATAAGACGAATAGAGTATTTCACATACACAATACCTAATATAGTTTATTATATTATATTATATATTACTATGAGTGGCTTATGTTTATTATGAAAATTATAAAAACATTACTATTGGGACCACAAAACAACTTTATATTTTGATTAAAATAAATTCAAAATATATATATTGTATTTCATTTAATTTATAGTTTATTTACTTTCTTTGGATATTTATATTCCATATAAACTATAACTCAATATATATTTTTATAAAATATTTATTATATTCGCGCAACGCGCGGGTACATATACTAGTATAATACTACGCAACAGTTGAATAAAATTCACAGTAAAAAAAATATGCTAATTCTTTATTTGTTTATTATTACAAATTTTAACATGTATAATTATTGTATATGGCAACCGGATGTTGACAAAAGAGTTTAAACTTATCAAAAATGAAGATCTAAAAATATACTTATACAATTTTATACTAAAGTCCCTTACCCAGATAATAATTAGTCAAAGTTGTTGTGGGACAATATTGTTTTTTTTAGGATTTTCTATTTCATTTAACTAGTTAATGTTAAATTTGACAATATTCAAAGATGAATTAATGTGAAGATTTGGTAGTTAGGAAGATAATTCTTCATTGGTACAAAAGTCAAGATAACATCCTTTGTAGGTGAAATTTAGGTGAACTATAAAATGGTTTCACAAGGTAAATCTTGACATTTTTGGACACATTGTGATGTCATGGATGACATCAATAGGAAGAATTCACTCCTATAAATAGGTAGTTCCTAATTCATTTGTAACACACCTCTCACTTGCCTTCTCATCTTCAAAGGCATTTGATCTTCTTTCTCTCTTGTAGTATTTCACTTGTACTCTTTTTGGAGTGAAATAAATATTGGTTGGTTGTGTCCGAGGAGTAGGCAAAAGAAAATAAAAGTTTGTCGAACCTCGTTAATTCCTGGTGTTCTTTTTATTGTTGTCTCATCTACTATTTATTAGCTACATTTAGATATAGCAGTTGTGATTTCATCACTCTCTATATATTCGGCTTCCGCAACAATTGGTATCAGAGCCAAGGTATTATCTGAGTATGCTCTGTGGTTGCAGCACAATCTGAACTTCCACATCAGAAAAGATTTACTTTGGTCTTTGCATTGTTAGCTAGTAAATAGTATTTGTAGCAAAAAGGGGAGACAATAAAAATGATGAGTCCACATTGAATGTCATTAATACGTCATCATTGGCATCTTCGCTTATGACACGAATTTTGTCAAACGCAAAATTTGCAGTTGAAATTTTTGACAGGTCAGGACATTTCGGAATGTGGCAAGGCGAGGTCCTTCATGTTCTTTTTCAACAAGGGCTAGATATTGCCATAGAAGAAAAGAAACCAGACGGTGTAGGAGAAGAAGATTGGAAGATTATCAACCGTGTTGCTTGCGGTACCATTCGATCTTACCTAGCAAGAGAACAAAAGTATCCATACACGAAGGAAACATCTGCAAATAAATTATGGAATTCATTGGAGGAGAAATTCTAGAAGAAAAATAATCAAAATAAACTTTATATGAAAAGAAAACTGTTACGCTTCACTTATATTCCTGGTAGCACAATGAATGATCATATCACCAGCTTAATTAAGTTGGCGACAAATTTGCGGAATATGGACGCGACTTTTACGGATGGAGATATGGCCTTAATGTTGTTAAGTTCACTTCCC
>NW_006239074.1:1419311-1422317 GCF_000226075.1 Solanum tuberosum | reverse complement strand
AAAGGGCACTGGAAGAAAGACTGCCCAAAGTTGAAAAACAAAGCCAAACCAAATAATAGGAAGGCTGTCATGGATTCAAATGTGGCTGATTGTGATGACTCCGATTACTCACTAGTTACAACAGATCCATCCAAATCATCTGATGTATGGTTGATGGACTCAGTTTGTAGCTATCATATGGTCCCAATAGGGACTGGTTTGTTGATTTACAAGAAGGAGAATGTGGAGTTATTCACACCGCAAACAATAATCCTCTTACCGCATATGGTGTTGGTTCAATTCAATTAAGGAATCATGATGGATTGACCAGAACATTAACAGATGTTCGGTATGTACCGAATTTGAAGAAGAATCTCATTTATGTTGGAGCCCTAGAGTCAAAGGGATTCAAAGTCATTGCAGATAATGGCGTAATGAGAATATGCTCCGGTGCGCTGGTGGTAATGAAAACAATTCGAAGAAATAACAACATGTACCGCTATCAAGGTAGTACAGTTATTGGGACAGCAGTAACAACATCCAATGACGACAAGGAGGCAGAAATGACCAGGCTGTGGCATATGCGCTTGGGACATGCTGGAGGAAAATCCTTGAAAACTTTATCAGATCAAGGATTGCTAAAAAGAGTAAAAACTTGCAACTTGGAGTTTTGTGAGCATTGCGTCAAGGGAAAGCAAACAAGGGTTAAATTTGGAACAACTATCCATACTACTAAAGGTATTTTGGATTATGTTCATTCAGATGTTTGGGGTGCTTCCAAAACACCTTCATTAGGTGGGAAACACTATTTTGTAACCTTTGTTGATGACTTTTCCCGAAGACTGTGGGTGTATACGATGAAAACAAAAGATGAAGTATTGGGAAATTTTCTCAAATGGAAGGCGATGATAGAAACTCAAAGTGGCAAAAAGATCAAGTGTCTTCGCACATACAATGGCGGAGAATACAAAAATGATCTTTTTCTGAAAATTTGTGAGGAAAATGGCATCGTCAGACATTTCACCATCAGAAATACACCACAACAGAATGGAGTGGCAGAATGCATGAACCGAACTTTGCTGGAGAAGGTTCGGTGTATGTTGTCCAATGCTGGCTTGGGCAAAGAATTTTGGGCTGAGGCAATAACATATGCATGCCACTTCATTAATCATCTACCATGTGCTGCTATAGGTGGGAAGACACCATTAGAAAAATGGTATGGAAAACCTGCTGAAGATTATGGTTCTTTATATGTATTTGGCTCAATTGCATATTATCATGTAAGGGAGTCAAAATTGGACCCAAGAGCAAAGAAAGCTTTATTTATGGGAATTACTTCTGGAGTTAAGGGATATCGTTTATAGTGTCCAGAGACAAGAAAAATTATTTTCAGCAGGGATGTTACCTTTGATGAATCTGCCTTGACAAATAAGATAACAGTTGAAGAAGTCAAACAAACTGATGGTGCTTCAAAGCAGGTGAAGTTTGAGGGAAAGATAATTTTTCCAACACATGGATCAAATGAGGAAACAACAAAAGTTTTTCCTCTGGAAGAAGAGCCAGTCGAAGGGGAGGTTCCATCTCAAGAACCTCAACCACAACTTGAATCAATAGCAACCAGCAAGCCAAAAAGGACAATAAGAAAACCTGCTCGACTCATAGATGTCGTGGCTTGTGCGGACTCAATTGCAGCGGATGACATTCCTACCACTTATAAAGATGCAGTCCAAAGTTCAGAAGAAGATAAGTGGAGATTTGCCATCGATGAAGAAATGCAGTCCTTTCATCAGAATCATACATGGAAAATGGCCAATCTCCCGGATGGCAAGAAAGCAATTGGGTGTAAATGGGTATTTGCAAAGAAAGAAGGATTTCCTAACCAAGAAGATGTTCGCTACAAAGAAAGATTGGTGGCCAAAGGATACGCTCAAAAGGAGGGAATTGACTATAATGAGGTATTTTCTCCAGTTGTGAAACACTCCTCCATTAGAGTTTTGTTGGCTTTGGTAGCACAGTTGAATTTGGAACTATTTCAGTTGGATGTAAAAACTGCATTTTTACATGGAGACTTGGAAGAGGAAATCTACATGACTCAGCCAGAAGGATTCAAAGTTGATGGAAAAGAAAATATGGTGTGCAAACTTGAAAAATCGTTGTATGGATTGAAACAATCTTCTAGACAATGGTACAAACGATTTGACAAGTTTATGTTGCAGCAAAGGTACATAAGAAGCAAATACGATCATTGTGTGTATTTGCGCAAGCTTGAAGACGATTCCTTTATATATCTTCTCCTATATGTTGATGATATGTTACTAGCTTCTAAAAGTCAAGAGGAAATTGAGAAGCTAAAGATTCAACTAAAAAAGGAGTTTGAGATGAAGGATTTGGGTGAGGCAAAGAGGATTCTTGGCATGGAGATAAAAAGAGATCGACATTCAAAAAAACTTTTTTTATCTCAAAAAGAATATTTGAAGAGGGTACTAAATCGATTTGGCATGAATGAGAAAACAAAGTCGGTTAGCACTCCGCTTGCTCCTCATTTTAAGCTTAGTGATGCTATGTCGCCAAAGAATGAAGTTGCACGAGAATATATGTTAAGAGTACCATATGCGAATGTTGTTGGTAGCTTGATGTATGCAATGGTTTGCACAAGGCCAGATATTTCACACGTTGTTGGAGTTGTAAGCAGGTATATGCATAATCCTGGAAAGGATCATTGTCAGGCTGTAAAAATAGATTCTATGGTATATTCATAATATTGTAGATATTGGCTTGGTTTATGAGCATAAATGTAACATCCGGCAATGTGAAATAATTGAAGAGGCTTAGAATTGGAAATTTTCATTTTTGGAAAGGATTTGAAAATCTGGAAAATTTTGGCTAAGTATGGAAAATGTGAATTTTCGGCCAACTTTGAACAGCCATAAATTCTAGCTCAAGATGATTTAGGTGGAATTCCAGTTATGGTTGTAAAGTTCGTGGAACGATCTTTCCAACGCCACTGAGTTTGCTCAATTCCGAGTT
>NW_006239074.1:1405472-1418749 GCF_000226075.1 Solanum tuberosum | reverse complement strand
AAAGGGAAGTTAGAGTCAAGCCAAGCAAGGTTAAAGAGTAGGTTCAAGCAAGTCTTTAAAGCTTTTCAAGAGTCGTTATTGAACGTCTTAACGTCGTTTCAAGTCTCAAGTTGAGTTAAGATTTTCAAGTCAAGTCAAAAGTAAAGAGTTCAAGTAAAGTAATGAGTAATGAGTCGAGTCCATTTCTCCAAAGTTAATAGGGAACTATGTACTTCCCAAAGAAGTTTCTAAATGTTTTTACATTTAAGTAAGAAAGGAACCATGTTTTCCAAAAGAGCCTTTGGGCTAAGCTTTGAGTAATTATCTCAAACTAAAGAAAGAAGTTATTTTAAAAGCATGAGCCAAAGTATTTTTGGGAGTAGTATTGAGCACCGAATTGGGGACACGAGTTCATATTAACTCAACTCTCCATAAGAACCATGCGCCAACATGGGACTTGACGTATCATTCTTTTAAGATGACGTAAGATTAGGCTAGTGGATCCACTAAGCAAAAGTAAGGTCCTATATCGATGGCAAGGTATAGGATGGTCCTTTGGCAACGTGAGGTAAAACGTTGTATCATCACTAAGGCTCGTAGTGGTGGTTGTCGGTTAAAGAACCTCCCACAAAAGCTGTATTATGTTTATAAAAGAAAAGTTGAGTTGTTATCATTTTATCCTTAACGATCTAAGTTGTTTACATTCTTTTACAAGCTTTATATGTATGGCTTGTGTCCTATTGCTTTACTTTGAGTCCAGTTATTTATATGAGTTGTTCAGAGTCAAGGTAAGTGATCTCTTATTCTCCTTTCAAGCTTAAGTTGTGGTTCGGCTTTTCCAGCTCACATATTCGTACATTCCATGTACTGATGCCAGTTGGCCTGCATCGTCTTATGATGCAGATACAGGTACCCCGGATCAGCATCCTGCACGTCGTTGATCCAGCTGAGCACTCCAGAGTCTGTGGTGAGCCTCCTTGCATTCCGGAGGACTCCAATTATTTTAGTGTACTTAGTTTGTTCTATTAGGGTGTTGCGGGGTCTGTCCCCACATCCATCTCAGTATATTAGAGGCTTCAATAGACAGTCAGACAGTCAGTCAGTCAGTTAGTTTTGAGTCTCTCATCCATGTATATGTATATATATGTAAATATTCTATTTTGAGACTCGAGTTGCCCTTTGGGCCATATTTTTATTAGTTAAGTTGTTTATGTCTTTGCATGACACTGAGTTATTCTGTTGAGTTAGGTTTCCGCTGAGTTAAGAAAGCCAGGCCAAGGGTTTGCCTGGGGCCAACAATGGTCTCCAGGTGCCGATCCCGCCCAGGGTGTAGGCTCGGGGCGTGACAATAAAGATAGTCAATATCTTGTTGGATATTGTGACTCAGATTATGCAGGTGATTTGGACAAACGAAGATCAACTACTGGTTATGTTTTCACTATTGCAAACGCACCAGTTAGTTGGAAGTCTACTTTGCAGTCAACAGTTGCTTTCTCTACCACTGAGGCAGAGTATATGGCAATTACAGAGGCTGCGAAGGAGGCAATTTGGGTTCAAAGATTGCTTAGAGAGCTTGGTATTGGACAAGAAGGAGTCACTATATGTAGTGATAGTCAAAGTGCTATTCAATTAGCAAAGAACCAAGTTTATCATGCAAGGACGAAGCACATTGATGTCCGATATCATTTCATACGAGACATCATAAAAGAAGGTGGAGTCATAGTGCAGAAAATTCATACTACGGATAATCCTGCCGATATGCTGACAAAAGTGGTAACTGCGGTTAAGTTTCAACATTGTTTGAACTTGATCAACATTGTTGAACATTGAAGATTGAGGTTGAAGACACAATCAAAAGTTGTTGAGAGAAAGTTGAAAATGGAGAATCTTGCCAAGGTGGAGATTTGTTAAATTTGACAAGATTCAAAGATGAATTAATGTGAAGATTTTGGGTAGTTTAGGGAAGATAATTCTTCATTGGTACAAAAGTCAAGATAACATCTTTTGTAGGTGAAATTTAGGTGAACTATAAAATGGTTTCACATGGTAAATCTTGACATTTTGACACATTGTGATGTCATGGATGACATCAATAGGAAGAATTCACTCTTATAAATAGGTAGTTCCTAAATTCATTTGTAACACACCTCTCACTTGCCTTCTCATCTTCAAAGGCATTTGATCTTCTTTCTCTCTTGTAGTATTTCACTTGTACCCTTTTGGACTGAAATAAATATTGGTTGGTTGTGTCCGAGGAGTAGGCAAAAGAAAACAAAAGTTTGCCGAACCTCGTTAATTCCTGGTGTTCTTTTTATTGTTGTCTCATCTACTATTTATTAGCTACCTTTAGATATAGCAGTTGTGATTTCATCACTCTCTATATATTCGGCTTCCGCAACAGTTAAGTTAAATATATACATACTATATATATAAATTTGAGGTATGATGTACCACTTTTTTTTTTGGTCAAGTATATCTTAAACTTAACATAGATTTAAGACTACTTATATTGTTCAATAGCTAAAAAAAATAGTCCAAGTGGTTAATCGAACTACATTGAATAAAAAAATATTAATGAAATCATTAAATTACACTAAACGAATTTAGGAGAATTAAAAAGAACATTTATAATTATTTCAATATAAATAAAAAGAAAATTAAATTACAAAGAAATTTAGGAAAATGAATAAAGAGATAAATTTTGTCATTTAGGGGTCTTATCCAAGGTTTAACAAACCTTGAATTAGTTATCCCTCCATTTACTAGGGATAAAATAAGACCATATATGATGTATAAGCAATCCATGGATTCAATAAAATAATGTAACCAAATAATGTATTAGATGGATTAAATTTTAATCCATGGACTATTCTATTTAATACCGCCTACCAAACGAGTCCTTAAGACTAACATTTAGGGAAAATATTTGAAACTTTCCCTTACCCCAAACACACAAATGAATTTGATAATTGCCAAAAAAATGAATATAGTTATTGTTGTAATACTAATTTAAGATGAGCACCTGTTTTCGGTCTAGCAACTTGTCTTTCTATAATCTTTTCGTGCAAATGAAAATCCGTTCTTTCCTTAGCAATTGCATCTAGTTTCTCCATCATCTCTTTTATCCTTTTACCAATCTTGTGACGGAAAGCAATAGTCTTTGGATGATAACGCCCTAATCGAGACTGCTTGAGTCTTGCTCCCTCATATTTACATTCGTCCAATATGTCATCAACTTTATACGCAGCAGCATTGAGTTTCTGTAACCAGCTTTTAATTGCTTTGTCCTTAAGTTGCTTCTCCTGAGCATCTTCAAGCACCGCTTGGATTGTAGAAAACCTGCTCGAAATATTTTCAAACTCATTTTCAAAACCGAGAAGTAATCCAAGTTCCCCTTGGATGAAAGAAGTGATATTTTCTAGCAGAATTTGAAGGAAAGCTTCAGCCATATATAAATGTTGAACTTAAAATTAGATATATGTGTAGATTACTGGAATTGTTGTGAGTTAGCAATGAATCTAAGTAAGATGTTGGAATGAAATATAGAAAGCTGAAACTCAATTATTCCACCATGGACCCATGTCTCTCTGTTGGAATGTATGCGTCCACTATCAGTCAACGGACCAAGTTCCTTGACTCAGCAAGAACAGTAGCTGAAGTAAAAGTGTGGAAAATAAATTCCTCAAAGTAAATCGGGCACAATGGTTTTACGTGGAAACCTCCTTGCTCAAGGGAGTAAAACCATGATCTGTCACATAGGATTTTCAACTGTTTTCACTAATCTTCTCAAGCAAAAATGAAACACAAATTACAACCATCAATGAGATTAAATTCTTAGTCTCAACACTAAGTAATACACCTATTACTTACTGAGCCTAAGCAATAATTCGATTGCCCACTAAACTAACTAACTCTAGTTGATCTAGACTTTAAGAACCCCACAAGGCTAACTCTAGCCACCAACTCCGATCTCCAAGACATGAGCTTAAACAAGTAGCAACTCTGCTGCACCACACATCAACAAACTTTAGTTGACACTCCTAGGCAACTATACCTAAGAGAACATCAAACAATTATGTAATAAGGCATGACCAAAACTTAGATGATTCGACTAACTAACCCTAGTTAATACGACTCAAAACTAAATACTTAGACAAGCAAATGATCTACTATCCTTTATAACTTAGGAGTAGATTTACAGTGTAAGCACATAAGACACAAAGCTCAAAATACAACAAAGACTCTTCTTCACTTTATTAGGTCCCTTTGTTGAGTTGAGCAGTGTTCTTCCTTGAAGATGCCATCTCTTTGTAAGCTTATGAATTTTTAGAAATTCAAATCTTTATTTGCCAAATCTTAAATTAGTATAAAATTAAACAAGTAGACACGTGTGCCCCATGTGACATAATACACGTTTATGTATTATGTGTGGGTGCATTTGAGGGAAACTATTGCACATGGCCATGGGGTCATGTCTTTCATTGTTGCCCACCACAAAGACTTTTCTCTGTCAAAGTTCTCCACATAACCATGAGGCACAGCTTTCATGTATTTTCTTTCCCTTACTGATTACCCACAGCTGCCCACCACCTACATTTTTCTTGTGTGGTAGTTGAATATTCATTTCTTTTAGTACTTACAGCAGGCTAAATTACAAATTCATATGTGAAGTTTGTTATCAATTTAACCCACAAATAAAATTGATTACCACTAAATCGATACTGAATTATTAACTGATATATATCTTATTCTTTTGATTAACGATTTAGTACATTTAACATTCGATAACTAATAAACCGAATCATTAAGTGTGAATATCCAACCGAACCACTCAATAAGCACCCTACCGAAACCACTAGTGTTTTGTTGCATAAAAATAACAAAGCTAAAGTTTGTAACTATAATATACTTTAATTTTTTTTATTGAGTAACATTTAATTGCAATTTAAAACTTAAATATACTCATAGAAGTACACATTTTGAACAAATCTGAATCTGGAAATTAGAGAATACAAGAACTCAAGAAAGGAAGAAGAACAGAGAGAATCAATTTGAGAATTTTTATCTGTATTGAAGTTGTATTGAAGTTAATATATACAAGTTACTTACAAGTATATATATACACTTTTCATCTAACTAACTATGCTGCCAGCTGGCTAACTAACTTTACAATTCATTATCCAACTAACTTTACATATCACTAACCAACTAACTTAGTGATTCTAACTCAGCTAACTTGTACTGCTCCATTGTTTATGTTACACCTGAATTCTCAATACTCCCCCTCAAACTAGGTCCCATGAAGACATTCAGGACTCCTAGTTTGGATAATAGGTACTCATGTTGTGTCCTTCCCAATGCCTTTGTTAGTAGATCTGCTAGTTGATCATGTGAAGATACATATACAGTTTTGATTAACCCTTGCTGAATCTTCTCCCTTATGAAATGACAGTCTATTTCGATGTGTTTAGTTCTTTCATGAAATACTGGATTCGCAGCTATTTGGATAGCAGCCTTGCTATCACAATATATTGATATTGGACCTTCAATCTTGATTCCCAACTCTTTTGCCAGATTATTTACCCAGACTACTTCAGCTGTTAACCCTGCCAGACTTCTATACTCAGCTTCAGCTGAGCTCCTTGAGATTGTTGCCTGCTTTTTAGATTTCCAAGCAATGAGAGAGTTCCCTAACTTCAATATGTATCCTGTCACAGACCTTCTGGTGTTTGGGCATGCAGCCCAATCTGCATCACAATACCCTGTTAACCTCATGTCCTTCTCTGATGACATTAGCAGTCCTAGCCCTGGTTGAGTCTTAATGTATCTCAAAACTCTTAATGTTGCATTCCAATGCTGCTTTGTAGGCTTCTGCATAAATTGGCTCAGTGTTTGCACAGTGTATGCAATATCAGGTCTAGTGTTCGTCAAATAAAGTAGTTTCCCAATCATCCTCTGATATTGTTGTACATCTTCAACTAGTTCAGTTGCTTGATCAGCATCCTCCTCAGCTATAGTTAACTTTATGTTGAATTCCAAAGGAGTCAATGCCACTTTTCCTCCTGTTAATCCAGCTTCAGCTAGTAGTTCTAACGCATACTTTCTCTGATTCATTAGGATTCCCCTGCTTGATCTACTGAATTCAATTCCTAAGAAGAACTTCAGTTCTCCTAAATCCTTAATCCTGAAGGATTGATGGAGAACCTGTTTAGTTTCTTTGATCAACTGTGTGTCATTTCCAGTTATAAGTAAGTCATCCACATAAACTAAAATAGATTACCATCTTGTGTCCTTGTTTCTTTGTGAATAAGGAATAGTCCAAATGACTCTGTTAGTATCCTGATCCCATCAGTGCTTCTGTCAATTTGAAGTTCCATTGTCTGGAGGCTTGTTTGAGTCCATACAAGGACTTGGCAAGCTTGCAGCAGACCTTAGGTGTCTCCCCCTGAACCTTCAACCCCTTGGGTAGCTCCATATAAACATCCTCCAATAAGTCACCTTGCAAGAAGGCATTATAGACATCCATTTGAAACAAGGGCCAATTCTCAGCAGCAGCTAATGCAACAACAGTTCTTACTGTCACCATTTTCACAACTGGTGAAAAGGTCTCTTGATAATCAATTCCAGCAGTTTGATTGTACCCCTTAGCTACAAGTCTTGCTTTATACCTTTCTACAGTACCATCAGACCTGTACTTGATTTTAAAAACCCATTTACACCCAATAACTGACTGATTATGAGGCAAGGGAACCACCTTCCAAGTCCCATTATCCTTCAAAGCCTGCAGCTCTTGAGTCATAGCATGAACCCATTTAGAGTCTGTTATAGCTTCTTCATATGTGGATGGTTCCACATCAGTGGAGATGTTGGCTATATATGCTTGATATGGTGGAGAAATATGTTGATAAGAAACATAATTACCCATAGGGTAAAAAACCTGCTTTCCAACCTTATGACCAGTGTGATAATCTTGGTGCCAAGTAGGTGTTGTTGTAGCTCTAGTTGACCTTCTAGGAGCAGGAGTGGCAACATCTGCAGTTGATGTATGATTTGGATTTATCTCATCAACAACTGATGTCTCTACTGTAGGTTCACTGGTTTCACCATCTGGAATCAAGTCACTACTAAAACTGTTGGTATCAGTATGTATGCCTGGACCAACTAAGAAATGCTCATCCTCATCAAATTGTACTGGTGTAGCAGGTATGGAAGTAATATCAGGAAGGCATTGAGAAGAATTAATCTTGAATGGAAACACATTCTCATGAAATATTACATCTCTGCTCACCAATATCTTCCTGTCATGTAAGTCAAAAAGGATGTAACCTTTTTAGTAGCAGAATATCCTAAGAGAGCACATGCAGCAGCCCTGGGCGAAAATTTGTCAACTTTAACAATCTTAGTTGCATAACAAAGACAACCAAGCACTCTTAGATGATCTAGGGAAGCTTTATGCTTATGAAATACTTCATATGGAGACTTACCCTTAAGCACTGGTGTGGGTAATCTATTGATCAGATACACTGCAGTCAATACACATTCACCCCAAAATCTAATTGGTATACTTCCTTGAAACCTAAGGGCTCGAGCCACCTCTAATATATGCCTATGCTTCCTTTGTACAACTCCATTTTGTTATGGAGTGTGAGGACAACTACTTTGATGTATAGTCCCTGTGCTTTCAAACAGAACTTTGCATTCATTATTGAAAAATTCACTACCATTGTCTGATCTAAAAATCTTCACAGTAGAGGCAAATTGAGTTCTTATCATTGAAATGAAATTCTTTAATACAGTGACAACATCTGACTTCAATCTGATCAAATACAACCATGTCATCCTGCTGTAATCATTAACTAAAGTCAAAAAATATCTAAAGCCATTATGAGTAGCTGTTTTATATGGCCCCCAAACATCTAAATGTATCATATCAAACATTCTACTCCTTCTAGTACAACTCAAAATAAAAGGCAATCTAGTTTGTTTTGCTAAAGGGCAGACTGTGCATTTATTCTGAATGTGTTTATCATGTCCTTCCACTGCTAACGACATTCTCCTTAGAACATTGATTGATGGATGTCCTAGTCTCTTGTGCCATAATAGGTCTATTCCATCATTGTGTACATTGACATTCATAAGCTTTGGACCATTGTTGTTACTAGGATGATTATTATTTGGATCCATCAACCAATATAGGCCTCCACTTTCTTTACCAATCCCCTTCACTTTCCCAGTGGAGAGGTCCTGAAATACACAAAATTCAGGGAAAAATACAATTGAGCATTGCAATTGTTTAGTGAGCTGTGACACAGATAATAGGTCATACTTAAAATTAGGCACTGCTAACACATCTTTCAAGACATCTTTACCATTCCATTTATACTTGCCAATATGAGAAATTATGGTGGTTTGGCCATTAGGTAAATGGACTTGTTTTTCATTGCCTTGTGGAGGAACATGTGTGTCAAATAATGCTTTCAAGTCTGAAATAATATGTTTGCTAGCTCCTGAATCCACTATCCATTGTTTGCGAGTATAGTCATCTTTATTATCTACCAGATAAGCATGTGCAATACCTGTCATGTTAGCTGCTCCTGCCATGTTGGCTGCTGTATCGACAGTCCCTTTTTCTTTGCTGAGCATTCTGAGTATCTGTCCATATTGCTCCTTTGTGAATACTGGTTGTTCCATAGGATGCATATCTTACACATCTTGGCCCCTCACATCTGCATTGAAAGGGTTGAAAACATCATCATAATCAACTGCATTTGCTAACCTTGTTTCCCCATATTTCTTCTTGAATTTGGGATGACCAGGAGGGTATCCAACTACTCTGTAACATGTATCCTTGGTGTGTCCTTTCAACTTGCATACTTCACATTGCAGATTGTAGTTCCTTTTCTGTCTCTGTGAATTAGAAGTAGAGCCACCACCTTGGAAATTGTAACCCATAGCATTCGAAGAATTGCTGCCAGTAAGTGAATAACCAGAGTTGTTGATTCCTAGACTAGTGTTTCCCTCATGAAAGTTACCTTGATAACTAGGCTTATTAGAACTATTACTCCCAACATAAAGAGCAGTTGATGATGATTCTCCCAATTCAATCCCTGAGTACGAACCAGCAGTCATTCTTTGACCTTCATCAGCCACAATCATTGAATAGGCTTTGTTTAGAGATGGCAGAGGTATCATCATAAGAATTTGGCTTCTCTGTTGGTTGTAAGACTCATTCAATCCCATGAGAAAAGCAAACAAACGCATATACTGCAGATGACTAGCATACACCTTCGATTTGTCACAACCACATGATGGAGGAGGGACAAGTGCATCAAATTCATCCCAAAGTACACGCAATTTCGTAAAATATGCAGATACAGACGAGTTACCTTGTGCAATTGTACAGATCTCTCTGTGTAGTTGGTAACCTCTTGAGCCATCTACCTTGTCAAATCGTTCCTTCAAATCAGACCAAACCACTGATGCATCTGTGGCGTATACGATCCCACTCATGAGTTCCTTTGACACAGAGTTGAGAATCCAAGATAAAACGAACGCATTACACTTCTCCCACTGCTCCTCTAGATCATCTCCATAATCACTTTTCTTGCAGGTTCCATATACAAAACCTAATTTGCTCTTAGCTCGAAGTGTGAGAATCATTCATCTACTCCACACAGCGTAGTTCTCGACACCTGTGAGTTGAATACTCGTTAACAA
This sequence comes from Solanum tuberosum, assembly GCF_000226075.1. NCBI lineage: Eukaryota > Viridiplantae > Streptophyta > Magnoliopsida > Solanales > Solanaceae > Solanum > Solanum tuberosum. Next base: position 1,409,053 of record NW_006239074.1, on the reverse strand, counting down.
TGATCCTGGAGTATCTGATTGATGAAGATACAGGGGATGATTACGTTGCTTCTCGACTGTCTCAATTGTATCCTTGCTTCCCATGATTCTTTGAGGAAATTAGAAAATCTTGAATACTGATTAACCAGATTAGCTGCGGAAGAGAAGATCGAAACGAGAACTTGAATCAAACTTTGTAGTGTGAATATCCAACCGAACCACTCAATAAGCACCCTACCGAAACCACTAGTGTTTTGTTGCATAAAAATAACAAAGCTAAAGTTTGTAACTATAATATACTTTAATTTTTTTTATTGAGTATTGAACAAATCTGAATCTGGAAATTAGAGAATACAAGAACTCAAGAAAGGAAGAAGAACAGAGAGAATCGATTTGGGAATTTTTATCTGTATTGAAGTTTTATTGAAGTTGTATTTATACAAGTTACTTACAAGTATATATATACACTTTTCATCTAACTAACTATGCTGCCAGCTGGCTAACTAACTTTACAACTCATTATCCAACTAACTTTACATATCACTAACCAACTAATTTAGTGATTCTAACTAAGCAAACTTGTACTGCTTTATTGTTTATGTTACACCTGAATTCTCAATAAGTATCAAACTATATATAATACTTGTGTGAGGCGTTTTATAGATTGACATGTGGAGGGGTTAAGTTCATAAATGTTCCTTATATGAGCTGGTGTTTGTAATAAATTTTTTCAAATAGGAAAATATACTGCAATCACAAAATAAATAAGAAGAATAATATTATTTATCAAAATTATAAGTACAAATATGTTGATCCCTTGATTCTTCCGTTATAAGATTTATCTATGATTCGAGGGTTGTAGTGACATATTTCTCAGATTAAAATGTTTGGATTTGATATCTTTGTGAATATTACCTGAATTTGCGGAATATTCGAGATGAATATAATACACCTTACAGAGGCATGAACTAAGGTTTGGAGTTGAGTAGCTCTCAACAATCCCAAGAGGAATCAAACACGTTTTGTAGAGTCCCATAAACTTTCAATGTCTACAAATGCCCTGCCCTGCTTCAAGGCTTGTCGAGTGTAGACCTGATCAAACTAATAGACGAGGCTTGAAATACTCATTCTTCCACCTTTGCGATTTTGTGGCATCAGATTTAAAGCTTTGATTTGTAGTGAGAAAAGAGATGAAGGACAAATCTAGTCCCATTGACTATGTCAATTTGTTTGCGACAAATTTTCTCAAGTATGAAAATATACTACAATCACAAAATAAATAAGAATAAAAATATTATTCATCAAGATTGTGAGCACAAATCTGATCTTGATATTTTGTTCCCCATAAGAAAATCTTGTAAAAATAAGCTAAAAAAGAACAAAGAAAACCTCCATTCGTTTAACAAAATTTTCATGAGCAAAATTGTCCCCCAAACCTAATCAATTAAAGAAATGGAACTAAAAAAAATCATTTTTTTCCTCTACGTTCTTTCTTTCTTATTCTTTTTATTTTCGTTTTTTTGTCTTTTGTCTTTTCTTCCTTCTTTTTCTTATTTTTTGTCTTCCCCTTCTTCTTTTTTCTTTCTTTTTCCTTTTTTGTTTTTTTCTTTATTACTTTTTTTTCAATTTTTTCCCTCTTTTCCTTTTTCTTTATTCTCTTTGTATACAAGTTATGTTTCATGGGCAAAAGTTGATACTATGTCTTGATTTATGAGATGGTCTATAATTCTTGTCTTAAAGAACATAATTTCAAAACAATAAATTATTCCTCGTGAGAAAGATTTGATATTATCATATTGTGTCTTAATTTATCAGATGTTCTTTAATTCCTACCTTAGATGTACTACCTAACCCAAATACTTTCAAAGAACACATTACATACCATGGACAAGATATCTTGATTTATGAGACACTCATAACTATACCAAGAACTTCAAAACAACAAGTTACGCCCCATGGGTAAGACTTACACTGTCATATTGTGTATTTGATTTATGAGATGCTTTATAACTCTTGCCTCTAAGGCAAAAGTTAGACCAAAAGCTTCAAAACAACAAGTTACGCATCATGGGCATAAATGAACCAAACTTTAAACAGATGACATAAATGAGCCTTTTCTTCTCGTTCGATGACATTTTGAGCTTTTTCCTTTTTAAAAATGATTTAATTAATGATGTGGACGAATCATAATTAACCACGTGTAACAAATGATTTTGCAAAATGAAATTTTTTTCAGTTAATAAATAATGGCATAGATGAGCCTATTCTCAAACAAAAATGACATAGATAAACCAAACTCTAAAAAAATGACATAAATGAGTCTTTTCTCAAAGTTCGATGACATATTTGAGCTTTTTCCCTTTGTTTTAATGGGATTGTAGGTTTAGTTTGGTGACATGGACCACTAACAAGAGGCCACGTGACAAAGTTCTTTTTACAAATTGATCATTGAAAACTAATGGTATAAATGCACATGTTTTATAATGACGATGATATAAATGAGCCAATTTTTTTACCGACAAAGAAATAAGTCATTTCTAAAATTAGTTTCTATATTATGACATAGAAGTTAAGTTATCATTATTAATTGTCACTCCTACAATCTTGTAATACTACTTTTGTCTAAAAAATATCTTGTAAAGTACTACTTTTGTCTAAAAAATTATTTATGATGATTGATGAGCACTTGCTTCCCGTCTAGCATCTTGTTTCTCAAGGACCACTTGGATTGCAGAGAACATACTTGAAAGCCTTTGAAACTCATTTTGAAAATTGAAATGCAATGCAAGTTCTCCTTTGAGAAAAGAAGTGAGATTGTCTAGCACAACTTGAAGGAAAGCTTCTTGTCATATAACTTAATTAGTTTTAGATAATATTTATGTCCCTTAATTTTTGGTGTATAAAAGAAACACTTAAATTTATATAAAGTTAAATAAGTAGACACGTCACCCTATGTGACATAATACACGTTTATGAATTATGTGTTGGTGCATTTGAGGGAAACTACTGCACATGGCCATGGGGTCATGTAAAGCTTTCATTGCTGCCCACCACAAAGACTTTTCTTTGTCAAAGTCTTCCACAGAACCATAAGACACAGCTTTCTGCAGTACTGCTAGCTCATTCCGTGTATTTTCTTTCCCTTATTGATTGCCCACAGCTGCCCACCACCTACATTTTTCTTGTGTGGTAGTTGAATATTCATTTCTTTTAGCGGTCGTTTGGTAGGCCATATTAAAATAAATAATCTATATATTATGTATGGTATTATTTAGTACTATGTTTGATAGGAATTTGGGACTATATATAACTAATCTATGGATTAGTTATATCTCCTACATGGTATTATAGGGTGTATTACTAATACCTTTCATTTGGAGGTATTAGTAATACATTGGATATAATATCATGAGATAAGTCTATGTAAAGACAAAAATATCTCTCAAATCATTTTAATTATTTTGTTTATTTTTTTGATTATATGTTTTATATTTGTACTATTAAATTTATTTAAATAAATTAGCTTACAAATTATTTCGAGAAAGTTGTTTGTTACTACATAAATCCAACACAAATTAATACAATATTTGAAATGTGAGTTG
>NW_006239074.1:1395059-1405382 GCF_000226075.1 Solanum tuberosum | reverse complement strand
TATATATATCGTGTGGTTTCTAATTATTTGTTTTTGAACAATTTATAAAATTGCATACATATTAAAACTATAACTTGCAATTTTTATGTGTAAATGTAGATTATTTATTCAGTTTTACTATTGTTTACGTCTTTTCAAAAAACCGAGAAGCAATCCAAGTTCCCCTTGGATGAAATTCTGGATTAGCCTAATGCATTATTAAAAATAAACAAACTGATTACCATGACCCTACTTTCCAAAATAAGTAATCAAATCTTATAGTGAACTACTCCCAATTAATCCAAATAAAATAGTTCACTTTAAACATAAAAGCAAGTAAGTAACACATGACAAATTATTAGAAAAATAGAAGCATGCCAACCCCGAATATGACTTGTTTTTTTTTAAAGGGGCCGAAGTTGTAAATAAGCAAGATAAACTAATATCATTCATATTATAAATATCATAAGAGTCTACAACCTCATCTAATGGGTTTATAAGCTATTCATACTAGAAACAAAAAATACAAGGTAAAATATGTTGCGAAAATATCGTGGGTTATTAACTACCACAGAATCACAAGCAAATATAATAGAAAAGAAAAAAAACAGAAGAATTTGATGAGGTTAGGCTAGACTAATCCTCCAAGCAAAAGTAGAGAGAGTTTTTCACCATGAACAAAAAAAGAAGGGTACAATCCTTTAGAATCTCCAACTACATCCCCTATATATAGATCTCAAGTAGTTATATTCCTTTTCCAAATCAATTAGAACAAAGAGTGTTCTAAATCATCAGGGATTATGAATTTTCATGGAAAAAATCAAGACATAATTTTAAAAAATGTAATAACAAACACATTTAAAGATTAAACAAAGAAGAAGATGCAAACTTGTTGAGTCCAACTGACCACGCAAGTGTACGCAATCGCACAAATAGTATAGAACTTTTAGTCCATATATCATACCCACAAAGACTTGTCAATCAACCATTTATGTAATTAAACTAATTAATGTGCTGCCCCAAGTGCCAAACTTCAGAAACACAAAACTCGACCAGGCTAGCGCACTACTTGGCTCGTTGCGTGCCCTATCAAGGACACTACGTGGCGTGCTGCATCAGGTCTTTTTTGAGTGAAAATTATTTCAAAGTCAAGTCCAAGAGAATTAGCCTCTGCAAGTGACACTTAAACTTGAATAAAATTGAACAAATAATACATGTGTCCTATGTGGAGTCCCTACACATGCATCATATTTGCTAATTAATTTGACAAATTTGATTTAACGATTGCTGAATATAACAATGTCATTATCAACATAGCTTAAATTGTTACTCTGAGGCACCTTAGTTGTTTATGAAAAAGGAAACGAACTTCTCATTAGCTATAAGGTTGTACAAGGATCTGTAAAGAAATTCAACATTAATGTTAGCCAATAATTACAACATTAACACAAATGGCTCTTAGAAATGGTTGATTTGTTTTCAAAAGAAAAATCAGAAAATTACATCCAATGACAGGAATCAGAGAGACTTACAATTTACAAATAACTAATACATTCTCAAAGTGGATAATACAAATAGATTATTGATTTATTTCAAAAAGAAAATTACATCCAATGAGAGAGAGACTCACAAACAAACAACCCTACAAACAATTACATCCAATGGGAGAAACCAAAAAGATTCACAAACAAAGAAAGAATTATAAATACTAATAGTTACGAATATGCAGATACGGAATGTGAGCAATTTTGTGCCAGTCTTCTCCTATTCCCTTCTCACACCGCTTGAACACTATTGGACATTCAGTAATTGTTAAAGTTGTGAGGGCTGTTAGGTGCTGCAATCCCTCCGGTAAACATTTTAGAATCTTGCAGTAGTGGAGAGATAACTGTGTAAGTGAAGTTAAACCTTTCACCCCTTCCTCGGGGAGACTCTCTAGTGTGTCACAATAATAAATATCCAGACGCTTCAAAGCATTGAGACTAGCCAGGCTGCTAGGCAGCTCTTTAAGATTGTAGAACACAGAGATTTCCAAGTATGTGAGATTTGCAAGGCTTTTGAACATCTCTTCTGGGAGTGAAGTAGCTTCATAGTTACCGCTAATGTTGAGGGAAGTAAGAGCACTAAGATTAGATGTGGACCTCAAACTTGAGGCATCTGACATACAAACTTTCAATGAAGGGAGGGTCGGAATAACAAACATAGGGCAATAGAGAATTATCATCTCTTCAAGCACAAAGAATTGCTCTTCTCCTTCCTTTTTTAGCAATCCTTTTAGATTACTAAAGTTCACTATAACAAGTGTCCTCAAGGATGGAAACCTCCCAGAATCAACATCAACATCAACATACTCCACATCCACAGACCCCCAGCATAACCTTAGACTTTCTAGACAAGGCAGCTCACCAAAGGGTGGTAAGCATGAGCAGTTTGCGCAACTGCTGATTTCAATAGAGACAACATTTTTCAAAACTGAGTGATTCATCCAATATGGGAGACGGATTCCTTTGAAGCCATTGATTTTTAAAGAAGTCAGATTGGAGTGTGGTTTGAGGGCTTCAAGCACTTCAACTTCTTCTGATTCATATCTACGTGGTTCAAGCCAATCCCAATCTATGATTAAAGATCGCAGATTCTCTTTTGCAGATAAATTGGCTTCTTTTGCATCCTTATCATTCTTCACTCTCTCAAGATGGCTGATTTCAATTGAGCCATACAGATTCAGGTTTCCTAGTTCCCCAAGTTGACCGCCTTTCTTCCATCCCACAACAAAGCGACTTAGAGTCTTAAGGCATGTCAAAGATCCTATCCTTGGTGGCATACAATCCAATGGACAGCCATCAAGTAAAAGATTTCGGAGACTAACAAGTTTACTTGTTTCTTTTGGCAAACAACAAAGTGAGATGCAATACTGTAGATCAAGAGTCTGCAGATTTTGAAGCTTGCATAACTGCTTTGGAAGACTACACATTTCTCTATTGTAAGAGAGGTCCATGTATCTTAAATGTACTAGATCTCCAATGGAAGACGGTAACTGATTGAGTTCTAAGTAACGCAGATTAAGAACCCTCAACGAGACAAAGTTCTCCACCAGCAAATGAGAGTAGGAAGACTCCACTGCAGCAAAACCAATAGACTTTATATCTGAGTATTTTTTTACATTTATTTCACGGATATTGCTGTTTGATGCTCTTGCTGAAAACAGAGATGTAGCCAAATCATGGATGAGATCATGCATCTTGAAATAAGTTTTACCATCTTTAACTTCAATCTCTTGGAAGAAAGACCTAAAATATAATTCATTCCATACTTCATTACCCACATCCTCTAGCTCCAAGTTTCCTTTCGATGAAAGAAAACCGTGTGCCATCCAAAGAGAGATTAGATTTTCCTTTTCCATTTTGGTGTCCTTTGGGAACACCGCACAATATGCAAAGCATTGTCTCAAATCAAGTGGAAGATGATGATAACTCAGTCTCAGGGCAGGCAGAATAGAACTTTCATCTTGAGGCAAATTCCAAATCTCGCTATCTCTCACATGTTTCCATACTCTTTCTTCTCTCTTGAAGTGCAAAATACTTCCGAGAGTCTTGGCTGCTAGAGGGACACCACCACATTTTTTCACAATCTCCTTTCCGATAGCCTCAAGGTTAGGATTTATTTCTTCTAGGTGCTCAAATGCACGTTGGTTGAACAACGACAAACAATCTTCTTGAGACAGATTTGACAATTCATATGGGTGCAAAGTTTGCATAATTGAACAAACCTTTTGAAGACGAGTAGTGGTTAGAATAGAAGCACCAGTTGCTCCAACCTTCAAGACAGCTCTTAAATTATCCCACTTCTGTTGATCTTCATTCCAAACATCATCTAAGACAAGCAAGTATCTTTCTCTATTCAGCAACTTCTGAAGCTTCTTTTGAAGTGGATCCAAGTCCATATCACTGAGTGACTTTCCTTCAATAGATTCTACGATTGCCTTTATCAACCTCTTCTCATCAAAATCATCCGAGACACAAATCCATATTTTGGGATGGAAATGCTCAGTAACTCTCGGATCATTGAAGACCACTTGGGCAAGAGTGGTCTTTCCTAGTCCCCCCAAACCAAGTATTGGGAGGACTGAAAGTTGTTGGGCATTGTTTATCAAGATTTTCACTATCTCATCTTCCTCTTTGCCCCTCCCATAAACTTGTTTTTCAGTTAATACAGAACCTGGTACAAGTAATGTTCACATGAGAATATTGTTACAAAATTCAAGCTCTGTAGCAAAAACCAGAGAAGATTTTTGCACAATAAAGAGATAAAGAGTAGCATTTTACCCTACATTAATTCCAAATATTATAAAATATTTAACTAATTAAATATTAAATAATAATCATATTACTATATTATTAATATTATGATAAATAATACAGGTGACAAGGTGTAAAATAAATAACTAAAAGATGAAAAAATCCATAAAAGTATGTGCATTTATTTGGTACATGAAAACATGTATCTAAATACTTAACTAAACCTTTTCCCCTTCTCTAAATTAATTTGAATAACTTAATTAATGTAGTAGTATTTAACTTAATGAAAATTTATGTGCATTTTATATTATAAAGTTCATAAAAGTAATTATTACTTTCATGTATAGGAAAAGCCAATGAATTGTATTTGAAATCTTATTATTATGATGTAGTTATTGTTTGTTCACTATGAATAATAGGAAAAATTGTATGAAATAGCAAATTTTTAATTCAAATTAAATGTTGTAACCATAGTTTATTTTATTTGTAACGCAGCAAACATCCCATTTTTTTGTCATTTGATTCGGTATACAATTAGTCATTTTTGGTATACAATTACCCATTCGGTATACAAATGTATAAAATGTATTTGTGTTTACATAAAGCGAGAGAAACGTGTATATACAAATAAACATACATATATTTTCATCCTATACACTTATAGTTATACAAATACAAATTTTATTATACAAATTACAATGTATAAATGAATTTATACAAAACTAAATAATTTGTATAAAATTGGATGTATCTAGCGAATTATACAAATCAAAAGCTCCATAGCAAATATTTAATTTGATATGGAGCGCAATTATGCAAACTATAGCTATAACATACAAATATAATTTTATGTTTGTTGTATGTGAAAGTTGCTCATAATAATATGATAACACTATTTATTTAAATATCATTTGTCGTAATGTTTTACTCTCTTTTAATTACTTATTTATTATTTTTCTTCTTCTTTCTTTGTTTTAAATATTCACTATCATAGTTCATATCTAATTACCTATTCAATTGTTACTCTTAATATTCATAACTTTCAAATATTTAATTTAAAACTTTAAGATGTCTTTTGATATTTCTCTACTTTTATCAATACAAATCATCTTTTTTATTTATTTCATGAAAAGAATCTCTACCCAAGGTTTTCCACTTTATTGTACAGTTAAAGTAGCAAAGCGCTTGAATCATTATTAAGGCTTTTGAATTTTGATTGATTATAGAAGGTATCGTCAAGAGCTCAAAAAATTATGTATTAATTATGTGTTTCTTTTACCATTATATTGTTATAATTAAAGTCGTAACACAGATATGAATGTTGTATTTGTTCTTATCTATCTTTTTTTGGCACAATACATAAATTTGTCTTTTAACTTGGCCTCATTTATCCAACTTTGATGTGCATAAGTAGACACTTAAACTTATATAAAGTTGAACAAGTAGACAGATGAGTCCTATATGACATAATACACATAGAACACCGTGTAGGATGCAAATTGCCATGTAGGATGCCACATAGGACGTGTGCGTCTATTTGTTTAACTTTATGCAAGTTTAAGTGTCAACATGTACATACCCAAAGTTGAAATACCTAAATGTGAAATGACTTATATTTATGTATTATGCCTTTTTTTATATTCTCTATCTATTATACTTCTTTAATTTAATCTTCCATGAAATTCTAAATGTTGTAAGTCTCTATTTTTATTTGTGCTGAAATTAGTCATTCATGACTTGTATTTGTTTTTTAATGTACTTTTATAATATTTTTATACTCCCTTCGTCCCATTTTATGTGGCACTTTTCAGATTTCAAGATTCAAACAAGTCTATCTTTGATCGTGAATTTTTTATATATCTTTTAAACATTTTGAATTATCAATTATTGTGACTTATAGTACTTTTTACGTAGTTTACAAATATATAAATTTCATTTCAAAAAAATTGAAGATCCCATGCGCAAATTTTCGGTCAAACTTAAATTATTTGACTCTCGAAAAACGAAAAATGTCACATAAATTGGGACAGAGGGTGTAATACTTTTCTTATCGATGTGGTTTCTGTTAAGTAGCTACTTATATATGTAGTTATTGAGGATAAATCATATCGGTATATATATTGATCATATCTTTAGAGGCTATATATATTATCTTAATTTGTTTTCAATGGGCCATTTAATTATTATGAATTTTATTTAATGAATAAAATATAAATTGGTAAAATTAATATTGTTATAATAAACTCAACTTTATAATAGTTGTATGGAACAAACGTGCAAGGCACCCAGAAACTAGTAATAAGGTCTAAAACAACTGAAGCTTTGTTTGTCATTTAGACTCGGGGGATATTCTATGAGTAAGCTATGGATTTATCTGAGCCCATATATATCAGCATGTATATATATGTTAAAAACTTCACTAAACACATACAGGTAATAGATTTTGAACCCAATAAACGAATCGGAATCAATCTGTTTAACGAACATTTAGATTAGAAAAAATATTTGAAACTTACCCTCAGCCCAAAAACATACATGAACTTGATAATTGTCAAATATGAATATAAATTATGTTGTAATTGTAATACTAATTTGTGTGAGAATATTTAAGATACGCACCTGTTTGAGGTCTAGCAGCTTGTCTCTCTATAGGCCTTATTTCCAAATGAAACTTGATTCGATCCGCAGCAATTGCATCTAGTTTCTTCATAATGTTTTTCATCTTTTTCCCAATCTTGTAACGGAAAGCGGTAGCCTTTAGATGATAACTCCAATAGTTAGTCTGTTTGAGTCTTGCTGTCTCAGTTTTACATTCATCCAAGATGTCATCAGCTTCATATGCAGCAACATTGAGATTCTGCAGCCAGTTTTCAATTGGTTTGTCCTTCAGTTGCTTCTCCTGAGCATCTTCAAGCACAGCTTGGATCATCGTAAACGTTCTTTGAAGCTTTTCGAATTCGTCCTTAAAACCAAGAATCAATCCAACTTCCCCTTGGATGAAAGAAGTCAGACTCTTTAACAGAATTCGAAGGAGAGATTCAGCCATATCTTCAATTCACTATTAGATATTTGGAAGTATTGTGAGTTAGCAAAGAATATGTTACAAACTCAATTGTTAAATGGAAACTGCAAACTGCACCTGCCTATGGGGCCATGTCTCTCAATTATTCAATGGTAACCACCAAATTTACTTACTATACGCAATTAAAATTGTACTGAAATCACCAAACCAATTTGGTGGGCAATAACTAGTACTTAGTACTCCCTCTGCTCCATATTAAAGTGAATTGTTGACTCTTTCATACTTCCTCCGTAAATTATAAGAACTTTGACTAATATTTTACAATGTATGTAAGAAATTGCAATTTAACTTTGAAAATTAGTCAAATTAACTTTCAAAAAGCGCAACATGATAACTAAAAAGAGACGGAGAGAGTAGTTCAAAATAAGTTAATTGTTCAAATTTCAAAAAAAAAATTAATTGAAACTTTTTTTCATATTTACCCTATCGTTTAATGAGGTTCTTAACTATTTTACATTTTTTAGTAGAATAGTTTGAGAATAATCAAAAGGGCAATAGTGAAAAGTAATCTTTAATTTATGTCTTTAAATATTTTTCTTAAAAGGTGTATCAAAACTCAATAATTCACTTAATAAGAAATAGAGACTAGAGAGAGTAAAAGTTTGTTTGACATTGTTGTTGGGATGCCAAAAACATTTATTTTGAGATAAAAGTATTTTTTTTTTAAATTTAAAGTGTTTGGCTAATCGGTAAAATTGTTAATTGGAAGCACTGTTGGTAAAAAAAATTTAAAAATTGCTTCTTAAAAATAGCTTTATTTGACAAATAAATAAATAAGTCATTTTTAATAGTTTGACCACATATTTGAACATTTTCCCTTTATAAAATTAGTTTTATTATGACATAAAAGTTAAGTTATCATTAATTGTCACTGCTACAATCTTGTAATACTAGTGTTGTCTAAAAAATATCTTGTAAAATACTCCTTTTATCTAAAAAAATATTTGTGATGATTGATGAACACTTGCTTCCTGTCTAGCATCTTGTTTCTCAAGGAGCACTTGGATTGTATAAAACACACTTGAATGCCTTTGAAACTCATTTTGAAAATTGAAATGCAATACAAGTTCTCCTTTGAGAAAAGAAGTGAGATTGTCTAGCACAGCTTGAAGGAAAGCTTCTGCCATATAATTTAGTTTTAAATAATATTTATGCCCTCCAATTTTGGGTGTATAAAAGAAAATACAATTAAACAAGTAGACACATGCACCCTATGTGACATAATACACGTTTATGAATTATATGTGGGTGCATTTGAGGGAAACTACTGCACATGGCCATGGGGTCATGTAAAGCTTTCATTGCTGCCCACCACGAAGACTTTTCTTTGTCAAAGTCTTCCACAGAACCATAAAACACAGCTTTCTGCAGTACTGCTAGCTCATTCCGTGTATTTTCTTTCCCTTACCACCTACATTTTTCTTGTGTGGTAGTTGAATATTCATTTCTTTTATTACTTACAGCAACCTAAAATACAAATTCATAGGTGAGTTGTTATCAATTAATCCCATAAATAAAATTGTTAACTGATATATATCTTATTCTTTTGGTTAACGATTTAGTACATTTAACATTCGATAACAAATAAACCAAACCATCAAGTGTGAATATCCAACCGAACCGCTCAATAAACACTCTACCTAAACTACTAGTGTTTTGTTGCATAAAAGTAACAAACCTAAAGTTGTAACTATAATATACTTATACAAAAATAGAAGAAGCAGAAACCGAAAATTATCTTGAAAATTATTTTTTTTCAAGATCAAACTATCTTTGCCATATGTATAGTAAAACCTCATTAAATTAATATAATTGAGACTCTGAAATATTATTATTTTGTAAAGGTATTATTTAATCGATAAAATAATAATAATTAATTTATAGAGTGTTTTGAGACTCAACCTTGTGATACTGGAATAATAAGAGCTTTAAAGATGTATTAACATATCTTATCGTAGGATATTAAAAGGCTATGAAGTGGGACATGAAACTGATCTAGAAAGGATTAATGTTTTGTATGCTATCAATTTTGCAATCCTGACTTGGACGACAAATGTTCAGCAAGAGACAACAACAAATTGTTTTCAACACTGCAAAGTTTGTTAGGAGCATGAAATCTCAGAGAATTTGAATGAACTCACTTGTGAAAACGTCATTGTAACATCCGGCAATTTGAAATAACTATGGAAAAGCTTGAAATTTGGAAATAGTCATTTTTGGAAAAATTTAAAAATCTGGAAATTTGGCTAAGTGTGGAAATCAGTGAGTTTTTGGCCAACTTTGAGCAGTCATAACTTCCAGCTCAGGATGATTTAGGAGTAGTTCCAGTTATGGTTGTGAAGCTTGTGGAATGATCTTTCCAACGCCGCCAAGTTTGCTCGATTCCGAGCTTGTATGAGCGAGTTATGACCATTGAAAAGTTGGGCAGTTGGCAGGGAATCCGTCCGGAAATTTTAAGGGCATTTTGGTCTTTTCCCTAGCCATTTCTTTTGGGGATTATATTGTTGTATAGGGATGATCTTTGGATCATTTTGTCCCATTTTAAAGAGAGAAAGTTAGGGTTCTTGAGAGTGAAGAAGAGAAGAAGAAGAGAAGAAGGAGAAGAAGAAGAGAAGAAGAGGAGATCAACAAGTTTCCGTCGTAGAAATCGTCGGGGGTGATCCCTATCAAGGTATGTGAGCACTTAGTGTGGGTTGATCCTTTCCCCTACACACCCAACTCATTGTTATTGAGAAAAGATTGGGTATGTTGTTGAAGTTGTTGGTTTGATGTTGTTGATGTTGTTAATTGTGTTGTTGAAGTTATTGTTGGTTGTGGGACATGATTGGGTTGTGTATTTGAGTTATAATCTATTGTATGTTGAGGGAATTTATGATCCTTAGTGGTTGGGATTGGAACCCTTGAAGTTAGGGTGGTTTAGAGTTGAAGAAAAGAGGGAGAAAAGTCGAGTTTTCTGGGCAAGGGGTC
>NW_006239074.1:1370549-1394719 GCF_000226075.1 Solanum tuberosum | reverse complement strand
TTAGGTTAAGAAGTAAGTTCAAGCAAGTCTTCCAAGCTTTTCAAGAGTCTTATTGAACGTTTTAACTTCATTTTTAGACTCAAGTTTCAAGTCAAGCAAAGAGCTTAGAGTTTCAAGCTAAGTAAAGAGTCTCAAGTTTCGAGTTAAGTCAAGAGCATAAAGTTGAGTTCATTTCTCAAAAGTTATTAGGGAACTAAGTATTCCCAAAGAAGCTTCTAAATGTTTTTTTTTTAAATGTTTTTACATTTAAGTAAGAAAGGAATCATGTTTTCCAAAAGAGCCTTAGGGCTAGTTTTCAAGAAAAGGAACATCGTTTCCAAGTGAGCCTTTGGGCTAGATTTTGAGTAATTATCTCAATTAAAGAAAGTTGTGTTTAAAACACTTATGAGCTAAAAGCATTTTGGGAATAGTATCGAGCACCGATATGGGGACGCGAGTTCATATTAAACTCAACTCTCCATAAGAACCATGTAGCCAACATGGGAGTTAACGGGTCATACTTTTTAGATGAGCCCGTAAAGTTAAGCTAATGGATCCACTTAATAAAGTTAGCTTCCTATATCAAGACCAGGTATAGGATGGTCCTCAGGCAACGTGAGGTAAAACGTTGTATCATTAGCTTCCTATATCACGGCAAGGTATATGATAGTCCTCGGATAACGTGAGGTAAAATGTTGTATCACCACTCATATTCATAGTGGTGGTTTATCGGTTATAGAAGCTCCCCCAGTAGAAAGAGCATCGTTCCTCGAGGGTTTTGCTTAGTATGGATGGGGGTATGGGACTTCATTCATACATTGCACAAGTAGACCTCGAGAGGAAGCATGGCATTTTCATGATATTATAAATATGATTTTTCGTCATGTTTTAAGAGTTTTACAAGCTTTATATATCGCATGTGTCTTATTGCTTTATATATTGAGTTCAGTTATTCATGAGTTGAACAGAGCCAAGGTAAGTGTTCTCTTGCACTCTTTTCGAGCTTAAGTTGTGGTTTAGCTTTCCAGCTCGCATACTCGTACATTCAATGTACTGATGCCAGTTGGCCTGCATCTTATGACGATGCAGACACAGGTACCCCGGATCAACCTCCTGCACGTCGTTGATCCAGCTGAGCACTCCAGAGTCAGTGGTGAAGACAGTCAGTCAGTCAGTTAGTATTGAGTCTCTCATCTATGTATTTATGTAAATATTCTATTTTGAGACTCGAGGTGCCTTGTTGGCCAGATTTGTATCAGTTAAGTTGTCTTATGACTTTGCTTTGCATGAAGTTATTCTGTTGAGTTAGGTTTCCGCTGAGTTAAGAAAGCCAGGCCAAGGGTTCGCTTGGGGCCAACAATGGTCTCCGAGTGCCGGTCCCGCCCAGGGTGTAGGCTCGGGGCGTGACAGTCATTTATGAACTTGAGGTGATGAATAATGATCTCAGTTATCACCATAAAATGGACGTAAATAACCTACTGGATTATCCAGGTAAAAATGATACATATTGAGAGGTCCAAAGCTTAGAAGAAATCGTGGATACCATAAAAAAAATGAGGATGAGGAAGTTGTAGATGATACAATACATTTGGAACCAGTTATGCGTAAGGAAACACTTATCATATCTGGAACTCTACACAATTTTATGGTGAAGTTCAAAAAGACAATACCAGAACTTTTAGATGCAATAAGAAAAGTTAGAGATGAACTTCAACTAGATTTAAAGTTTAATAAAAAACAAAACACAATAGAATCACATTTCACTATATTGTCTTAGATATATTCGTACTTTTAAAGAATTATTGATTTATAATATTAACGGGATCATATATTTATAGAGAGGTCTTCAAAAAATATATTATCTTATCGAAATAAGTGATTTTTTCCATTGGCTCAAATCAGGATTGGAGAAAAATATTATCTTAGAGAGATTATTAATTTATCGAGGTTTTACGGTACATTTTTCCAAAATGATCTCTTCTTTCTTTTTCCATTTTTTTTTGGTTTTCAAAAAGAAAACTTGAAACACTTTTTTGATTCTATGTTACAATATGAATAAAAAAGGAGGAATTTGTGGAAATGGGTAGGTGTGGGTGATTTTAATGGGTCAATAGGTTTAGTTTGGTGATGTGGACCACTAACAAGAAGCCATGTGACAAAGTTCGTTTTACAAATTGATCATTAAAAAATAATGGTATAAATGAGCAGGGCCGACTCAACAAGATTGGGGGCCTAAAGCGAAACTTGAGAGAGGGCTCTAATATTTTATTTTTTTCATTATATATACATTTATTTAAAATCTACTTTTCTAGCTTTTTAGATACGAAGTCATTAGTTACTATTTTATAATTGATTTGTTTTAATAGTTTCTTTTCAATTGATAATATTGCTAATCCACCCAATCTCTAATAAGATTTAATCAACTTTAGTTTCGAAAAACTTCTTTTGACTGAGGCAACAGTTACATGGACTGTTAACATTATTCTATAAGCAATATGTGTATTTGAAAAAGAATAACGCCTTTTTATTTGATTGAGTATTTTTATTAGATTATTATTTTCTACTTGTATTATATCTCTTAACACTTTTAATTCAAAAAATAAATATAAACCATTAATATCAGAATAACTATAGTATGTGTAAAAGAAAGTTCAAGGTTAAAATAATGTTTTTCTAAAACTCTCATCATCTAGTGATCTCAATTTACCACTAAAGAAGAAACTAAAAATGTTTTCATATTCTTGAATTGGTTCAAATCTATTTTGAAGTTAAAAATAGCTTGATCTACTATATATATATATATATATATATATATGAATTAATCAATTCTAGTTTCAACGGACTTTGTGATTTCATTATCAATATTTTTATCAAATTGTTTCTTATGAAATTCAGGTTCTATATTCACCTCATATGCTATTTCCTTAGTAAAAATCATAACATTCATAGTACATATACTTTTTTTTAAAAAAATAACATCTATAAGTAATTTTTTTTTTAAATGGGGCCCCAAGCGTTGGCTTTAGTGGCCTAGGGGTTAAGATGGCCTGTAAATGAGCTTGTTTTGTAACGATGATAATGTAAATAAGCTTAACTTCTAACGAATAAATAAATAAGTCATTTTTATTTTTTTATAATTTGATGACATATTTAAACATTTTTCCCTTTATGAAGTTACTTTCTATATTATGACATAAAAGTGAAGTTATCATTAATTGTCACTCCTACCGTCTTGTAATACTACTTTTCTAAAAAGTATTTAAGATGATTTGATGAGCACTTGCTTCTTATTTCTCATTTCTCAAGGACGACTTGGATCTTAGAGAACATCTTTGAAACTCATTTTGAAAATCGAAATGCAATACAAGTTCTCCTTTGAGAAAAGAAGTGATAGATTGTCTAGCACAACTTGAAGGAAAACTTCTGCCATATAACTTAGTTTTAGATAATATCTAAGCCCTTCAATTTTGGATATGTAAAAAAAGATATTTAAATTTGTATAAAATAAAATAAGTAGACGAGTTTATGTATTATGTGTGGGTGCATTTGAGGGAAGACTTTTCTCTGTCAAAGTCTTCCACAGAACCATAAAAGATAGCTTTCTGCATACGGCCAGCTGTTGGGTTTTATTTGCCCTGATTTTTTTATCATAAATAAGTTTTCCTTTTAGGAAAAAGTTTTAATATTTTAATAGTCTTTTTCTTGTAGAAAAGGTTTTAAGACTCTATAAATATAGGTTTGTTCCTTCTAACTTAATTAGCATTCACAATGTAGTCCTAGGGTTTTGAGAGTTGCGGTTATGGGGGGAAATTTTGTGTACCTCCTTGTATTCTAAGTGAATTGATTGAGGTTGTTTCTCTCTATATTTTGTACTCTCATATTTATAATGGATTGTTCATCTCCTTTGTGGACATATAGGTCGATTGACCGAACCACGTTAAATTTGTCTCTTTTGGTGTATTTCTCGTTTGTCTTCTTACTCGTGGTCTTTCAAGGTTTGCTTTGCTAGCTTCCGCATTACACCTGCTTATTTTCGATCTTAACACTAGCTCATTCCGTGTATTTTCTTTCCCTTATTGATTGCCCACAGCTGCCCACCACCTATATTTTTCTTGTGTGGTAGTTGAATATTCATTTCTTTTAGTACTTACAGCAGGCTAAAATACAAATTCATATGTGAAGTTGTT
The DNA here is from genome assembly GCF_000226075.1 of Solanum tuberosum. Lineage (NCBI taxonomy): Eukaryota > Viridiplantae > Streptophyta > Magnoliopsida > Solanales > Solanaceae > Solanum > Solanum tuberosum. Next base: position 1,390,553 of record NW_006239074.1, on the reverse strand, counting down.
ATCAATTAATCCCATAAATAAAATTCGTTAACTGATATATCTCTTATTCTTTTGGTTAACGATTTAGTACATTTAACATTCGATAGCTAATAAACCGAACCATTAAGTGTGAAAATCCAACCGAACCACTCAATAAACACTCTACCTAAACTACTAGTGTTTTGTTGCATAAAAGTAACAAACCTAAAGTTGTAACTATAATATACTTATACAAAAAGTTTTATTCTGAGTTTCAAATGTCATAAAATAACTGTGTGAGGCCTTGTATAAGATTGACATGTGAAGTTTATGGGCCCATTTGTACAACTTTTTTTTTGAAAAAATGGCATATCATATCAATATATATTGTAAATTGGCAACAAATAACCACTTTTATTTTTTTGGCAAAAAAAAATATTTTTATATTTATTTTATCATTTAATAGCCAAGTTTTGTATTCATTGAAACGTCAAATTACTTTTTCCTTTTTTTCTCTCTCTTTTTCCAAGACCTAAAAATATTTTGTTTCATTTGAAATTTTATGAGATACTCTTATAACTCTCGTCTTAGAGGCGATACTTAACCCTAACTTTCAAAGAACACGTGTCTTGATTAATGAGATGCTCTATAACTCTTATTTTAGATGCAATAGTTTCAAACAGTAAGTTACGCCTCGTGGGAAAGACTTGACACTACCATATTGTGTCTTGATTTATCAGATATTCTATAACTCTTGCCTTAGAGGTCCAAAGACTTTCAAAGAACAAAGTTATATTTCATGGGCAAGAGCTGGCACTATCTTATTGTGTTTTGATTTATGAAATGCCCTGTAACTCTTTCTATAAGGCAAGAGTTAGACCAAAAACTTCAAAACAACAAGTTACACATTATGGACAAGATTTGACACTACCACATTGTGTGTTGATTTATCAAATGTTCTATAACTTTTTTCTTAGAGGCAAGACTTAGCCCAAAGACTTCCAAAAATAAGTTATACCCTATGGGCAAGAGATAGTTGATTTATGAGATGCTCATAACTATTGTGTTAGAGGCAAAGCTTAGACCAAGAACTTCAAAACAAGAACTTGACTAACATTTTATGATGTATGCAAGAAATTAATTGCAATTTAACTTTGAAAATTAATCAAATTGTCTTTCAAAAAGCATAACATGACAACTAAAAATGAACAGAGGGAGTAGTTCAAAATAGGTAAATTGTTCAAATATCAAGAAAATAATTGAAACTTGTTTTCATATTTACCCTTTCATTTAATGAGGATCTTAACTACTTTACATTTTTTAGTAGAATATTTTGAGAATAATCAAAAGGGCAACAGTGAAAAATAGTCTTTAATTTATGTCTTTAAATATTTTTCGTAAGAGGTGTATCAAATCTCAACAATTCACTTAATATGGACTAGAGAGATTGAGTAAGAGTTTATTTGACATTGTTGTTGGGAGACCAAAAACATTTATTTTGAGACAAAAGCATTTTTTAGAAAAATAATGTTGTTTGGCTAATCAGTAAAATTGTTAATTAGAAACAGTTTTTCTACTGTTGCGAAAAAACTAAAATATTCTACATCTTAAAAACAAAAGAAGCAGAAACCAAAAATTATTTTTTTTCAAGATCAAACTATCTTTGCCATATATATTTTCCGAATTGATCTCTTCTTTCGTTTTCCATATATATATTTTTGGGTTTTCAAAAAGAAAACTTGAAACACTCTTTTGATTTCATGTTACAATATGAATAAAAAAGGAGGAGTTTGTGGAAATGGGTAGGTGTGGGTGATTTTAATGGGTTAATAGGTTCAGTTTGGTGATGTGAACCACTAACAAGAAGCCATGTGACAAAGTTCGTTTTACAAATTGATCATTAAAAAATAATGGTATAAATGAGCTTGTTTTGTAACGATAATGATATAAATAAACTAAACTTTTAACGGATAAATAAATAAGTCATTTCTTATTTCTAATAGTTTGATGACATATTTAAACTTTTTTCCAAATGTGAAATTAGTTTCTATATTTGATGAGCACTTGCTTCCCATCTAGCATCTTGTTTTTCAAGGACGACTTGGATTGTAGAGAACATGCTTGAAAGCCTTTGAAACTCATTTTGAAAACCGAAATGCAATACAAGTTTTTCTTTAAGAAAAGAAGTGAGATTGTCCAGCACAACTTGAAGGAAAACTTCTGCCATATAATTTAGTTTTAGATAATATCAAAGACCTCCAATTTTGGGTGTGTAAAAGAAAACACTTAAATTGTATAAAAATTAAACAAGTAGACACGTGTGTTCTTGTCACATAGTACACGTTTTTGTATGTGCATTTGAGGGAAACTACTGCACATGGCCATGGAAGATTATTGGACTGCTAGTGCCTCAGTACGCAACTATACATTACATCAGTTCTATCCTTCTAGCTCCTGTATTAAATCCCTACAACTATAGGCTCTTTTTGTTCTCTTTTGGCATCGTATTCTTTCCTGAACCTCTTTTTTTATTTGGTTGCTCACCTCTACAGCTTGGATCAGCAAATTCATGAAGTGCTTCCAATTCCTAGCTTTTCATATATGATAAATCACCGCTCCGAAGATTGCAGCTGCCACCTCCTTGTGAAACTTTTTCCAGTTCCTCCTCTTTAGCCATTGCAAAGTATGTTGGACAGTTTGACATCGGAATGGAATTCCTGACCATCTGAACAATGCTTTTTGTACTTCTCTAGTTCATGCACATTCAACAAATAACTGTTGCTGCGTTTCCACTTGTTCATCCACACATAGGTTACACTTCTCATCTCCGATTAGCATGTTCAACTTTTGGAGTCTTTCTTTAGTAAGTAATCTGTTCTGATAGGCCAGCCACACTATGAACCTATGTCTAGGCATCATAATAGAATTCCAAACTAGGTCTGCCTCTTGCATTCTCTCACGTCTTCTTATCAACGCATTGTAGCTTTTTGTGACTGAATACTCTCCATTTGCAGTCAATATGCACACTCCATTGGAGAACCAGTGTCTCATGTCTCTTTTGAGGCCGTTAATCTTCCTCCAATACCAACTACAATCTGTCGGGACCTGATGCTCCCAAATGTCATTATCCCGATTCTTCATATATATTCCATGCACCCATTTTACCCATAAGATGTCCTTCTTCCCAGAAAGTTGCCAAATAAGTTTTCCCACAGAGGCCATATTCCATTGTTTGCTACTCTTAATGCTCAGTCAGTCCCCCACACTTCTTAGGGGTACACACTTTGTCCCAAGAAACCAAAGCAATCTTCCTTTTATCAGTTGTGCTTCCCCATAAGTAATCTCTACATATCTTGTCCACCTTTTTAAGAATACTCTGCGGTAGTATAAACACCGCTCCCCAATAATTATATATATATATATAGAAAATAAGACTGCTATGATGATCTGAAGTCTTCCTGCATAGGACAGTATTTTAGAATAACCTGTGGTTACTCTGTTGGTTATCTTCTCCGCAAGTACCTGACAATCAATTTTGCTCCACTTCTTTGAAGATAATGGTAAACCCAGATATCTGATTGGTAGTGTTCCTTTCGAGAACCCTGTCAATCTCAGAAACTTCTATTCTGTTTCAGCATTTATTCCAGCACAATAGAAGCTAGATTTATCCATGTTTGCCACACAGCATCTTACCATGCCACACCGGTAAGAGATCTTTTTTGCCAATATGTAGCAGGTGATTTTGGCAATGTGAAAATGGGTAACACAAGTTACTTAAAGATTGCGGGGATCGGAGACGTTTGCATAAAGACAAATGTCGGATGCACATTAGTTTTGAAAGATGTGCGCCACGTACCTGATTTACGGATGAACTTGATCTCGGGAGTTGCTTTGGATCGAGATGGATATGAGAACTACTTTGCAAATAAAAAATGGAGACTCACCATAGGGACATTGGTGATTGCAAAAGGAGTTGCTCGTGGCACGTTGTACAGGACAAATGCGGAAATATGCCAAGGTGAATTGAATGCGGCTCACGAAGAGATTTCTGCAAATTTGTGGCATAGAAGAATGGGTCATATGAGCGAGAAAGGATTGCAAATTCTTTCCAAAAAATCACTCATCTCTTTTGCCAAAGGTACAACGATAAAACCTTGTAACTACTATTTATTTGGTAAGCAACATAGAGTCTCATTTCAGACATCATCTGAAAAAAAGTTGAATATACTTGATTTGGTATATTCTGATGTTTGTGGTCCAATGGAGATAGAATCGATGGGAGGTAATAATACTTTGTTACCTTATTGATGATGCTTCACGAAAATTGTGGGTTTATATCTTGAAAACCAAAGATTAGGTGTTTCAAGTATTTCAAAAGTTTCATGCTCTGGTAGAAAGAGAGACGGGTCGGAAGCTAAAACGTCTTCGAACTGACAATGGAGGTGAGTACACTTCAACAGAACTTGAAGAGTACTGTTCAAACCATGGAATCAGACATGAAAAGACAGTTCCTGGAACCCCACAACACAATGGTGTAGCTGAGAGAATGAATCGCACCATTGTTGAGAATGTGAGAAGCATGCTCAGAATGGCTAAATTAACTAAGTCATTCTAGGGTGAAGCAGTTCGGACAACATGTTATCTTATCAATCGTAGTCCATCATTTCCATTGGAGTTTGACATTCCGGAGAGAGTTTGGACCAACAAGGAGATTTCTTACTCGCACCTAAAGGTGTTCGGTTGCAAATCTTTTGCACATGTACCGAAGGAGTAGAGAACCAAGCTAGATGATAAATCAGTTCCCTGCATATTCATTGGATATGGAGATGAAGAGTTCGGGTACAGATTGTGGGATCCTGTAAAGAAGAAGGTCATCAGAAGCAGAGATGTAATCTTTCGAGAAAGTGAAGTTGGAACTGCTGATGATCTATCCGAGAAGGCCAAGAAAAAGAATGGTATAGTCCCTAATCTTGTTACCATTCCTTCTTTTTCTAACTATACCATAAGTGCAGAAAGTACGATCGATGAAGTTGCTGAACATGAAGAGCAACCTGATGAGATTGTTGAGAAGGGGGAGCAACTTGGTGATAATACCGAACAAGTGGAGTACCCGGAAGAAGAAGAACAATCTCAACCTCTGAGGAGATCAGAAAGACAAAGGGTAGAGTCATCCAAGTACCCTTCCTTTGAGTTTGTCCTCATCAATGATGAAGGGGAGCCAGAAAGTCTTAAAGAGATGTTGACTCATCCAGAAAATAGCCAATGGATGAAAGCCATGCAAGAAGAGATGGAATCTCTACAGAAAAATGACACATACCAGCTAGTTGAACTTCCAAAAGGCAAAAGACCGCTTAAATGCAAGTGGGTCTTTAAACTTAAGAAAGATGGAAATGGTAAGTTGGTTAGGTATAAAGCTCGATTGGTTGTAAAAGGCTTCGAACAAAAGAAAGGTATTGATTTTGATGAAATCTTTTCACCTGTTGTCAAAATGACTTCTATTCAAACTATTTTGAGTCTAACAGCCAGCCTAGATCTTAAAGTGGAGCAATTGGACGTGAAAATTGCATTTTTTCACGGAGATTTGGAAGAGGAGATTTATATGGAGCAACCAGAAGGATTTGAAGTATCTGGAAAGAAACACATGGTGTGCAAATTGAATAAGAGTGGGTTGAAACAGGCACCAAGGCAATAGTACAAAAAGTTTGACTCTTGCATGAAAAGTCAAACGTACACAAAAACCTATTCTGATCCATGTGTATACTTCAAAAGATTTTCTGACAACAATTTTATTATTTTGTTGTTGTATGTGGATGACATGTTAATTGTAGGACAAGAAAAAGAGTTGATTACAAGGTTAAAAAGAGATTTGTCCAAGTCATTTGACATGAAGGACTTGGGCCCAACACAACAAATTCTAGGGATGAAAATTGTTCGAGAACGAACAAAAAGAAAGTTGTGGCTATCTCAAGAGAAGTACATTGAACGTGTACTAGAACACTTCAACATGAAGAGTGCTAAACATGTTAGCACGCCTCTTGCGAGTCATCTGAAGTTGAGCAAACAGATGTGTCCTACAACAAAAGAGGAGAAAGAGGGAATGACTAATGTTCCTTATTCTTCAGCAATGGGGAGTTTAATGTATGCAATGGTGTGTACAAGACCTGATATTGCTCATGCAGTTGGTGTTGTTAGCAGATTCCTTGAAAATCCTGGGAAAGAACATTGGGAGGCAGTTAAGTGGATACTCAGGTACCTGAGAGGTACCACAAGAGACTGCTTGTGTTTTGAAGGATTTCATCCAATCTTGAAGGGCTATACAGATGATGATATGGCAGGTGACCTCGATAACAGAAAATTCACTATTGGATATTTGTTAACATTTTCAGGGGGAGCTATATCATGGCAGTCAAAGTTGCAAAAGTATGTCACACTCTCTGCAACTGAGGCAGAGTATATTGCAGCTACTGAAGCTGGCAAAAAGATGGTATGGCTGAAACGATTTCTTCAAGAACTTGGATTGCATCAGAAGGAGTATGTCGTCTATTGTGACAATCAAAGTGCAATAGACTTGAGCAAGAACACCATGTATCATGCAAGGACGAAGTATATCGACGTGAGATATCACTGGATTCGTGAAAAGATAGAGGACGGATCTATGCAAGTCATGAAGATCACTACTAGTGAAAACCCTTCGGATATGCTGACCAAGGTGGTATCAAGAGACAAGTTCGAATTATGCAAAGAACTTGTCGGCATGCACTCAAGTTAGAAACTTAGAGCTACCTCCTTCAGGTGAACGGGTCTTGAGAGAGAGATTGTGGGGTCCATCCCCATGTGCCAAACTTTGATAAATCTCACAATGTCAAAGGGTTGGCAGATTTGGAAGATATTGGATATACATGTGCTGATTTTTTTTCCAGCTTTCCTCAAAAGTCAAATGTTGGTAAGCTGTGAAAAACAAAAAAATTGTGAGGCTACTCCATTTGTTATCTATAAAAGGGAGGGTCATTCTTCATTCTCAAAACAAAGGAGAGAAAAGAAGAGTGAGGCATCACAGAGGGAAATAGTTTGTGAGGAAAAATAGAGAGTGTGAGCGATATTGTAGTGAGGTGGGAAAAATCAAAAGAGGGTTATTTCTTTTGAATGTGTAGTGGTCTTTGGAGTTTTTTACTCAGACCTACAAGTGTAAAAATCCTTACTATAGTGATATCAGTTGTTCCTCTCGGGCCGTGGTTTTTCCCTTATTCAAGAGGGTTTCCACGTAAAATCTTGGTGTCATTATTGCTCTTTTTATTCTTGTTGACTAACCGTATTGTTGTGTTCCTCTTTTATTGCTTTTATTACCACAAATATTATTTCTGTTGCGGGTTTATTCCCAACACCTGAAACCTGTTGCATCTGCCCCATAAACATGCAATTTCTTGATAGAAAAAAGTACGGGAATAACAAACATAGGGCACCAGTAAATCTCCATCTCTTCAAGCACAGGGAATTGTTCTTCTCCTTCCTTTTCCAGCAATCCTTTCAGATTACGAAATTTATCTATATTAAGTTTTCTCAGAGATGGAAACCATCCTCTTGTGGGGAAACCAGAATCAACATATTCCACCTCTGCAGACCCATTACATAACTCTAAACTTTCTAGACAAGGCAGCTCACCAAAGGGTGGTAAGCACGAGCAGTTTTTGAAGCCTCTAATTAGAATAGAGACAACATTTTTCAAAACTGAGTGATTCATCCAGTCTGGGAGACGGAATCCTCTGAAGCCAATGATCACTAAACATTTCAGATTGGGTTGTGGTTTGAGGGATTCAAGCACTTTAACTTCTTCTGATTCATATCGGTGTGGTTCGTCGATATCCCAATGCATGCTTAAAGAATACAGATTCCCTTTTGCTGATAAATTCGCTTCTTTTGCATCCTTATCATTCTTCACTCTCTCAAGGTGTCTGATTGACATTGAGCCATAGAGATTCAGGTTTCGTAGTTCACCAAGTTGGCAACGTTTCCTCTCACTAACAACAAAGAGATCTAGAGTCTTAAGGCATGTCAAAGATCCTATCCTTGGTGGCATACAAGTCAATCTGTCGCACTAATCAAGTAAAAGTTTTCTGAGACTATCAAGTTTACTTGTTTGTTTTGGTAAACAAGAAAGTAAGAAGCAATTATATAGATCAAGAGTCTGCAGATTTTGAAGCTTGCATAACTGCTGTGGAAGACTACGAATTCTATTGCAAGACAGGTCCAGGTCTCTTAAATGTACTAGATCTCCAATGGAAGATGGTAACTTCTCAAATTTTGAGTAACATAGATTAAGCACACTTAACGAGATAAACTTTTTCAAGGGGGGAGAAGAGTAAGAAGACACCACTTCGGCGAAACCAATGGACATCAACATATTGCTTGTATAACCTTCTATTTTTATTTCACGAATATTGCTGCTTGATGTGCTTGCTGAAAACAGAGATGTAGCCAAATCATGAATGAGATCATGCATCTTGAAATAAGTTTTACCAGATTTAACTTCAATCTCTTGGAAGAAAGACCTCAAGCATAATTCATTCCACACTTCATTGTCCACATCCTCTAACTCCAATTTTCCTCTCGATAAAAGAAAGTTGTGCGCAATCCAAAGAGAGATTAGCCTTTCCTTTTCCATTTGAGTGTCCTTTGGGAATACTACACAATACACAAAGCATTGTCTCAACTCAAGTGGAAGGTGATGGTAACTCAGTCACAGTGCAGGAAAAATAGTATTTTCTTCATCACATAAATTCCGAATCTCGCTGTCTTTCACACGTTCCCATTCACTTTCTTTCTTGAAGCGCAAATGATTCTTGGCTGCTAGAGGCACACCACCACATTTTTTCACTATCTCCTTTCCAATAGCCACAAAGTTGGGATTTATTTCTTCTTGGTATGCAAATGCACGTTGCATGAACAACAACCAACAGTTTTCTTGAGACAGATTTGACAATTCATATGGTTGCAATGTTCGCATAATTAATCCTCTCTTTTCAAGACGAGTAGTGGTTAGAACAAAAGCACCACTTGCTCCAACCTTCAAGACTTGTCTTAAATTAGCCCACTTCTGTTGATCTTCATTCCAAACATCATCTAAGACAAGCAAGTATCTTTTTCGATTCAGCATCTCTTGAATATTCTTTTGAAGTGGAGCCAAGTCCATCTCACCAAGTAGTGGCCTTCCTTCAATAGATTCTACAATTGCCTTTATCAACCTCTTCTCGTCAAAATCATCTGAGACACAAATCCATATTTTGGGATAGAAATGCTCAGTTACTCTTTGATCATTGAAGACCATTTGGGCAAGAGTCGTTTTTCCTAGCCCCCCCATACCAACTATTGGGAGGACTGAAAGTTCTTGGGCAGCACTAACGTTGTTTATCAGGATTTTCACTATGTCATCTTCCTCTTTGTCCCTTCCATAAATTTGTGGTTCAGTTAAAACAAAACCTAGTCCAAGCAATATTGACAACACGAGAATATTGTTACATTCAAGTTCATTAGGAGTCAGCAGAAAATAGAGAATAAATTTTGCACCCCTTAAATAAATATGAATGAATTTGAAGAGCAGGAGACATGAGAAAATCATGCTGAGTTCTACTTGGCAAAGTGAAAAATGCATTAAGTACTCCTGTATGGAATTCACAATTTTGTATTTGTCATTTTCAAATCCTATAAACATGTATAATATATATCTATCATCAAATGTAATGAAGGGTTAGACACTTGAGACAAACAGTTAGAGAAAATCTTTGAAACTTGCCCTCACCCCGAACACACGCATGAATTTGATAATTTTCAAAAAAAGAACATAAACAAAAGTTGTTGTAATACTAATATAAGATGAGCACCTGTTTCCCGTGAGTTAATATCTTAAAAGGTCATTGAACTATGAGAATTTATCAAGTAAAGTCATTGAACTTCATTTTATATCAATAAAATCACTCAACTTAAAGCTTTTATCTTCAAAAATCACTCAACAACATTTTTTCATTAAATAAATTTAACAAGACATAATAAATTATCAAAAACACATTATGTTTTTTTTCTAATTTATTATTAAAATAAATTTGACATAACAAATAAATTATTTTATATGCCATGTAAATATGAATATCACAAATTGAAATTTTATATTTTCAACCAGCAACACACAAACCTGCATCATACCCACGTTGCTTCAATATTCATTTTCTACATTTTGTGCCACTGTTCGTAAACAATTTTTTTTGGCTGAAGTAATCATCAATTGATTACTTTGATTAGATACTCCAGTCTCCATATACAAACATATTAATTTAATTATAATATAAACAAATGAGTAATATAGTGTATAACCCAAAACAATTAATGAGTAATAACGTGTAGTTTTTATTTTCAATTCCTTGATGTGATTTATAGAATTTCATTACATTTATGTTGCTAGCTAGCTGGTTGTAATGTGATAGTGGATCTCTTATGAATATGAATTTTACACCCAAAATTTAATTTTTTTCATTTGTAACAGGATACAGAGAACTGAATCATTGATAAATAGGATAAAATGGCTTTTTAAACAATTATTTATTTATGGGGTTCATGTTTATATGCTAAAATATTATTTGTATATTAAATTGATTTTAATAATAAATGTAGTTGAATGATTTTTGTAGATAAATGTCTTAAGTTGAGTGGTTTTATTGATATAAAACAAAGTTTAATGACTTTGCTAGATAAATTCTTATAGTTCAATGACCTTTTAAGATATTAACTCGTTTCCCGTCTAGCAGTTTGTCTCTCAATAATCTTTTCATGGAAATGAAAATCCATTCTTTCCATAGCAATTGCATCTAGTTTCTCCATCATCTCTTTGATCCTTTTCCCAATCTTACGACAGAATGTGATAATCTCAGGATGACAACGTCCTAATCGAGACTGCCTGAGTCTTGCTGCCTCATTTTTACATTCGTCCAATATGTCATCAATTTTATACGCAGCAGCATTGAGTTTATGTAACCAGTTTTTAATTGCCCTGTCCTTGAGTTGCTTCTCCCGAGCATCTTCAAGCACAGCTTGGATTGTAGAAAACCTGCTCGAAAGATTTTCAAACTCATTTTCAAAACCGAAAAGCAATGAAAGTTCCCCTTCAAGGAATGAAGTGATATTTTCAATCACAATTTGAAGGAAAGCTTCTGCCATATATATGTGATCTAGAGTGGAATTGTAACACAAATTGCTGATGAGTAAACAATGAGTTTCAAGTTAATGCTTTGTGTATGAATTACTTGTGACAATAAATACATTAATGGGAGAATAAATATATACTTTTCGTGTCATGGAAACTGCATTTACATCTTTTATGGAATCTCAATACTTTTCTTTCGCTTTAATCTGTATGCTAAAGTCTTCTACATAGAGCTTTTTGCAGGACTGTATGTATTCAATTGATTTTGCTTAAATCTATAAAGTAAGATCGATCGATGTTGGAATGAAATATAGACAGGTGAAAGCAAGAAGCATTATAAACTCAATTATTCCACCATGGGACCGTCATATCTCTCAATGATATTTGGTTTTGCTTTTCAATCCAATAACTAATTGTTGCTTATGATTTTAAACATTTTTTTGGCGCCCAAGTGCATCTCTTTTATAGATTGATTTGTGAAATTTATGGGAGCCACTATTATTCTTATTTTTTTTTTGCAATAACTAGTCTCTGAACACGTGCGTTGCACGTGTGTTCTATGTGAATTTTTATAGATTCGTTAGAACAATAAAATATTTAAGCAAATCGTGTGAAGAGAGTAATTTTTTTTAATGTGCGTCAAGAAACACCAAATGAGGGGCACACTGTAATGTTTAAAATCAATTCCTTTGAAGCTACCATTGGTAAATCAATTTTGTTTAAGCTATTATCGGTAATTTTTAAACTTTGTTTAATAGTTAACACACTTCCAATAAAGTCACAAATGACTAATTTGAGACAAATATCAATACATACTTACAATAATGATTAAAAAAAATTCATAAAAACTAGATCGGTGAAGTCTAATACAAAAAAAACACACAAAAAATAGAAGAAAAATACAACATACACATCATTCGTAAGACTTTATTCATATTGATTATACATAGAAAATAAATATATAATCAATAAGTTATCCATATTCAGAATTCGGAATGTACAAGTTTAAAGAGGAAAAACAAAAGGCACAAACCATGAGAGGGAAGTAATTGCACTAACAAATCCTATAATTTGCAAATTATGTATAACGAAGTATGCATCATATTTTTCTCCTGTATAAGATAATACTTATTTCTGATAAAAGTAGAAACAAAATTTACCAGCGGTGCTTGACATCATATTAATTCAGCCCAAAAGTTTAAATTTGTTGTTTGATTTTATAGCTATTTCTTTTATAATAATAACATATCTCGTGAAATTCGTCTAGGGAGTGTAGGGTGTGCACAGACCTTACCTCAATTCAGAAGACCCTCAACTTGAGTCGAGTATAGCAAATTAGAGTAAATATGAAAAAGAAAAATGACAGTGAAGAGAATATAATATAATATAACAACTATTACAAAAACAGCAACAACAAAAAAAAATGCAATAACCGAAACATCATAAAAACAATTGGTGGTAGAAAGCAAAAGCAAGACAGTACAAGAATAAAAGTACTACTACGACAGACACCACTAAGCCCAAACCCTTCAGAGAGCAAGAGAACAATCCACTACAACCTTCTACCATAATCAGCGATCTCCATGGTTAAGCATTTTTTGTAATTGATGAAATCATTTTTTTTTTTCTTATGAGCTTTGAAAGTCAAATTAGCTTATGTATTTGCCAATAATAATTTTACCCCATGCACATGATATTTATAAGTCAAAAGTTTGCCTAGAATTCTGCAGAAAGCTCAAAAGTTATGTTGGAAAATGGAGAGACATAAAGTTTGCCTAGAATTCTGTAAAAAAACTCAAAAGTTATGTTGGAGAATGGAGAGACATTCTTAAAATGCCTTTTAAAACACCTTTTCATTTTTAGTATTTAATATAATATAATATGATATAATTATTATTTAATATTCAATTGCTTAGATATTTTATAACATTTTGAATTAAGATAGGGGTAAAATAGTATTTCAACTTATACTTTTGTGACTTCCCACTTTTAGTGATTAGTAATTAGTAATAATAATAATATATGATAATTGACTAAAGAGTTTTTTCTTTTCTTTTTTTTCCTTTTATGTTTTGATTCTAAGAACCAGTTTGGATTGACTTTTTTCAAGTACTTTTAAATTAAAATAGCTTTTAAACAGTTTTGAATTGTTTGGGTAAAATAAGAAAGTATTCTTAAGCACTTGTTTTTCCAAACTAGGCTCGAACTCTACTCTTTCTTTGGGTGACAACAAGTACTCACCCGGTCACTCCCCTGTTCTTCCTGTTTGCTAGTTTACCTTTTCCACTTCCACAATTAATTAAAGGTGGATAAGAGATATACGTATATTCACAATAAACGTTTTATTGAGGTCACCAAAGTTGCTTCAAGCTATAAACAGCATACCAAATTTGAAACTCTTAGAGTAGTTTTACCAATCTCAATCTTCAACTAATGATATTTTACGTAAATCTGGTAACATGCTAAATGTACTATTATCATTTACCCCTTGTCTAAGATACTCTTTAACAAGTATAATACAAGTGGATCTTAGAAATAGTTGATTTGTTTCCAAAGAAAATTATAGACAGTAATCCTAATAAAAACAAATCATATTAAAACACTCGAATCGCCAAAAAAAAATTCCAATTATTAAAAAGCAGAAATACTCGAGTAATATGGAAATTCCATTATTTTCTTAGAAAATTACATTCAATGGCAGCAACCATGCATTATGAGAGGTACTTTAGGATGGGTGGTTGTTCTTTTGCAATAATTGGACAGCGGCACTAATATGAATAATTTGAAAACGACCTCATTCATTGTATTCATAGGTTCCGGGGAAGAGGAGACGCAACACCAGACAACTACCAAAGAAGTCATTACTATTGTGCTGAATTTGTTATTTAGAATTAGACTATAATATTTTGAAACTGAAACAACTTAAAATCATTGATTTGTTTTCCAAATAAAATCAGAAAATTACATACAATGGCAGGAACCAGAGATATTCACAATTTACAAACAAAGAAACAATTACAAATAAGTAATAGGTTCTCAAAGCGTCTATGATACAAATAGATTGTTAATTTGTTACCAAAAGAAAATTACATCCAATGAGAGACTCACAAACAAACAACTCTAGAAAAAATTACATGCAATCACAATGGAAGGAACCAAAAAGACTCACAAACAAAGAAATAATACTTAGGAATATATTTTCACATTAGGAATGTGTGCAATTTTGTGCCAGTCTTCTCCTATTCCCTTCTCGCACCGCTTTTCCACAATTGGACAATGAGTAATTATTAAATTTTTGAGGGCTGTTAGGTGTTGCAATCCCTCCGGTAAACATTTTAGCATCTCACAGTGTTCAACAAATAACTCTGTGAGTGAAGTTAAACCGTCCAGCCCTTCCTCTGCGAGACTCTCTAGTGCGTCACACCATTGAATTCTCAGATGCTTCAAAGCATTGAGACTAGCCAGACTGGTAGGCAGCCCTTTGAGATTCTTAAAGAAAGAGATATTCAAGTATTTGAGATTTGCAAGGCTTTTGAACATCTCTTCTGGGAGTGAAGTAGCTTCATAGTTATTGATAATGTAGAGGGAAGTAAGAGTGGTAAGTTTATATATGGACCTCAAAACTATTGCTTCTGACTTGTCCCCAAGAACTTTCAATGTCTTGACAGAAGAAAGGGTCGGAATAACAAACATAGGGCACCCGTTAATTGTCATCTCTTCAAGCACAGGGAATTGCTCTTCTCCTTCCTTTTTCAGCAATCCTTTCAGATTACCAAAGCCCCATATAGCAAGTTTCCTCAAGGATGGAAACCTTATTCTTGTGGGGAATCCAGAATCAACATCAATATCCACTTCTTCAACATACTCCATATCCGCAGACCCCCAGGATAACTTTAGACTTTCTAGACAAGGCAGATCACCGAAGGGTGGTAAGCACAAGCAGTTTCTGCAGTCCTTAATTACAATAGAGACAATATTTTTCAATACTGAGTGATTCATCCACTCTGGGAGATGGATTCCTCTGAAGCCAATGATTTCTAAAAATTTCAGATTGGGGTGTGGTTTAAGGGCTTCAATCACTTTAACTTCTTCTGATTCATATCCATATGGTTCATCCCACCTCATGCTTAAAGAATGTAGATTCGCTTTTGCAGATAAATTGGCCTTTTTTGCATCCTTATCATTCTTCACTCTCTCAAGATGCGTGATTTCAATTGAGCCATAGAGATTTAGGCTTCCTAGTGCACCAAGTTGATAACCTTTCTTCCTTCCAACAATAAATTGACCTAGAGTCTTAAGGCATGTCAATGATCCTATCCTTGGTGGCATAGATTTCAATAAATTGTGATCAAGTAAAAGATTTCGGAGACTAACAAGTTTACTTGTTTGTTTTGGCAAACAACGAAGTGGCAGGCAATCCTGTAGATCAAGAGTCTGCAGATTTTGAAGCTTGCATAACTGCTTTGGAAGACTACGCATGCTATTGCTAGACAGGTTCAAGTATCTTAAGTGTACTAGGTCTCCAATGGAAGAGGGTAATTGACCAAGTTTTAAGTTACTTAAATTAAGCACCCTTAACGAGACAAACCTTTTCAAGAGGGAAGGAGAGTAAGAAGAAACCACTTTAGCAAAACCAATGGACATCTTATGTGAGTAGTAACCTTTTACATTTATTTCGCGGATATTGCTGCCTGATGTGCTAGCTGTAAACAGAGATGTAGCCATATCATGGATGAGATCATGCATACTGAAATAAGTTTTACCAGATTTAACTTTAATCTCTTGGAAGAAAGACCTCAAGTAAAGTTCATTCCATACTTCATTACCCACATCCTCTAGCTCCAAGTTTCCTTTTGATAAAAGAAAACCATGTGCCATCCAGAAAGCAATTAGCTCTTCTTTTTTCATTTCGGTGTCCTTTGGGAACACCGCACAATACACAAAGCATTGTCTCAAATCAAGTGGAAGATGATGATAACTAAGTCTCAGGGCAGGCAGAATAGAACTTTCATCTTGAGGTAAATTCCAAATCTCGCTATCTCTCACATGTTCCCATTCTCTTTCTTCTCTCTTGAAGCGCAAAATACCTCCAAGAGTCTTGGCTGCTAGAGGCACACCACCACATTTTTTCACAATCTCCATTCCGATAGCCACCAGGTTAGGATTTATTTCTTCTTGGTATCCAAATGCACGTTGCATGAGCAACAACCAACAATCTTCTTGGGACAGATTTGACAATTCATATGGTTGCAGTGTTCCCATAATTGATCCAACCTTTTCGAGACGAGTAGTGGTTAGAACAGAAGCACCACTTGCTCCAACCTTCAAGACTGCTCTTAAATTAGCCCACTTCTGTTGATCTTCATTCCAAACATCATCTAAGACAAGCAAGTATCTTTTTCCATTCAGCAACTCTTGAAGCTTCTTTTGAAGTGGAGCCAAGTCCATGTCACTGAGTGACTTCCCTTCAATAGATTCTATGATTGCCTTTATCAACCTCTTCTCATCAAAATCATTGGAGACACAAATCCATATTTTGGGATATAAATGCTCAGTTACTGTCTGATCATTGAAGACCATTTGGGCAAGAGTCGTCTTTCCTAGTCCCCCCATACCAAGTATTGGGAGGACTGAAAGTTCTTGAGCATCACTAACATTGTTTATCAGGATTTTCACTATCTCGTCCTTTTCTTTGGCCCTTCCATAAACTTGTGGTTCAGTTAAAACGAAACCTGGTCCAAGCAATGTCCACATGAGAATATTGTTACATTCACGTTCATTAAGGATCAAATAGAGATTATTTTTACACAATAAAGAAATATGGATGAGCTGAGGAGCAGGTTGAAAATCTTTGAAACTTCCCCTCACCCCAAAAATACACATAAATTTGATACAGAAAATGATCAAATATACCCATCCCATCGGAAATAGTTTATATATATCCATCATTATACTTTGTTCTAATCTCATTATACTGTCAATCCAAATATACCCCTCCTTTTATGTAAAGAAAAGAACTCAAAGCAGAAGTAATGGTTCGGGTATAAGTTAAACGGTAGGTTTCTAAAGAAATCTGGTATTTAAAATTGGGTTGGATAATTTGATTCTGAGCTAGCCAAAATTGATAAATTTGTGTCAAAGTATAATGAGAGGGATATATTTAGATCGAGAGTATAATGAGAGATATATTTAAACTATTTATGATAGTACATGAGAATATTTGATCCTTTTCCAAATTTGATAAATTCCAGAAGAAAAAGAATACAATCCAAGTTATTGTAATACTAATTTAGGATGAGTACCTGTTTCCCGTCTGACAACTTGTCTCTCTATAATCTTTTCGTGCAAATGAAAATTCTTTCTTTCCTCTGCAATTGCATGTAGTTTTTTCATCACTTGGTCCATCCTTTTCCCGACCTTGTGACGGAAAGGGATAACCTTTGGATGATAACAGCCATATGCAGACTGGGAGAATCGTGTGGCCTTAGTTTTATATTCATCCAAGATGTCATCGACTTCATACGTAGCAACATTGAGTTTTTGCAACCAATTTTCTAGTGGTTTGTCGTTGAGTTGCTTCTCCTGAGCATCTTCAAGGACGGCTTGGATTGTAGAAAACATACTTGAAAGCCTTTGGAATTCATTTTCAAAACCGAAAAGCAATACAATTTCCCCTTTGAGGAAAGAAGTAAGATTGTCTATCAGAACTTTAACTACAGCTTCAGCCATATGTTGAATTCACTATTATGAATATCAGATATGTGGAGGGAGTCTAGATTACTAGAATCGTAAACAAGGAATAGCTAGAGTGGGAATTGCGAACTATGAATCTGTAAATATAGGTGGTTGTTGGAATGAAATACAAAGCTTGACCTGAAATATATATATATAGGTGGTTGTTCGAATACTCTTTTATATGATTTTTGAGAATCAAACTCTGTTTTTTAATTCGATATCTGTTAGCACAAGTTTAATGGGTATGATTTTGAAACGAAGTACATATAATAAATGTTGGGCTGATGGGCTAGGCGTTGAGGTAGTTGGTGATACTTTGGTAGGGAACTTGCACACCTAATAATTATATAAAATTCGAAAACTGCGATACTTTTGATGTATTTTTGACGTTTATATTTTTTAAAAATAAAAGATTTAACTTGGTAATTTTGTGCATATTCATGGAAACTGCTAGCTAGTTTCATATATGTCTTTCTTATGGGGTTGGTTTGTCTTTCACCTCCAAACAAGAAAAAAAAAAAAAACTTTGTTTTCATCTCTTAAGCTGTCAACTTGTT
This sequence comes from Solanum tuberosum, assembly GCF_000226075.1. Lineage (NCBI taxonomy): Eukaryota > Viridiplantae > Streptophyta > Magnoliopsida > Solanales > Solanaceae > Solanum > Solanum tuberosum. Next base: position 1,372,115 of record NW_006239074.1, on the reverse strand, counting down.
ATCAACGAACAGATACCACAGAATATCCTCAAAACAAACAAGAAGAGGAGAGCTGTAAATAATTTTATTTTATTTTGGGGAAAAAAGGGTCTCATATACGTCTCAACTTTGGTTAAACAAATGGCTCACAAATACCCTTTTCTTTTACCAGAAGTGAAAAAAATATGTTTTTTTAAATTTTAAAGAATCCATGAAGGGATATATTTGATCCTTCTCACATGTTTTTTATGTTTTTTTTTTTAATTCAACAACTAATTTGAATTTATTATTTAATGGTCAAATTTATTTTTTCTTCAATTCTTTTCTTGTGAAGTATAGATGCCCTAATTTTTATTTTTTACAAAAATAAAAACTAAATTTCATATAGCCACAAAAAAAAATAGTTTAAATTTTTTCTCTACTTTTCCTATTTTTTCCCCTTCGGGAACATTACGGGGTTAAACAAACATATACTAGTTAATTAACTAATATAACTATAGTTTACATTAATTATAATTCAAAACTTACTTCTAGCTATAATTACATTCTCTCTTTCGCCTCTCTCCTCTCTTCCTCTCTCGCCTCTCTCCCCTCTCTCTGGAATCTCGCTCGTCACTCTCCTCTTTTTCAGTCATCTCTCCCTGCCCAGTCTCTCTCTCACTTCTCTTCTGCCAATCTCTCTCTCACTTTATACAAACACAAATGTATAATTTGTGTTTGTGTTTGTATAAAACAAGAGAGATGAGATATTAATTAAAATACAAATACATATCTCTCCGCCCTATAGACTTATAATTATACAAATACAAATCTTCCCCTGCCAGTTCTCTTTTGCCTTTCTCTCTCCCGCTTTATACAAATACAAATTATACAATCTCTTTAGCGGCGATACTATGAGCTTTTGTGGCGACTTATGTCACCGCTAAATGTCTAGTTCTTTTATAGTGAATCCTAATTGACGAGCATAGGTGGAGCCCAAAATGTAACGAAGGGTATAAGTGGTCTATTTCGCATAGTTCAGAGGCAATTTTGACCCTTTTCCATATATGATATGATATGATATATGTTGATTTCTCTTATTTTTACACTAAAGAATGAAAAAAAAAATGAAATAAAAAATAAGAAACTCAAATAAGAATATTTCACAATTTAGGTTCCCTATGTCATCATCATACCAAATGAAAATAAAAGTTAAGCATATCTTAATTTCAACTATAAAAACAGAAGATTATCTTAATATCAAAGAAGAATTTCAAATTCATGTAAAATTGTCATGCATCACATCTGTTGTTTGCTTCTTTTTGTTCTATATGGAGAGGCAAAGGCTATCCAATATGAAATTTTCCACATTATTTGCTTATGAATTGAATAAATGACTTCATTGAACTATATGGATAACCGTTCTGGAATATGGATCTTAACGCCATTCATCGTTCATCAATTCGTCAATTCCTTGAACTATGTCTTCTTTATTCACCATCTCTCTGGTGTCATCACTAAGTAAAATCATGTGTCCCATTTTTAAGCAATTTGCTACCTCTTCCTCTGTAAAATTTGATTGACGATTCGACCTGACTTCATGATCAT
>NW_006239074.1:1369548-1370449 GCF_000226075.1 Solanum tuberosum | reverse complement strand
CCCGCGTGGACACATTAAAGCAGCTACTGCCTCTCCGCGCACCGGTCGCGCGCTTGGGTTTCCAGCGGCGCGCCCGCGCGGCGAGGAGGCATGAAATCATTAAATGAAGGGTGTTTTTGGAATTTTGAAGGAAACCCTATGCTATATGATGTTGGAACTTTCCCCAAGGCAAAGGAGGGAGGGCAGAGAGGCGACGACTAGGAGAGGAAGGGGAAGACGTGGTACACTACTCGAATCCAAAACGGAAGTTGGGATTCAAAGTTTGATGGCTATGTTTTCTTTTTCTCTTTTGTTCTTAGTAAACTTATTTTCATCCATGGAGTAGATTCTTAGAGGGTATTTGACAAACATGTTGTATTGATGAATCTGTTGGGATTTTGATTTTCATTCTTATGCTTGAACTTGTTATAGAAATTGGAATTAAATTGCAACCTGGTTCATTATTTTATTTAATCGAAAGAGGAGTATCTTGGTGAATATTGTTGCATAGTTTGGTTGGATTGAATCAATATATTTTCTCTGAAGTAATCGAAGGAGCTTCTTGATAATTATTGATTAAATCTAAAGGAAAAATAGTCGAAGGACGTTACTTCCTTAAGAACAATCATTAACATGTTTTTGCATATTAGAATCACTTGGGTATAATTGGTTTATTCTTTAACTTGAGATTTATTCGGAAGAAAAATCTAAGGCTTAAAGGATACTCTAATAAGCTATCGAATTCGAGAGAATCGATAGAACTTTAGATGTGGTAAATGAATGAATCAAATCCTAACTATCATTATGCACTTGTTAGTCTTGTACCCTATCTTTTAGTATTGATATTAATCTTCATAGTTTACCAATTGATTTTAATTATCATTTAGTCTATAAAAGTGGTTCATAACCACAATCAACTCTT
>NW_006239074.1:1363710-1367972 GCF_000226075.1 Solanum tuberosum | reverse complement strand
GAGGAGTATCTTGGTGAATATTGTTGCATAGTTTGGTTGGATTGAATCAATATATTTTCTCTGAAGTAATCGAAGGAGCTTCTTGATAATTATTGATTAAATCTAAAGGAAAAATAGTCGAAGGACGTTACTTCCTTAAGAACAATCATTAACATGTTTTTGCATATTAGAATCACTTGGGTATAATTGGTTTATTCTTTAACTTGAGATTTATTCGGAAGAAAAATCTAAGGCTTAAAGGATACTCTAATAAGCTATCGAATTCGAGAGAATCGATAGAACTTTAGATGTGGTAAATGAATGAATCAAATCCTAACTATCATTATGCACTTGTTAGTCTTGTACCCTATCTTTTAGTATTGCTATTAATCTTCATAGTTTACCAATTGATTTTAATTATCATTTAGTCTATAAAAGTGGTTCATAACCACAATCAACTCTTTTCTTTTGATCACCTGAATAATAATTAGCAAGATTTGATTGAATTATTATTTGTACCAATCCCTGTGGAAACGATCTTTATACTATACTATCTTTGACTAGCGAAGCATTAAACTTATAGTGAGTTTGTGCTCGTCACTAACATTGTTTATTAGGATTTTCACTATCTCATCATTTTCTTTGTCCCTTCCATAAACTTGTGGTTCAGTTAACATAGAACCTGGTGCAAGCAATGTCCAGATGAGAATATTGTTACATTCAAGCTCATTAGGAGTCGGCAGAAAATAGTTAAATAGAGAAGGGTTTTGCACAATAAAGAGATATGGATGAGATGAGGAGCAGGTTGAAAACTTTGAAACTTCCCTTCTCCCCAGAAACCACATGAATTTGATACATAAAATGATCAAATATACTTGTCGTTATACTTTTAAGTCCAAATATATCCTCCTGTTTTACTTTCAGTCCAAACATACCGCACCCTTTATACTTCGGCGCAAATTATCCTTTAATCTTGACGGGAAGACATGTGACAAGCATCAAATCAAATAATTCAGCCCTAATGTTTTTGGTTGCTTCTCTGTATCATGATTTAAATTTGTTAGCTTTGTTAGAGGATGATTTAAGTTTCTATTCCATTTTTGTAGTTTAGACGTGTCTGATAATTTTCCATTAAAGTACCTTGATATCATTTTGTTGAACTTGTTACTTTAATGAAAGAAATAAATGATGGAACTCTATGCTCCAACTTTATCCCCCTATATACCACTCTGAAAGAAATCCAGCCTAATCATTTCTTTTTCTTCCTTGAGACAAAATTTACACTCAGTTCATGTCTAGAAAGACCACCGTCATCGAGAACGTAATATTAATTTGTTAAACATGCCTGTTATGTTTATTGTTTCTTATTGGGTTAAACATGAGTATATTTGACCTTTACATAATTTGATCATTGCCCAAAACAAATGAATATAAACTAAGTTGTAATACTACTAATTTAAGATGAGTACCTGTTTCCCGTGTAGCAGCTTGTCTCTCTATAATCTTTTCTTGCAAATGAAAATTCTTTCTTTCCTCAGCAATTGCATTCAGTATTTTCATCACTTGGTCCATCCTTTTCCCAACCTTGTGACGGAAAGGGATTGCCTTTGGATGATAACGGCCATATTCAGACTGCAAGAATCGTGTGGCCTTAGTTTTATATTCATCCAAGATGTCATCAACTTCATATGTAGCAGCATTTAGTTTTTGCAACCAATTTTCTATTGGCTTGTCGTTGAGTTGCTTCTCCTGAGCATCTTCAAGGACGGCTTGGATTGTAGAGAACATGCTTGAAAGCCTTTGGAACTCATCTTGAAAACCGAAAAGCTTCAGCCATATGTGGAATTCACTATTAAGAATATTAGAATTGTGACTATGAATGTGTAATTTTGAAACCAAGATGACTAGTTGGAATGAAATAGAAAGATTGACTTGTAATAATACAAATTCAATTATTTCATGGAAATTTCACACATGGAATCTCAAAATCCAAGGCGTTTTGGTCCTTTTAATCTCTCAAGTTGTCAACTTGTTCTTTTGTTTTGTTTTCTACTCTCTCCGGTCATTTTTACTTATCATTATTTGTCTTGACAAACTCATTAAGAGATAAAATTATTTTACTAAACTATCCCTATTAAATTATTTAATATTAAGGGTAAAACATGGAAAAAATAATTTAGTTTTTTATGATAGGTTAAAGGTGACAAATAAAAATAAAAATCGAACAGAGCGAGTATTATCTTTTTTCGTCGACAACAACTACTCCCCTCCTCTTCCTCATTGGCAGTTTCCTCTTTCCTAATTAATTAAAGCTTAAATAAGTAGTTGGCGACTAAAATGATTCTAACCTTTTGCCTCTAATATAAAGTTACTCTCTTTTTTTCATATTAATTGAAATTTTGGGGTGTTTTTTCATTGTTCAAAATAATTAAATTGTTTAAAATTCAAAATGAATATTTAGTTTTTTCTTTCTTTATATTTGCCCTTTTCTTTAGTGAAATTTACTTCTAGGAGATAAATTGCACTATTTACAAAATTATATTTATGATTTCACAAACGACAATAGTGAAAAGTATAATTTAAATTATGTCTTTAAATGTTCTTCTTAATTAGTCTGCATTGCCTCACAAATTTAATTAAGGCATAATACATAAATTGGACCCTAAACTTGGCTTCAAATTTTAAGTATGACCTCTAACTTTCATAGTGCACAAGTAGGCACTTTAACTATCCAATTCTTAAACAAAAAAACACGTGAATCCAACAGCCAAATTGTGTGATATACAAACGCTCCTACGTGGCTTATTGAGCCACTCAGTGGTTGCCACGTAATTAAAAAATTACACGTATTTTATAATTAAAAAAAAGAAGAAATTAAAATACAAAAGGGTAGGGTTGTATTTTCTTTTCCCAATTTGCTCAATTGTCACTCAACATCAGCGGAGCCCTAGCCCTAATTTCTTTGCAAATCAAAGTAAAATTGTGAAGATTTGTGGTCAAAGTTCTTATCTTTTGGATGTTTATGTGTTGTTCTTCCTCAATTTAGTCTGGTTATGTTAATATTTGCTATTTGAAAGTTTATTTTTGGTAGAAGCTGTCACCATGAATGTAAATTCACTTTTTTTTATACCTGAATTATTTGCAGACCAGAAATCTTCATTATAGCTCTTTACACAATGACAAAAAAAATTAGAAGCCATTACATAAAAAACGACCAGAAATTGTGCACAAAAAGAGAAAAAAAGCCTAAGTACTAGAATTAGGAAGAAGAAGAAGAAGAAAAATGGGATTTTGATTTGAAAAAATAAAGATATATTTAAAAGGGATTCATTAAGGGTAAAATTGTCATTTCCGCTTCTTTTTTTTTACTTGTTGTGGGCCTCGAAAAATACCCCTAATGCGCCTGAATTGCGTCTCAATCACGCGTTATGCCAGGTTGGATTCACGTGTTTTTTTGTTAAGAATTGGATAGTTGAAGTGCCTACTTGTGCACTTTTGAAAGTTAGAGGTCATACTTAAAATTCGAAGCCAAGTTTTAGGGTCCAATTTATGTATTATGCCTTTAATTAATATAGAATAGAGGAAGTAGTGTTTTCAAAACTCTAAAAGTAAGTGCAATGAAATTTTTTATGCTAAATAAATCACAATTATCATTAATTAGAGGATCTTAATAGCTCAGTTTGTTGATTACTTGAACTCCCAACTTGTTGATAAGGTTCGATTCCCTACATTGTGATTACCGCCCCATTTCCCCTTTCTTTATCCGCAATTTGTAAAATAAAATTTATTTTTTTATCATTAGTTATGAAAGGATTATTTAAGAGAATTGTTTTTTATTATGTCCCCATGGACCCACCACCACATCATTTCACTTAATCAATTAGTTATGAAAGGATTATTTAAGAGAATTGTTTTTTATTATGTCCCCATGGACCCACCATCACATCATTTCACTTAATCATCTTCTTCTTCTCTCTATTTTTTCATCAAATTTTAAAACTAATTTTATTATATATAAATCATAATTCTTTAATATTATTTTTGGATATTGTTGTCATCTAATTGCTCTCTTTTTTCATCATACTAGTTTTTTTGATCTTCTTAGCTATTTCAAATTGTCGGATGTTACAACATAATTCATCTTTTTTCTTTTCTTTTCAGGAATTTTCCTAAGAATTTGATCTATCATAGATATATATATATATATATATATATATATATATATCCTATTCACGCAAACCTATGAAGATGGTCAATGAAATTTTTTATTAGTTAAATGCAAT
>NW_006239074.1:1347640-1363573 GCF_000226075.1 Solanum tuberosum | reverse complement strand
TCATGTAATTAGTCTTCTCTCACTAATATTACCTTATAAACAATATTTTCTTTGTATTTTTCTTGTCATCTAACCAGATGTGCTTTGTATGTGTATTCCACGTCAAATTGTTTAGACGTCATATGAACATGTGAAGAGAATAACCACATTTTATATATTCACATATTTTCACATTTGTTGTGAGTTTTTTTTTCTTCTAAAAAGAAAAGAACCTGGAATATTTTAAAATAATATATTTTGAAGTTAAAAGATTTTGTTAATTTGATAATACATTTGTGACATATGTAATACTTTAATTTAAATACAACTACCTACCCAAATATAAATATATATTTGCATTAATGAAAATATTTATCTCATAAAATTAGCTATTAAATAAATAATAAAAATTAAAATAATACAAACTTCAATTGGCGTTATTACAAGTCATAAGAACTTTTTTTGTCCAAAATACTAAAATATTAGGAAATAGTAAATAAGAAAAGCAAAAGGGCAATGTTTATATTGTAATAACTATTTTGAAGCAAACTTCTAGAGAGTCTAATCACATAAGTAGCATTGATAAATAAAGTCATTCTTTTGTCTTGAACATCAAAAACAAATTGTGAGAATTCTCTAATTTTTGAAAAAAGATATTCAGAAGCATTATCTACATCACAAGAGAAATTGTTAACAAAAACAATGAATTTAGACTACATCATGTTAACTTCGTATATTGGAACATTACAAACTAATGTATATATTAAGCAAAACAATAATTATTATATCATCAACATTATTTTCCTCAAGTACTTGAGGTTATGAAATATACCCTCTTAGGATAGATCGACTTACTTCATTAGAATAGTGGTACCTCATATTCCACTAAACTTCGAACTCACTCAACGACAATAAATCACAGAAAAAATTTTAAAGTGCAAGAAGAAGAAGAGTAGAAGATTAAAAAATATTGTGGTGGAAAATTGAGAGGAGCCCCTCTATTTAAAGTCAACAAAGGGTAATATGAACAAATATTTTTTGTGTCTTATCTGAAAAGTCATGACTTTTCCGAGAAGTCACAACCCTTTGAAACAGTCACAACTTATTGAAAAAGTCACAACTCTTTAGAAAAGTCACAACTTATTGAAAAAGTCGCAACTTTTTGAAAAAGTCACAACTCATCGAAAAATCACAACCCTTTGAAAAAGTCACAACTCATCGAAAAAGGACAACCCTTTGAAAAAAAGTCATAACTCATCGGAAAAGTCACAACCTAAGTTAGGGATATTATAGTAATTTAACATTTTAAGTTAGGAGTTCATGCTTTTAAGGTAACTAATTTTTAGGAGTGTGCGTTGCACGTTTATCCCTTGTAATTACTAAAAAATTTCTATATAATTAAAAAAAAATTCATAATAGAAAATATGTGTGTATTTCACACTACTTAGTATAAATATTTGTATATGATTTAAATACAATTACATGTATAAATAGTTATTCATAAAATTAAGTAATCAAAAGAGAAGGAGTTTAACACCAAATTAAAGCTTAACATCAAATGGACAATATGACAATCATATCAAATAGTTTTAAGAAATTGTATCATTTTGATACGTAGATTTCACATTAGTTATTAGTTGTTCGATGTCATATAATGTTTGAAGAGAATATATAAAAAAATTATCAATATCCATTACATTATTATAGCATCACAATAAATTATACAACTTTAGATATACATTATGTTCATCCCACAAATATTCGAAAATAAGATGGAATAGAGTAAACTAAAAACAATAAAATAGCTAATGAATTCTAAAACTTTTAAATAACAAAATTAAAGAGAGCAACAATTCCAGTTTAAAAGAATGGAGGAACTTCCTCAATAACTAAAGAAAGCATAATTAGATTTACCTCTTTTTCGTTGCGTATGTGATGAGCAATAACATCCGTCAGCAATCATCCAGCAACAATTATACATTAGAATAACTAAGTGTATGCATTAACATAAAGTGACTGTGATGAGCAATATAATTACATTCACCAATGATCATCCATCAGCAATTATACATCGGAATAACAAAGTGTATGCATTAATATAAAGTGATTTTGAAAACAACTTTTTGGTATGTATAATTATAAGTCATGAATTATAAAAGTCATTTAAAAATTGATGATATGCTTAGCATCTATGAGAATTAGATTGGTTAAAGTTGGGATATGTAAAGTTTCTGACTAAAATCTAAATGTGTGTGCTATATTAAGATGTCTAGTAATTCAGAAGACATTTTGATGTTTAATGTTTAAGGACTTTTTAGTTTTTAAAGGATATAATTTACTGCCTTTTGTTGTTACGGAACACTTCATCTACCAGCAAACTCCATTTTAGAATTCCGTGAATTAATTATATCTAGAAATATAATGGATTAACACCATATAATTATTATTTAATATTTTATTAGTGAAGGGGTAAAATCGTAATCGAACTTCGAAGTTAAGATCCTCCCATGTACATAGTTTGATTTACCTATAATTCCCCTGTACATAGTCTGATTTACCAAGCCACCAGAATCATCAGTTCCTAATTTTGAGTTGGTCCCCATGGGGGTAACAATAGTCTTTGAATCAATCATGTGGAATTTTATCAGCATTTCTTTTATATATTTTTCTTGATAGATTGAAATCCCCTTGGGAGTTTGCTTGATCTGTAGACCCAAGGAAAAAGTCAGCTCTCCCATCATGCTCATTTTGAATTCATCACCCATCAGAGCAGTAAATTCTTCACACAGGACTTCGGATGTGGCTCCAAAAATGATGTCATCCACATACACATGAACGATAAGCAACTCTCTCCCTCTAGACTTTAGAAACAAAGTATTGTCAACCTTGCCCCTCTTGAAATCATTCTTTAGCAAAAAGCTGGACAACCTTTCATACCAGGCCTTAGGAGCCTGTTTCAGTCCATTGAGAGCCTTGTCCAACTTGAACACATGATTTGGAAGATCAATGACTTCGAACCCAGGTGGTTGTTTCACATACACTTCCTTATTCAGATCACCATTTAGGAAAGCACTTTTGACGTCCATATGAAACAACTTGAATTCCATATAGGCTGCAAAGGCAATGAGAATTCTGATGGCCTCCATTCTGGTAACTAGAGCAAATGTTTTATCATAGTCAATGCCTTCTACTTGATTATATCCTTGAACCACCAACCTTGATTTGTTCCTTGTGACAGTTCCATTTTCATCAAGCTTGTTTCTAAACACCCACCTAGTCCCAATAATAGTTCTGTCAGCAGGTCTAGGTACCAGGTGCCATACTCTGCTCCGCTCAAACTATATAATGGAGTTCCTCTTGTATAGAATTTACCCAGTCAGCATCTGTCAAAGCCTCTTTGATGTTCTTTGGCTCAATTCTAGATATGAAGGCTGAAAATGCGACCAAATTTCTCACCTTGGATTTGGTTTGCATCCCAGAGTTCAAGGGAGAAACAAGGTTGTCAAGATGATGAGCTGACTGGTGTTTCCACCTAGACTCAGCATTAAATGGTTGAGGCTGATCTGTTACTTCTTCTTCTTCGTTTGAGTCTGCATTCGCAGAGGTACCAGGTCCCTCTCCAGGCTCATCATCTTCTTTTACTCCTTCTAATGACTTCTGGTCGGCATCTCCTGAATCTTGAGCATTTTCAATCAGAGATTTATTCACTTCGTCTCTCTGAGTTTGAAGGAGCTCTTCCAGTTCGTTCTCATCTCTGTGATTTAAATCTGACAATGCACAAGCTTCATCAAATATCATATGAATGCTTTCCTCAATACACAAGGATTTTTTGTTGTAAACTCTATATGCTTTGCTGGAGGATGAGTATCCTACAAACACTCCTTCATCGCTTCTAGGATCAAATTTTCCTAGATCATCCTTGCCATTGTTGAGTACAAAACACTTACAACCAAAAGCCCTCAAATAGTTCAGTTTGGGCTTTTTGTTATGCAACATCTCATAGGGTGTCTTGTTCAGTAAGGACCTGATCAGGCAACAGTTGGTTACATAACATGCAGTGTTGATTGCTTCAGCCCAGAAGGATTTTGGAAGATTTGAGACAATAAGCAAAGTTTTGGCTATGTCAACCATTGTTCTGTTCTTCCTTTCCACAACACCATTTTGCTGAGGTGTTCTGGGAGCAAAGAAGTCATGATGAATCCCATTTTTAGCACAAAAATTGTTAATCTTTGCATTTTCAAATTAAGTTTCATGATCGAACCTGATCCTCGCAATCTTGTAGTTTAACTTTGCTTGAATCATTTTAATGAAAGTAATTAGTACATCATATGTTTCCTCCTTGAACCTTAGGAACATCACCCAAGTGAACCTTGAATAGTCATCGATCACTACCAAAATGTACTTCTTTCCACCCCTACTCTGAATCCTCATAGGCACGCATAGATCCATGTGAATAAGTTCAAGAGAGCGAGAAGAACTCACCTGCTTCTTTGACTTGAAAGTAGATCTGATTTGGTTGCCTTTGACACATGCATCACACACCTTGTTGTCACTAAATTTTAACTTTGGTAATCCATGGACCACGTCCCTGTAAGAAAGTTGTTCAGAAGAGAGGAGCTCATATGTCCGAGCCTTCTGTGCCATATATTAGCATTTTCACTTTGAGCACTGAGACAAGTAAGATCATCTCCCTGAGCAGTATCCATGTCACAACCCGATTTTTCAAGTCATGATGGCACCTACTATAACCCACCAGTAGGTAAGCCAACCCGTAACCCGGAACAACAAGTAATGGGTCTGAGGGTAGAAACTAAACAAGAGTAGGGAAATAACAATATAAACAGGCGGAAGCAAACCAAAAACATATATACAAATAAAGATCCCTCCCAGAACCTGGAAGTCACTAGTACAGAGCTACTAACAAAATGAGTACAAGTCCCAAAAGTGGACAACAGAGACTGGACTGTCTCGAAAGGTAAAAGACAAGTCTATATATACAGATGGAGACTGAAATAGTACAAAACGTGGTGTGCTCACTCCCGTCTCCGGAACAATCTGCTCCAAGCTCGATCAACGCTGGCTACTAGTGCCCGGACCTGCATCACGAAATAGATGCAGAGCGTAGCATGAGTACCAAAACAACCGGTACCCAGTAGGCATCATAGGCCGACTGAACTTGAAAAGTAAAGGCAATATGAAAAGAAGGAATAACACAAACCGAAGTCAAGAACTAAAATCTAACTAACAAGGGAATGCACACGAGTGTACAAAGAACTGAAAATCTAAGTAGCAATGGAATGCACACGAGTGTATAAAGAACTAACTAAAGTAATCTATAAGCTAACTACACCTAACTGGGCCCCCATAAGCCCAGAAGGTACACTCGTGCGCAAGTTAAATAAAAACCCGAACGGACCCCCATAAGCCCGACGAGTACACAGAATAACTATAACTAAAGGACCATAAGCCCGACGAGTACACATAATAACTATAACTAAAGAGAATTGCATAAAAGAACCCATGAACGAAGAACATCGAACCAGAACCTCAACCCTAATTAGTAGAATCTGACAGTACGGAGGCCGGACCTCGAACCGGATGCTCTATAAGGTGCCAATGTAGCTGCTAGAAGAGTCCTAATCGATCCACACTCATAAATATCCGTGGAACGCCGTCCATACTTACCCAATCAATGTAATTCCTTGGAACCAAATCGAAAATCAAATTCAAATCGCGAAGTAGAACTAGTGTTGCTGATGTAACTCGTGAAGCCGTAACATCGGGGAAAATAAGGATAACTATAGTCGGAGAAAGAGTATCGCCTAACTAAGGCCCAAACTATCAGACTCAAGTCTGCTACACCAGTCTACAGGGATTTAAGCCGGCCGAGCGACGTCGGGGCAAAACTAAGGCCTATCGGATGCGAATCATGTATTTCTAAGGCAAGCCCTAGTCAAACCTAAACTAAGGCCCAACATGCTTTAAATAAACAGTAATTAATCATGAAAGCACTCCACATAGCGAGGAGGGTCCATTAATAACACAAAGCATGCTCACAGTTACCCGATAATTCCCGAAATAGGCCGAAAATATGATTTTCTTAACACCTATGCATGATTCAATAACTACCCAACCCAAATCCCAACTAATCAACATGCATTCACATTTTCGAGCTCAATCTAAGAGAGGCAAACCGTAGCCTACCTGTAGGCCGATCACACGCGCTCCAAAATCACTCCTTCGGAGCTTTCCCTTTCCGAACGGTCTCGAAACGCTGCCCCGCAATCAAAATAGAGTCACAACGTTATTACTGTCGTTTAGACACCAAAATCACAACAAACGGAGATGGGTCCATTTGGAGTCAAACGGGAATCGTGGGACTCGCACCGAACTGTCCAAATTTGACTCCGTCAAGACACCCTAAGCATCACCCCAAACTTGTGTTCCAAAATGAAACACAATTCGGGGCTCAAAACGCAGCAAAACCAACAAGCAAGAAAATCCCATTTTAATCAACTAAAAAAAAAGGAAACAGCAGCAGGTATTTTACGAAAATTACCTCAAACGGGGACTCCAAATCACTATCCGAGCTCACCAACACGTTTTCCTCGAAAAATCTCACAACTTTGCCTTTTGAATCGCCCAAATCGGTTGAGAGATGAGAGAGTTATGAGGGTTTGAAATTTGGGGAATATTGTTGGTTTTTCTGCAATAAATAGCAGATTTTCTGCAATTTTTCCCAAAATTAAAACTCCGACGGGGTGCTCCGAACTCGTTCGAAACCCCGTGCACGCAAATGAGATATGCAATCATACCAAATTCGATATTCCAGACTCAACGGCGCAGTCAAAATTTCCATCAAAGGTCATCTCGATAAAAAGTGGGTCCCACTTCCAAAAGTCATTTTAAGTCAAAAAACCACAAAAAGTGCTCGGAAGGATATCGAAAACCTCCAGACACAAAAGAAGGGTCAATCTAGACCAAACTCGACATTCCGAAGCTAAACCACTCTGACGGAATTCTCATCCGAGCGCGTTTACTCAGAATGTTGACTAAAGTCAAACTTAAGCCAAATTTCAAAGGCTAAAACGCCTAATCGCACCGACTCACATTGAAAACCTCGAGAGTCATGTCGACCATGCTACTAGCCTAAAATAACCCTTCTGGAGCTGATGGAATCGTCAAAATTGGATTCCGATGTCATCTTCTTGAACTTTTGATCGAAAATGATCGTTCAAGGTTCATAAGCTCCAAAACACAAAAACTCGCACCAAGACCAAACGAACGACCAAGTGACCGAACTGTCAGTCCCAGCAAGTCATAAATGACTTGGGGTCGCTATAGGAACGCTCTAAACGACACACAGAAGGCAAGACACAGAAATAACCAAGAGGGTCATTACAATCCAGGTCAGCAATGTACATGTTCTTTTGCCTCCTTGCTATTAGAATTACTTCCCTTGTTACCAGATTAGTAACAATGCACTTTTCTGATAGAAACTTTACTTTATTTCCATTGTCACATATTTGGGAAACACTGAGAAGACTATATTTCAGTCCACTTACATAGAACACATTTTCAATAGAGTGCTCCAGCGACTTTCCAACTCTTCAAACCCCAAGAATATATCCTTTCTTTCCATTTCCAAATGAGACACCTCCTTCTTGAAGTGTCTTGAGTGACAGAAAGTTATCAGTCCTCCCAGTCATATTCTTAGAACATCCACCGTCCCTGAACCAACAATGACTGCCACTTTCTCCACTCACCTGCAAAAAGGATCACTTGTTAGACTTGGGAACCCACTTGAGTTTGAGTCCCCAGTAATCAGATAGAGGTGTGATAAGTGAACTTTTTTGTCCAATGAGGTAAAACAATCTTTCTCATTTTAGACACTCTTGAAGTGGGAGCAGGTCCTTTGTTTTGTATACTTTTCTGTGTAGAGTAAGTAACGAAAATTTCTTGGGACCTTTTAAAAGCTGGACAATCCTTCTTCAAATGGCCATTGCGACCACAGTGAAGACACATCAGATTGTCAGAGACAAATACATATTTGCTATGAGGATTATAAGGAGGATAGATGCTTGAACTACCTATCCCTTTCCCACTGTGGTGACTTTGGCTCGTGATATTGTAGAGAAGTTTAGAGGAGCTTGCCCATCTCATAGATTTTCAAGCTCTTCCTTGAGTCGGACCAAGTCCTTGTCCAGATGACTGTTTCTCTCCAATGCTAGTGCAAGTTTAGTCTCAACATTGCTCAGGCTAGTCTCCAACTCTAGTTGCAAACTACTAGCTTCCCCTTTTCCTTTGCCATGTTTTTCATTCACCTTTTTCATTGTTTCTTTGAGTTCTAGATTCTCAGTTTCCAGAACTACCAGTTGTTCCTCCACAACTGACATATGTTCAACTAACCCAACCTTTTCTTCAAGAAATATATCTAGGCTATTATTCATGAAATCCTTTCAGTTGTTAACGATCAATAATAGAGTCAATCGATACATCAACTAGATTTCTCAATTTCTTAACAGAATAAGTGTGTAGATCTTGTTTAATGTCAGAAAGTGTTACCTCTTCCTCAACATCTTCGTCATCAGAGTTTGCCATGACAGTAAACATGGTGTTGAACACATTTTCGTCATCCTTGACAGCTAGCATTGATACGTCTTCAGGGTGCTTTGACTGATCTGGCTCACTAGAGGAATCTCCCCAGATGACAAGGGCCTTCTTGACAACATAATCAGCAGCCGCTCTCCTTTCCTTTTTGTCAGGGATCAGGTCCCTTCTTCTATCCTTATCTACTCTAGGTCTTGCATTTTCAGCCTTAGTCATAGGACAATCTCTGATAAAGTGACCAGGCTTGCCACATTTGTGACACAGATCGTTAACAATTGCAGTCTTGCCTGAGATTCCACCCTTTCAAAAATCCCCATGCTTTCTCATAATTTTTTGGAATCTCCTAGTGATGTAGGCCATATCTTCTTCATCAGATGTGCTTCCTGATGTCACCTTGAGGGATATAGATTTATCCTTCTTTACTTCTTTCTTTGATGCCTCTTGATTTACATTCATTTCATGAGTTTGAAGACTTCCAATAAGAGCATCCATAGTAAGCACTTTCAGGTCCTTGGCCTCAGTATTAGCATCAACCTTGCTTGCCCAGGATTTTGGAAGAACTCGGAGAATCTTCCTGACCTGTTTGCTTGTACGAACCGGTTCACCCAAAGTTTGTAACTCATTCATGATAACGGCAAATCTAGTACTCATTTCATGAATGGTTTCTGCTTCTTTCATTGTAAAGTTTTCATATTGTGTAGTTAGCAAGTTTACCTTTGATTCCTTGACTTGATTTGTTCCTTCATGAGCTATTCGGAGACAGTCCCAGATTTCCTTCGCTGACCCACAGATAGAGATACAGTTATACTCTTCAGCACCAATCCCACACACCAGCAACTTCTTGGCCTTGTAGCTTTTCTCTATCTTCTTTCTATCAGCTTCATCGTATTGTTGACGTGTCTTTGGAACAACTCTTGTGATGCCACCTTCCTTAACTTCTATTGTAGGAATAAAGGGACCATCCAGTACAATGTCCCACAGCTCACTATCTTCAGCCATCATGAAATCATACATTCTCGTCTTCCACTAACTATAGAATTGGCCATTGAAACGTGGTGGTCTTGTAGACGATTGTCCTTCCTCCAAGTTGAGTGGAGCAGCCAGTTTGCACATGAACCTCTCTTGGTGTTAGTCAATATAGAAAGGACCCGCTCTGATACCAATTGTTAGAATATAGGCGTCCACTAAATGTTAATGGACCAGGTCCCTTGACACGGTAAGAACAATAATGCAAGCTACAACAGTAAGTAAAATGCACAAAGCAAAGATAACATAAGCACTTAACGTGGAAACCCCCTTGCTCTAAGGGAGGTGAAAATCACGACCTGTCATCACAGGCTTTTCAACCCAAACTCCATTTCTTCCAAATAGAGCAATGATTCAGATTACAACAACTTGTAATCTAGGAATTTAACTCTAACTCCCTTCCCCCTAAATGTAGTATTCCCGCTACAAATAGAGCAACTAAGCAATATCACTATTGCCCACTAAGCTACCCGACACGAAGTAACTTAGAATTCACTAAGCAACCCACGGTTGCCCACTAACCCACCTAACACTAGATGCCATAGAATTTGACTAAGCAGCCAACAATGTTGCCCACTAAACCAGTTAGACTCAACTGATTTAGGCTTTTAATTGATCAAACAAAAAATCTAAATCCTTTATAATTCAGGATTAGATTTACAATGATAAGCACTAAAGTAAACACCTAAGACAACTAAGACACAAGCTGCTCGATCTGGTCCCTGTTGCTCTTTGGTATTTATCTTCTTGAGAGTGGTTGTGCTTTTGCCTTTGCTTTTTGGTAAATCTTGTTTTTGCAAAAGTGAGGTTGTGTCTGTGAGAGGATGTCCTTATGAGAATGGACACAACCTTCAAGGCCTTGCCATTGGTCGAGGTTTTTGCTGCACTAGGAGCCCGTGCACCAACCTTGTGTACTTTCTTCTTCCAGCTGTCAATTGTACGGAGTACATGACAAGGACCAGGTCCTTTTACAAGGTCCTCTGTTTGTCAAATCATCAAAACTACATAAGGAATGAAATAGAAAGCTTGACTTGTAATAATACAAATTCAATTATTTCATGGAAATTTCACCTATGAAATCTCAAAATCCAAGGCGTTTTGGTCCTTTTAATCTCTCAAGTTGTCAACTTGTGTTTTTGTTTTGTTTTCTACTATCTTCGTTCATTTTTGTTTGTCATTATTTGACTGAACAAACTCATTAGGAAAACAATTATTGATATAAATATTTTACTAAACTATCCCTATTAAATTATTTAATATTAAAGATAAAACATGAAAAAAATAATTATCATTAAAAATGACAAACAAAAATAAAAATCGAACAGAGCGAGTATTTTTTTTTTATCGTCGACATCAACTACTCCCCTCATTGGCAGCTTCCTCTTTCCTAATCAATTAAAGCTGAAATAAGTCATTGGCGGCTAAAATGATTCTAACCTTTTGCCTCTAAAATGAAGTTACTCTCTTTTTTTCATATTAATTGAATTTTTGGGTTTTTTTTTATTGTTCAAAATAATTAAATTTTTCAAAGTTCATAGTGAATATTTAGTTTTTTTCTTTATATTTGCCCTTTTCTTTAGTGAAATTCGCTTCTAGAAGAGAAATTACACTATTTACAAAGTTATATTTATGATTTCACAAAAGACAATAGTGAAAAATATAATTTAAATTATGCCTTTAAATGTTCTTCTTAATTAGTCTTTATTGCCTCACAAATTTAATTAATATTGAATAGAGGAAGTAGTGTTTTCAAAACTCTAAAAGTAAGTGCAATGAATTTTTTTATCTAAACGAATCACAATTATCATTAATTAGAGGAATCTTAGTAGCTCAGTTGGTTGATTATTTGAACTTCCAACTTGTTGATAAAGTTTGATTCTCTACATTGTAATTACCGCACCATTTCCTCTTTCTCTATCCGCAATTTGTAAAATAA
This sequence comes from Solanum tuberosum, assembly GCF_000226075.1. NCBI lineage: Eukaryota > Viridiplantae > Streptophyta > Magnoliopsida > Solanales > Solanaceae > Solanum > Solanum tuberosum. Next base: position 1,352,022 of record NW_006239074.1, on the reverse strand, counting down.
AATAATTTTTTTTATCATTAGTTATGAAAGGATTATTTAAGAGAATTGTTTTTTATTATGTCCCCATGGACCCACCACCACATCATTTCACTTCACCATCATCTTCTTCTCTCTATCTTTTCATCAAATTTTAAAATTAATTTTTAGGCCTAACCCATTGGTGCCCTCTAAATTTGGCATGATCTTTCACTTAGACACCTTAACTAGACTTTATTCATTTTAGACACCTCATGTCACGCCCAGCTGTGTCAATTTGACATTTTCTGCTGAGATGGCATATCAAGTGTGATACACTCACTAGACGCGCGTGAGAGCCTCATTTTACCAAATTTTAATTTATTTTTTTCTTCTTCTTCCCCATTTTTTGGCTACCATTTTCCAAGCTTAAACTCTTTCCATGGTGAAATAAATTTGACGATGTCACAAACAAAAAGTGAATTCTAGTGCCCATAAATTTTAAGCTTAAATACTTTCACTTATTCTTTTGTCCTTCTTCCTCCTCAAAATAATTTGAGAAAATCAACATAAATTTCAAGAAGAAAAAAACACTCAGAAATGGCAAGAAATCATATTTTCAATTATCAAATCCTACATTCACAACAAACAATTTTAGCGTTCCAATCCATTTGTATGCCTTCTCACATCATAATCACAGCAAAAGTCCAAATCAAATAGATAAGCTATATAATTTTTAGTAGAACGTTTGGGACCTCCATATATATGTACCAAAAAACCAAATTTTGACTTGCATTGACCCAGAAATCCAAAAAAAAGGAAGAAAAAAAAAAACCCCCCCAAAAGGTCAAGCAAATGCATTACCACATTCACCAAATCAAGCATTCAAACATCAATCTATTAGAAGAAAGACGTTCTTATCTCACAACATTCACAAAGTGACAAAAAAAGGCTTCTTCTTTTGACACATTTGGGTGGGGGAGGGTCGGGGGTTGTGGTGGATGGAGAAGAAAACCTGAGTGAGAGAGAGGGGTTGGGGTTTGAGGTGGGGGTGGGTAGTAGAGAAGACAATTTGGGGGTGGTGTGGGTATAATTTTCTTTTTATTAAAAGTGTTTTTTTAAAATTATTTAGTTGAAGAAATGCCACATGTCAATGAGTCATTGGTAGTTTTTTTCCTACTCAAGATTCATCATTTAATAAATTTTTTATATATATGCCACGTGTCTTTATTTAATTCGTCACTTTGACACGTCATCAGCGAGTGTGTTACACACACCTTACAAATTTGGCAGATTATCGAAAAAGTGTCAAATTGACACAGTTGGGCGTGACATGAGGTGTCTAAAATGAACAAAGCCTAGTTAAGGTGTCTAAGTGAAAGATCGTGCCAAATTTAGGGGGCCACCGATGGGTTAGGCTTAATTTTTATTATATATAAATCATAATTCTTTAATATTATTTTTGGATGTTGTTGTCATCTAATTTCTTTCTCTTTTTTCATCATATAAAGGCCATTGTATTATTAAAATTATCATATATTTTATTATTATTTTTTAATTAAAAAGTCATTCAATTTTAAATTATATAGCATAAAAGTCAAATTATTAAAAACTTTTTCACTTGAAAATCTTTCAACTTTGACCAATTTAACTAGAAGGTAAATTTCACCTAAATTTTAATATTTTATATTAAAAACATGATACAACACTGGAAAGTATATTAACTACTTTCAGGATAGTTTTAGAAATATATTTAACTTCATAACACAAAAATTATTTGGGATATACAATATTACAGTGAGAGTAATTGATACCGATTACAACAGCGACACCCAATTAGCAAGCATGTCAATCAATCAGAACCAAAAAGAGAGAGAGAATCAAATAAAATCAATTACCTGGAGAATGATAGAGAACCAAAAAGCAGCAACGACTGTAATCGGTATCAACTACTCTCAATGTCATATTGTATAATTTTAAAAATTTTGTTTCAATTTTATACAAGTTTATGTGTCTACTTGTGCACATCTAGAGTTAAAGGTCATAGTTATCCGCTGAAACCAAATTAAAAGTCATGTTTATATATTATAAAAAAACATGAATAGTTCTATTTGGTGTTTTTTCCATGTCACGCAACATTTATTCAAAAAGTGATAATCAACAGCATTACTGTTCGCCAATAATTACAACATTAACAAGTATAATACAAATGGATCTTACAAATCATTCATTTGTTTTCAAAATAAAATCAGAAAATTACATACAATAAGATACTCACATTTTACAAACAAAGAAACAATTTACAAATAAGTAATAGATGCTCAAAGCGTATAATACAAATAGATTGTTGATTTGTTTCCTAAAGAAAATTACATCCAATGAGAGAGAGACTGACAAACAAACAACCCTAGAAAAAATTACATCCAATCCAATGGCAGGAACCAAAAAGACTCACAAACAAAGAAACAATTACAAATAATACTTAGTATTAATATATTTCCAGATTAGGAATGTGTGCAATTTTGTGCCAGTCTTCTCCTATTCCCTTCTCACACCGCTTGAACACTTCTGGACATCCCCAAATTTTTAATCTTGTGAGGGATGTTAGGTGCTGCAATCCCTCTGGTAAACATTTTAGCATCTTGCAGTACTTGACAATTAACTCTGTGAGTGAAGTTAAACCTTTCACTCCTTCCTCGGGGATACTCTCTAGTGCGCAACACCATTGAATTTTTAGACTCTTCAAAGCATTGAGACTAGCCAGACTGGTAGGCAGCACTTTGAGATTCTTGAACTTAGAGATATTCAAGTATTTGAGATTTGCAAGGCTTTTGAACATCTCTTCTGGGAATGAAGTAGTTTCTTCATTATCGCTAATATTGAGGGAAGTAAGAGCCCTAAGATTAGAAGAAAGGGTCGGAATAGGGCAATAGCGAATCTCCATCTCTTCAAGCACAGGGAATTGCTCTCCTCCTCCCTTTTTCAGCAATCCTTTCAGATTATCAAATTTGCATATACAAAGTTTTCTCAGGGATGGAAACCTTATTCTTGTGGGGAATCCAGAATCTTCAACATCAATGTCCGCTTCTTGAACATACTCCGCAGACCCCCTGTATAACTGTAGACTTTCTAGACAAGGCAGATCACCAAAGGGTGGTAAGCATGAGCAGTTTTTGCAACCACTGATTTCAATAAGGACAACATTTTTCAAAACTGAGTGATTCATCCAGTCTGGGAGACGAATTCCTCTGAAGCCACCGATTATTAAACAAGTCAGATTTGGAGTGTGGTTTTGAGGGCTTCAAGCACTTTCAACTTCTTTCTGATTCATATCTATGTGGACGTTCATCGTCATCCCATTTCATGCTTAAAGAATGCAGATTCCCTTTTGCAGATAAATTGGCTTCTTTTGCGTCCTTATCATTCTTCACTCTCTCAAGATGCGAGATTGAAATTGAGCCATAGAGATTTAGGCTTCCTAGTTCACCAAGTTGATAACCTTTCTTCCTTCCAACAACAAATTGACCTAGAGTCTTAAGGCATGTCAATGATCCTATCCTTGGTGGCATACAAGTCATTGACTGGCAACCATCAAGTAAAAGATTTCGGAGACTACCAAGTTTACTTGTTTCTTTTGGTAAACAACAAAGTGAGGTGCAATATTGTAGATCAAGAGTTTGCAGATTTTGAAGCTTGCATAACTGCTTTGGAAGACTACGAATTTCTATATTGCTAGACAAGTACAGGTATCTTAAATGTACTAGATCTCCAATGGAAGAAGGTAACTTCTCAAATTTTGAGTAACTTAGATTAAGCACTCTTAACGAGACAAACTTTTGCAAGAGCGGAGGAGAGCAAGAAGACACCATGTCAGAGAAACCAATGGACATCATCATATGTGTGTAACTTTCTACATTTATTTGGCGGATATTGCTGCTTGATGTGTTCGCTGAAAACAGAGATGTTGCCAAATCATGGATGAGATCATGCATCTTGAAATAAGTTTTACCATATCTAACTTCAATCTCTTGGAAAAAAAACCTCAAGTATAATTCATTCCATGCTTCATTACCCACATCCTCTAGCTCCAAGTTTCTTCTCAATAAAAGAAAGCCATGTGCCATCCAGAGAGAGATTACCTTCTTTTTTTCCATTTTGGTGTCCTTTGGGAATACTGCACAATACGCAAAGCATTGTCTCAAATCAAGTGGAAGATGATGATAACTAAGCCTTAGGGCAGGCAAAATAGACATTTCATCTTGAGGTAAATTCCAAATCTCGCTATCTCTCATATGTTCCCATTCTCTTTCTTCTCTTTTGAAACGCAAAAGACCTCCAAGAGTTTTGGCTGCTAGAGGCACACCACCACTTTTTTTCACAATCTCCTTTCCGATAGCCACAAGGTTAGGATTTATTTCTTTTTTTTT
>NW_006239074.1:1329603-1345178 GCF_000226075.1 Solanum tuberosum | reverse complement strand
CCGGACGGATTCCCTGCCAACTGCCCAACTTTTAATGGCCATAACTCGCTTATACGAACTTGGAATTGAGCAAACTCAGCGGCTTTGGAAAGATCATTCCACAAGCTTCACAACCATAACTGGAACTACTCCCAACTCATCCTGAGCTAGAAGTTATGACTGCTCAAAGTTGGCCAAAAATCACTGATTTCCATACTTAGCCAAATTTTCCAGATTTTCAAATCCTTTCCAAAAATGAAAATTTTCAAATTCTAAGCCTCTTCTTAGCTATTTCAAATTGCCGGATGTTACACTAACATTGTTTATCAGGATTTTCACTATGTCATCTTCCTCTTTGTCTCTTCCATAAACTTGTGGTTCAGTTAAAACAGAACCTGGTCCAAGCAATGTCCACACGAGAATATTGTTACATTCAAGATAATTAGGAGTCAGCAGAAAATAGATAATGATATTTGCACGCCTTAAAAAGATATGGATGAGTTTGAGGAGCAGGAGACATGAGAAAATCATGCTGAGTTCCACTTGGCAAAGTGAAAAATGCTAGAGGATTTTCTCACTTATGAAATTACTTTCTATGACATAGAATTACAGTAATCATTAAGTACTCCTGTATTGAATTCACAATCTTTTCATGGTCTGAACATCTGAGTTTGTATTTGATAGGAGTAAAGTTGTTCTACAATCTTAAGAACTTTTAGAAAATAAGCTATATATCAATCATCAAAGTTAGTGAAGAGTTAAGACACTTGAGACTAAAATTTAGGGAAAATCTTTGAAACTTTCTGATACGACTACTTGTTTATCTTAGTTTATTTTTAAAGAGGATAAAATATATAAGCAGTAGTTATCTATAATAGTTATAGGCAGCAGTTATTAGGCAGTTATCTACAACAGTTATTAGTTAGTTATCTACAACAGTAACTATTTCTGTGTTAGTAGTTATCTTTATGTTTAGTATAAATATATGTATTTAGCAAAGATTCTGGAAGAAGAAGAAAAGTATTATATTTGTCTTTATATTTGGAGATTTGTCCACTCCATACGGACTTAGTTATTGGTTAATGCAGTGTTTAAGATTCTTGCACTTCATTTAATCAGTAAAGTTTTATTTTCATCTTGGTTTCTATCACTTTCCCTCACCCGGCCAATTACACAAATGAATTTGATAATTGCCAAAAAAATGAATATAGACAAAATTGTTGTAATACTAATTTAAGTGAGCACCTGTTTCCGGTCTAGCAACTTGTCTTTCTATAATCTTTTCGTGCAAATGAAAATCCGTTCTTTCCTTAGCAATTGCATCTAGTTTCTCCATCATCTCTTTTATCCTTTTCCCAATCTTGTGACGGGAAACAATAGCCTTTGGATTATGTCGTCCTAATCGAGACTGCTCGAGTCTTGCTGCCTTACATTCGTCCAATAGGTCATCAACTTTATACGCAGCAGCATTGAGTTTCTGTAACCAGTTTTTAATTGCCTTGTCCTTAAGTTGCTTCTCCTGAGCATCTTCAAGCACCGCTTGGATTGTAGAAAACCCGCTCGAAATATTTTGGAAGTCATTTTGAAAACCGAGAAGCAATCCAAGTTCCCCTTGGATGAAAGAAGTGATATTTTCTAGCAGAATTTGAAGGAAAGCTTCAGCCATATATATATATAAGTTGAACTTAAAATTAGATGATATATGTGTAGATTACTGGAATTGTTGTGAGTTAGCAATGAATCTAACTAAGATGTTGGAATGAAATATGGACAACTGAAAGTAACTCAATTATTCCACCATGGGCCCATCTCTCTCAATGATTCACACTTTGTTTCATCAATCCAATAACTAACTGTTGAATTTGATTTAAAGCATTTTTTATGGTGGGGTAATCTGTCAACTATGTCTACAAAAAGTTTCTAAGAACCTGTTAAAATTAAAAATAACTTTTGAATTATTTGGGTAAAATTAAAAGGTTCTCTTAAGCTAGCATTCGTTTTTTCGTATATAGCACACCAATCCAAAATGCAGGGTTCAAAGAGAGTTGTTATTACAGGAAGTCAGCATATGATGTGATAATTTCTTTAATTTTTCGTCACATAAAAATCAGTGAGATTAGTATCTTTTTTGTTTTGTTTTCCATGTTTTAGCTTGTTTTAGGTAAACTGAAATAAATTGGCCAACTCTGGTAAAATCAACTGATATACACATTTGGAATGTGAGCAATTCATCAAAACCAAATCGTAGATGAGATAATGCATCTTGAAATAAGTATTTTTAAGGGTAATGCTAAATGGCCAAAAAATTTGGCCAGAACTTTTAAAAAAGAATAATATCTTTTTTATTTTAAAATAAATTAATCTTTTTTCCATTTTTTAGTTAAAAGGTATTAAAGTTAAAAAGGTAAAAATGTTTTAAAAGGTAACATAACATAGATAAAATATCATTCTGACCAAATTTTCTGACCAAAAAATATTTTCCTATCAAATTTATCTTCTTTCGACCTATTGGAATTGGTATGCATATTCATGAAAACTGCTAGCTAGTTTCATATCTGTCTTTTCTTGTGGGGTTGGTTTGTCAATAAAAGTAACAAGCACACTTTGTTTTTTTTTTTTTTCAGTTCAATATTCAATATTTTAGCTTTATCTGCAGAATTTTTTTCAAAAGAACATCACTTTTTGTCTTTCCAATTTCTCAATTAGTCCAACTTATTGAATGTGTAAATTTCGGGGTGGTACCTAAATTAATGTTTTGCTGTATTAAAATGTTTACAATGCTTAAGAGTGCAGAGTGTATTGAATGTGAATTAAGGTCATGATAAAAGAACTCTAGCACAAATTCAAGTTTTCGTATAAGTTTATACAAGTGTCAAATTCAAACAAGCATATCTCTTAGACTATGAAGAATTATGTGGACCATAATCTATCAAATTAAATCCCTTGTCAACCATCTAGTTGTTATTCAATTCGAATCCATATCAAGAAGTTATGGTCATTTTAGTGAAGTACTATCAAACAGTCAAGTCCCGACAAATCACTTACCGAGCATAAGTGGATTTTACGGACAACTGAAAGGAAGAAGGACAAAGCTTAAGTTGATGGAGTTGTAATAATTACAAACTTTTAAAACTGTTTTTCAAACATTTGTTTTGGCATCTCTTTTATTTTGGGGTAATCTTTCTAAAAAATAAATTCTCTTAAATCTTTCTTGATACGTAGTACGCCAAATGTGAACAGGGGGAGTATTTATCAGTCAAAGGGAATTTGATTCCTCTCCATAACACCTTTTCTCAATTTTCTAAATGACACTTGTAATATTAAAAAATCTAGATTAAATTAATTTAGCAATCCTCTTAATCATAGTTAAAGACTAAGTTAGGTAAAATACACTCCAATATTGCTAAGAAAAATTTCAATCTTCAACAAATTTTGACTCCTCAATAATATTATCATTTTAGGTATACTTTCTAAATTACTTTATTCTATGACATTATTTTCTTAATACTGGTGAAAGCAGATTTTATTGAAATTTACTTCCTGATCCTAATTACTTGTCCATTTTTTCTTTTTTAGTTATTCCTAATTACTTGTCCATTTTGACAAATCAAGAAAGGACAAAAAAATTTACATGTTATACCCTCAATTAATTAATTTGAAAAAGGTAAAACTTCTTGAAAATTTTAACTTTTTAATTCATTCACTTCATAACTAATATGGGTAAAATGGTAAACTCACTATGTCAATAATTATTTTCTTAGTAGGTGTGTCAATTCAAAAGTGGACAAATAATTTGTGACATCTTGCAAGTTAATATAACTATGAAGAAGCTGGAAATCGGAAATAGTCATTTTTGGAAAGAATTTAAAAATCTGGAAATTTAGTTAAGTATGGAAAAAGTGAGTTTTTGGTCAACTTCAACGGTCGTAACTCCTATCTCAGGATGAGTTAGGTGTATTTCCAGTTATGTTTGCAAAGCCCTTGGAATGATCTTTCCAACGCCGTTGAGTTTTCTTGATTCCGAGTTTGTATGAGTGAGTTATGCCCTTTGGAAGTTGGGCTGTTGGCACAGGGAAGTCAGTCCGAATTTTGTAAGGGTATTTTGATCTTTTCCCTAACCATTTCTTTTGGTTATTTTAAGGGTCTAGACTGATTTAAAATCAGTTTTCCCTTTTAAAAGTGAGTGTTAGGGCTTTTGAGAGAAGAGAGAAAGAAGAGGAGAAAGAGAAGAAGAAGCAAAGTTCGTTGAGATTGTCGTGATTTTCTTTGGGGTGATCCCTATTAAGGTATGTGAGATCATAGTGTTGGGTTGGTTCATTCCCCCACACGCCAAACTCGTTTTAATTTCTGAGAAAAGATTTGGTTGTGTTTGTTGAAGTCTTGTGGTTGTGTTGAAGTTCTTGTTGATTTGGGACATGTTTCCGATTGTATTTTCGAGTTGAATCTATTGTATATTAAGGGTTTTAATGATCCCAGGTGTTTGGGGAAAGAACCTTTGAAGTTAAGAGGGTTTAGAGTTGGAAAAATGAAGGAGGAAAATCGGGCTTCTTGCATGAAACAAGTCCGTGTCGCGGACTTGTTCCCTCTGTGAACAAAATCTGCTCCGCGTCGCGGAGAGGACGCGGACTCCACTGTTTCAGAATTTAATTTCGTAACTTTTCTTAAGTTTAGCTGTCCTAAATCATTCCTAAACATCATGAGGTCTTTCCAAACACAAATCATAATCCTTGAATCCATAATTCAATTCAAGAAAGTTAGGATCAAAGTCAAGTGAAGTTAATAGTTAAGTATAGGATCAAGTCTTTAAAGCTTTGCAAGAGTCTTTATTAAACGTTTTAACTTCGTTTTAAGGCTCAAGTTTCAAGTTAAGTAAAGAGTATAGAGTTTCAAGTTAAGTAAATAGTTGAGTTCATTTCTCAAAAGTTAATAGGGAACTAAGTATTCCCAAAGAAGTTTATAAATGTTTTCACATTTGAGTAAGAAAGGAACTATGTTGTCCAAGAGATTCCTTTGGGCTAAGCTTTGAGTAATTATCTCAAAATAAACAAATAAGTTTGTGTTTAAAACACTTATGAGCCAAAGTATTTTTGGGAGTAGTATTGAGCACCGAATTGGGGACGCGAGTTCATATTAACTCAACTCTCCATAAGAACCATGTAGCCAACATTGGACTTGACGGGTCATTCTTTTTAGATGATCACGTAAATTAAGCTAGTGGATCCACTAAGTTAAGTAAGGTCCTATATCACGGCAAGGTATAGGATAGTCCTTAGGCAACGTGAGGTAAAACGTTGTATCATCACTAGGGCTCATAGTGGTGGTTGTCGGTTAAAAAACCTCCCACAAAAGTTATATTACTTTTATATAAGTAAAGTTGAGTTTGTCATTGTTTTATCATTAACGAGCTAAGTTGTTTACACTGTTTTACAAGCTATTTATATATTGCATGTGTCTTATTGCTTTATATTGAGTTCAGTTATTCATGAGTCGAACAGAGCCAAGGTAAGAGTTCCTTTGTACTCCTTTCAAGCTTAAGTTGTTGTTTAGCTTTCCAGCTCGCATACTCGTACATTCAATGTACTAATGCCAGTTGGCCTGCATCTTATGATGATGCAGACGCAGGTACCCAGGATCAGCATCCAGCACACCGTTGATCCAGTTGAGCACTCTAGAGTCAATGGTGAGCCTCCTTCCTTTCCGGAGGACTCGGTTAGTTTGTTCTCTTAGTTTTGTTTTATTAGGATGTTGCGGGGACTGTCCCAACATCTATCTTAGTATTATAGAGGCTTCATAGACAGTCAGTCAGTTAGTGTTGAGTTTCTCATATGTGTATATATGTATAAATATTCTATTTTGAGACTCGAGTTGCCTTTTTGGCCAAGATTTTATCAGTTGGGTTGTTTTATGACCTTTCATTGCATTGAGTTATTCTGTTGAGTTAGGTTTCCGCTGAGTTAAGAAAGCCATGCCAAGGGTTCGCTTGGGGGCCAGCAATGGTCTTCGAGTGCCGGCCACGTCTAGGGTGTAGGCTCGGGGCGTGACATAATTAGTGACAGAGGGAGTATTGAATTAGGAGTTATGATTATCAAAAGTCATAAGAGTTATGGAAAATAAAGACAATTAAGTTTTTATATTAAAGAATATGAATAAATAGGTAATAATTGACACATTCATTTTTGTACAATAATAAAATAGAAATATTGTCAACAAAAAAGAAAAAGAAAAAAAAATGGGATTCTTGGTCAAAGAAAAGTGTCGCATCACTTTTCTTTTATCTAGCTTTATATGGAGTATATGAATATAGATATTGATAGATATAGATTTGTTTCCTCTATAATTTTTATTTTTGATTTTTAGCTTTATCTGTTAGTTTATTTATCTAAATTAGTTGGAATGAAATATGGACAGCTGAAAGTACGAAGCACAAACTCAATTATTCCACCATGGGTCCATGTCTCTCAATTATTCACACTTTGTTTTTCCAATCCAATAACTGACCGTTGGTTTTGATTTAAAACATTTTTTTTTTCGCATCACTTTTATGATGGGGTAATCTTTCAACTATGTCTACAAAAAAAAGTTTCTAAGAATAACACTTTTTTTAATCTTTTTCTATTGGAAGAAAGATTTCAAGTATATATAATTATTTTCATACTTCATTATCCACTTATATAATAAAAGAAAATTGTGTGCCATCCAGAGATTGATGCGATTTTTCTTTTTCATTTTATCAATAGCATAGAAAGCAAAACATTGCCTCAAATCAAGTGGACAGTGTCAAAATGGGTTTCGTTCGCTAGGCCGGCCCAACCCAACCCTTGAATTAAATGGGATTGGGCTCAATTTTTTCAGCCTATTTAGGAACAACGCCTTTTAGCCCAACCTCATTTGGCCCGCTGGCCTCGTAGGCCCAACTCGCAAGCCTCAGAGGCCAACCCGCGGGCTGTGAATTATAAAATATTTATTATATATATAATTTAAGTAGTGTTTTACTTGTTACGATTTTGTCAATAAATATTTTTAAAATATCAATACAAAATCAAGACTATAATTTTTACATATATTTTATATTTTAGGGTCATTAGCCCACTAAATTTTCTTATTAGCCCAAGTCCATTACTCCATTATAACTATGATGAATCTTTGACCTCTTTTACTTTTGTTTTATGCCTAATTTTTCACTTCTCCTTTATTGTCTTGTTTATGACAATAGTGATCATGTAATGTGTTTTGCTCGGATGAAACTTATGAATGTTGTATCTTGGCTATTATGTATTTGTTTTGTGTAATTCATCAACGTTCGTATTTCTAAGAGGGAAAATGTTGTCCCTTTTTTGGTTGAAGGGTCAACCCGTCCCAACCCGTGGCCCGCTTAGGACTGAGTTGGGCTGCTATTTTATAGGTCTTTTAATTAAAAGGGACAGTTCGTCTCAACTCATTTAACTCTCTAGCCCGTTAGGGTTGGATTGGGTTGAGCCAGCCCATTTTGACAGCTCTACATACTGAGTCTCAAAACACATAATATTTCTAGTTGTCAACTTTGTGCTTCCTTTCCCATTCCTTTGAGTATATGCTTTTGAAAAATGAAACAAAAAAATTCCTTTAAATTTTTCTTGATTCATATATAGTATGCCAAATGTGTCAAACTTCTTCTATTAATTTTTTCCTTTATATGAAAAGCTCACTTTTTTAAAATAAAACTATAACATATTATTGATAAAATTAAAATGGGACTTTTCACATTTGGAAGACTAAGGCACGTGCCTTTTTTTTTTTCAAACTTATTAGCGTCATCCCTGCTTCAAATCCAATTTAAATCTCCACCAAAACGATTTCAAATTTCGAATATACCCTCCTTATACTATTTTCAACGAGTCTAAACAATACTTACTCCTTAGACGTCTCGAATCTTCATGCCTCATAGGCTCAAACATATCAAGCAACATTGAGTTTTTGCTTTAAAAAGCATTTTGAAAACTTTTCAAAACAGTATTTAGAAGGCTGAATTTTGAATAAGTCTGCAAGGTAAGTACATCTCAATTTTCTATTTATACTTTTTCTATATATTTTATTTTTCATATTTGGATTTGGCATGTCCATTAAAAAAATAATGATTGACATGACTATTTTACTACATTGTGTTCTCTCTCCCATTTTCTTCTTTTTTTTCTCTTTGTTGTGTGTATTTGACTAGGGCACTAGGCCCAAATGAGTTTTGTAGCTCCTTATTTTACATTGTGAATTTTATAAATGACATATATAAGACTAATAATTTCAAGTTATGACAGTATAATAATTCTTTCAAATTGTAACAATAAAAAATTGCAGGTTCTAACATTTTATTAAAATAAAAAATACTTTAAAATAATAATCGAAATAGATTTTTTTTTTTAAAAAAGAAGGTAAAAAACGGATATAGTTATAGTAATAAATTTGAATTCATTAATGATAATTAATATTTGCCATGAAATTAGGAGATTCAAAACAAAAGAGGAATATTTATTTTTCTTTTATTTTAAACTCAAATCAGTTCAAAAAACTAGTAAAAATTAATTTGTTTGGAAAAAATATAAGGTAAAAAACGGATATGTTAGGAGTAATTAATTTTGAATTCATTAATGATAATTAATATGTGCCATAAAATTAGGAGATTCATAAAAAAGAGAATATTTGTTTTCCATTTTTTACTCAAAACAATTAAATTCCTTTCAAAAAACAGATTATTTTTTTTCAAACGTTTGTCTCTCCTCTCAATTTTTTCTGTAATTTGTCGTCAGTCACAACTAGTTTCAGTTGATTTTTATCCAATAATCTTCATTTGTGTTGTAATGGACGGCTTCTTATCAATATTAATAAAACATGGTGGTAGATGGGATCCTTCAGGTTGGTATTCTTTGCGGTTTTTTATTTGTATTGTTATACAACTCAAACGTAAAAATAATAATAATTAAGAACAAGGAAAGGAAGTTTTCAAATTTTGGTTGTGTATAATAGAATTTAATTGTGACGTTTTTGGTATGAACACTTTTTTTTTTAGATTACATAATGTTTGTTTGAAAATGCAAAAGATTTTGGTATGAATTTTTTTTTAATTTATGATTTCTGGTAAAAAATAAATTATATAAAATTTATTTCTATCGGTCATACCACTTTTTTGTACAATTTTGAACTTATATTTGAATGAATTGTGTATACTGGTTACTTACAAAATTATTCAAATTTTGTTTGTGTATAATAGTTTTATTAGGCATAATACATATATTGGACCCTAAACTTGGCTTAAAATTTTAATTTTGACCTCCAACTTTCATAGTGCACAAACATGCACTTTAACTATCCAACCTTTTAATAAATAAATGCGTGAATCCTACTTGGCAAAACGCGTGATGTGCACGTATTCTGCGCGAGTTAGGAGTAATTTTCGAGTCCCACAACAGTAAAAAAAAAATGTTGAAATGACAACTCTATCCCCCGGATTCCGGCCAATCTCCGGCAACCCAAAACCTCCGTTCATTTTCTTCTTTTTCAGGCAAAATGCCACCAAATACCCAGCCGTTCTCCTTCTTCCTCGCACCAGAGCACAACCCATGAAGCGAACGAGCTTCGAGCTTGCTAAACCCACCAAATACCCGACCTCAAACCCATCAGATCCGCCATCTCCGGCGAGAATCCAAATGACTCCTCAAACCCCATGAAAACAGACCCAACAACCACAAACACCTAAATCAAGAAGCCAGCCATCAACAAACCTCTAAGCTTCGTCAAACAATGAGCTCCAAGCTCTAAAAACCATTAGGAGGAATTAATTTTGATTCTTATATATAAATTAAAATTAATTTTGAATTTTTTTAGTTCTAAAATGACGTGTAAAATATTTAATTAGTTGGCAGCCATTGAGTGGCTCACTAATACACGTTGGAGCGTTTGCATTACATGCTCTTTGGCTGCAAAAATTGTGTGTTTATTTGTTTAAAAGTTGGATAGTTAAAGTGTATGTTTGTACACTTTGAAAGTTGGAGGTCAAAGTTAAAATTTGAAGTCAAGTTTAAGGTCCAATATGTATATATATTATGCCTTTTAATTATGGCGTATGAACATTACATAAAATTTGTTTGAAATTGGTATAGATTTTGGTATGAACATTCTTTTTTTTTTTTTGTATGTTTTTGATTTTAAAAAATTACATAATTTATACCATGTTGGTACGATTTTGGCATTATATTGAAATGAATTTTGTTACTGTGTATCTAATAAATGATAATTAATTGTTAGAAGTATTATTAATTTTTTGATATGATTCTGGTATAAAAATTGACGTAACTTTCTTATGAAATTGGAATAATAGTAAGATCAAATTTGTATGAAAATTTATAGTTTTTATGATGCGAATCTGATAGGATTCAATTTCTATTTTTGGCATTATATTGGTTGGAATTGTACATAATAATGGGATGAAATTGGTATACTATTTATTTAATAAAAGATAATTATTAGTTATAAATTGTATGATTTCGTAATTTTTTTGCATGAATCTGGTATGAATCAGTGTTTACTTTTGGCATCAAATAAGTATATAAAGTATGCATAAAAATGATATGAAATTCTTATACTGATATAACATATCTACAAAAGTTATTTGTACTTTTGTATCCTGTAATACCCACACAATAATTTATGATGGAACACAAAAATATTCAATTCAAAAAGTGTCAGAGCATAAATTATTGCCGTCTGGTTCAAAAAAACTTTTGGAAGGCCACAATTTGAACGTCGGAAAGGGTTTGCTGATGTGAAGTTCAAGAGGTCTAAGGTTATGTGCAGTACATGTCATCGAGAGGGACACAACCGGAAGACATGTTCAAATTACCCTACTGAAAAAAAGACATAATTTATTTTTATTTTGATTTAGTTCTTTTATTGTGACAAACTCATGTTTTTTGATTTATTTTGTCTTTTAAGTTAATGAATTATAATTTCATAACATTTATTACGTGTACTAGCCAACCTAAATCTAGTTAATGTTATATCCAATTTGTATACATTTGATATCGAGATGATATTCCATTGAAAAAATTGAAAAAAACAACAACATGGAATTGAGATTTTAAACGAATTAGCCAAAACTAGTTAATTTTGAGATTTCAACCAAATTAGTCAGCCTAAAACTAGGTAATTTTGTACCCAATTAATATACATTTGGTATCGAATTGATATCCCATTGGAAAATTTAAAAAACCAACATGTAATTGAGATTTCTACTGAATTAATCAGCCTAAAACAAGTTAATGTTGTATCCAATTGGTATACATTTGGTATCTAACTGATATCCCATTGGAAAAATTGAAAAATCAACATGTAATTAAGATTCAACCAAATTAGATAACCTAAAACAAGTAAATGTTATATCTAATTGGTATCCAACAGATATCTCACGTGAAAATGGAAAAATAAAATGTAATTGATATTTCTAATTGGTATTAAACTGGTATCCAACTAGAAAATTTAAGTTTATTTGTATCCAATTGGTATTTAATTAGTATCAAACTGGTGTCCAATTGGGTATCAAATTGATATCCAACTTTGAAAATTTGTATCAAATTGGTATCTAATTGGTATTCAGCAGAAAATACAACATATAATTAAAATTTCGACTGAGTAAGTCAATCTAAACTAATTAACATTGTATCCAATTAGTATCCGTTCCGAAAACCTAATTGTAGCAATGTATACAATTGGTATCTAAATAGAATTTTAAGATATTTAATTCTTATTATTTTGTATATGTAGTTTTTTTTCAAACTAAAATCTCAATCTAAAACTGGGTACTGCTGATATCCAATTTGTATCTAATTGGTATCCAGGTTGAAAAATTATGACTAATACTGCATGAAATTGGTATCCAACTGGTGGCCAACTTTTATCCATCTAGATTTAATTAAGCCTAACAATGTATATTTATATACTCAACATAAAACATACTCTTGATTTTCAAATATCATGAACGAAAATCAATAAAATTTGTTTAATACTACATAGTAACAATAATGCATAGTATATATTATTGTCAAAAAACTGAAGCAAAAAATAAAGGGATAATACATATATTGGACCTTAAACTTGGCTTCAAATTTTAACTTTGACCTCCAACTTTCATAGTGCACAAACAGACACTTTAACTATCCAACCTTTTAATAAATAAACACGCATGTCTTACCTAGCAAAACGCGTGATGTGCACATTTTTTGCGCGAGTAGGAGTGATTTTTGTGGCCTACAACAGTAAAAAAAAATGCTGAAATGACAACTATACCCTTGATTAATTTTATTTTATTTTTAGTTCAAAAATGCACGTGTAAAGTGTTTAATTAGTTGGCAGCCATTGAGTGGCTCACTAATACACGTGGCAGCGTTTGCATTTCACGCTCTTGGCTCCAAAAATCACGTGTTTATTTATTAAAAGGTTGGATAGTTAAAGTGCTTGTTTGTGCACTATGAAAGTTGGAGATCAAAGTTAAAATTTGAAGTCAAGTTTAAGGTCCAATATATGTATTATGTAGGATAATTGGTAGTATCCAGATCATGCTCTTTTTCTATGCTCGGTCCATCAATTTTGCTAGCAACAATACCAGTTACTTCACTCTCACTAATTGTGTCATCATCGTTTTTACTTCTTCCATACTGCAATGGGATTGTGGCATACCTTTGACGACATTTTACATCAATGTCAATGTGACCCATATCAAAAACTTCATTGCAAATACATTCAACAAATAAACTTGTGTGCATGCACAATCACTAAAAAAATATTGAAAAAAATTATTTTGAAAAAGAAAGTGAATTCATTATTATTATAAAATTACAATAATTTAAGAATACATACTTTGATATTGGATCTTGTTAACGTACATCATTGATAAATTCAACTTTGAGAGGATCAAGTTGAGCGACAGTTTTCGTTTGAATGGAGAAGAAGAACAATGGAGAAGTTGGAAGAGAAAGAAAAATCGGCATGGATGGAAAGAGAACGTGGGCATGTGGAAGTGGCCGGGTGAGGTGTGGCATGTGATAAGGTAAAAGAAATCCCTTGAAAGGTGTAATTGATAATTATGAACTTATTCTCTTTCATAATTTTCTCTTTCTCTCACCTATTAACATTATATAAATTAATGGGAAAAGGGTTAAATATGCCCCTACACTATTCGAAAAGGTCTAGATATACCCCCCCGTTTAAAGTTTGGCTCACTCATGCCCTCGCCATCCAACTTTTGGTCTAGATATGCCCTTATGGCGTTAGTTGGCATGCTGAAAATTTCCAACTCATTTTACATTTCTTTAAATGACAAATGGAATTGCCACGTGACATTTATATTAAAAGGGAAAGGGGTCACTTTGCCCCTAAACAATCCGACCCACTTTTAAAACACTTATCCGACCCATAAATCACCCCTCTTTTAAATAACCTATCTTACCCGTTTTCAACAATTTTGTTTAATTTTTATTTTTTTGGGTAAATCCCGAAATGAGTAATTGATAAATAAAAAAAAAGAAAAATATGAAAAAAATATAAAATTAACGCAAAAAATTTACAAATAAATATTGTAATCTTAAATTCGACAATTTCAATAATTTTTCTAAATTTTTATTTTTTTCGGTAAATCCCGAAAATGAGTAATTGATTAATAAAAAAATATGAAAAGTATGAAAAAAATATAAAATTAACGCCAAAAATTCACAAATAAATATAGTAACCTTAAATTCAACAATTTTGTTTTATTTTATTTTTTCGACAAATCCCGAAAATGAGTAATTTATTAATAAAAAAAGGAAAAATATGAAAAAATATAAATTTTATGCCAAAAAAAGGATAGGAATCATCGTAAACGACTAAAAAATGTCATTTTCGATACATAAAATATCTTGTCGGAGCTACACCAATAAAAAGATTCTTAACGTAATTGTTTTCTACGATATAAAGGTAAACGTGATCGTAATATATTACACTTTTAATTTCAACAACAATAATAACATGTTCAGTGTAATTCCTTAAGTATGAAATTTTATATATTTTTTCATATTTTTCCTTTTTTTATTAATAAATTACTCATTTTCGGGATTTGCCGGAAAAAAAAATTAAACAAAATTATTGAAATTGTTGAATTTAAGGTTACTATATTTATTTGTGAATTTTTTGCGTTAATTTTATATTTTTTTCATACTTTTTATTATTCAATTACTCATTTTTGGGATTTACCGAATTTTTTTTTTAAACATTATTGAAATTGTTGAATTTAAGGTTACTATATTTATTTGTAAATTTTTTGAGTTAATTTATATTTTTCCTATTTTTTATTAATCAATTACTCATTTTCGAGATTTACCAAAAAAAAATAAAAATTAAACAAAATTGTTTAAAATGGGTCGGATAGTGTAGCGACCCTAAAAATAGATAGGTGAAACTAGAGCCTAATGTATGAATTTTTAAAGTTTAAGCATAAATTGGAGTTATGAAATTTTCCAAAATAAAAATTGGACTTTGCCTTAGTTTTATTTGGTAGGTCCATGTAGGCAAGGGGCATTTTCGTAAATATTAATTTTAGTTAAATTAAAAAGTGGGTATATTTTATATTATTTCTAATTTCTATACATGGTATTAAAACTTTTAAAAAGGTTTGTTTTAATTCATTCTTAAAAAAAAAAGGGGGGTTCTCTCTAGAACACCATTGAAGGCAAAGGTCAAGTTGGAGCTAGGGTTCGAATTGAAGGTTTCTTGCATCAAACTTTCGTGGGTTTTCTCAATACTAAGGTATGGTGGCTCTTTATCTAAAGCTAGTTTTCGCTTTAGAACCAATTTCAAAGGGTTTTCAAATTCTCAAAAGTTATGAAAAACTTCTATTTGTTACTCTACTCAAGGGTTCTTGCATTAAGTGGTTTTAAATGATGGATTGTGATATTGTTGATATTAAATCGATGTTTTCAAGTGAAAAATCTCATGAACCCTTGATTTCACAAATTTCTATATTTGACTTACGAAATGGGTTTGTTGATAATGATTGGGTATTGATGAATTTATGCTTAGAATAGATTGTATTGTTGATGTTTATGATTTTCTATATCTATTGATTAATGTTGAGGATGGCTTTGGAGGATGGTAAGTTGATTTAATCTCATATTATTGACATAATTGTTCTTGCTTGGTTTGATCCACTTATGGTGGAGGTGTTTAATTATGGATTGTATTATGAATATGGCCTTGAAGGCATTATCTATTGAATTAAAGTGTTATCAAGTTATGAAGTGTTATAGTACTATGTGAAGGTATTCTTATGGTTATAAGGTGATCTTGTACAAAGTGTTATTGTAGTGTGATTGAAAGTATGTTCTCTTTAAATGTCCATATGTGACGTTTGTTGACACCCAATTTTGGACCTCCGCAATATAAATTAATCATTGAGCTTCTTCAATTTCTAACGATTTAAAATAATTAGTTTTATAAAAAAAATAGAAATAAAATAAAATAAACATAGTTTGCAAGTTATTTTAAATAGTTTTGTCACTTCTTTAATATATATATATATATATATATATATTTTATATAGT
>NW_006239074.1:1294839-1328485 GCF_000226075.1 Solanum tuberosum | reverse complement strand
AAGGTTATATTAGGTAGAGGTCCTACGGTAATGAAATGACGTGTGTTCTTTTAAAGTTAAGCATGGGTTGTATATGAATATATGTTGAGTATGTATATGGTTGGCTATGGTTTTATATGTGAACATTGACTTGTATTATGTCTCTTATACTTGTGAAGTGAAGGTTTTATCAAAATAATATGAAAGCATTTATTCCTTGTAAATGTCCGTTTTGGCATGTTTTTGCATGGTCATCATACTTAGTACTTAGTTGTGCTAATTCCATATTTCTCTATTTATTTTTTTACAAGTGTAGGTTCCGGAAAGTGAGCGGGTTCTATAGTAAGCTTGGAACTTGAAGTTCTTCCAAGATCTTGTGGTATGTCCTCATATGTCGAGGACAAGACTTTTCTATTCTAGTTTTATGATAAGGTTCTTGTAATAGACTTAATAGACTTCTTTTGATTGTAAAGGGCCGTGCCCCTAGTATGTTTTCATGTTTATGTCTAAGATGGCTAAGAGACTTAGTATTCCGCTTGTGTACTTTTGAATGATGTTTTTAAAAGTGACCTTTGAGTCTTATGGGATTTTATTTAAAGAGTTTTTAATTCCGCACTATTTTACATATCTAATGTGATGAATGCTAAGGGCTTGTATGAGACCTCCGAGAGGTCGAATACGCATGTTACGACTTGGTGGTGCTCTCGGGTCGTGACAGATAGGTTATTTAAAAGAGGGGTGATTTAATTATGGGCCGGATAGGTATTTTAAAAGTGGGTCGGATTGTTTAGGGGTATAAGCGACCCCTTTTCCTTTTAATATAAATGACACGTGGCAATTCCATTTGTCATTTAAAGAAATGTAAAATGAGTTGGAAATTTTCAGCAGGCCAACTAACGCCATAAGGGCATATATAGACCAAAAGTTGGACGGCGAGGGCATGAGTGAGCCAAACTTTAAACGGGGGGTATATCTAGACCTTTTCGAATAGTTTAGGGGTATATTTGACCATTTTCCCTAAATTAATTTAAAAAATATAATTAATTAATTTATAAATTAAAAGTGATCTGTTAATAAATGTGATAGTAACAAAAGAACAAAAATAAAGGTAAAATCCCTAAAAATGTGTAGGAGATAATTATGGTAGATTCTTTAATTATATCATTTAATAATAAAAATAAAATTAATAAAGTAAAATTAAATTAATTTATAAATAAAAAACTGATATGTTATAACCCGAAATTAAATTGTTATAAGCAATAATATTTTAAAAGTAGATTTAAAACCCGCAATAGTTCCCCTTAAATATATATGTGGGGTGATTTTTCATCAGTAAAAAGGCTTGGCCAAATTTCGATCTAAAAAAAAAGAGAGGGTGTAATTGCCTATTCAACGTTTTTAGTTTTTTCTTGTTTATATTTTCCTCATTTTTGCAATAGAATTTGATTGAATAGCATAAAACTCATTATGGTTAGATAATCGTATATTTATTTACGTACCAAAAAGATTCGTAAATCAACTCAAAATGGATCGAACTGGATGAATGTACGCCCAAATTCGATGTCCATCACTAAGTTTTATATTAAATGTAGTGGCACCCGTAATTTTCAAATTTTTGATCAGCCTCTGCAAGTAGACACTTAAACTTGCATAAAATTGAACAAATAATACATGTGTCCTATGTGGAGTCCCTACACATGCATCATATTTGCTAATTTGTTTCATCACTAATTTGACAAATTTGATTTTACCATTGCTGAATATAACAATGTCATTATCAACATAGCTTAAATTGTTAATCTGAGGCCCTTTGTTGTTTATGAAAAAGGAAACGAACTTCTCATTAGCTATAAGGTTGTACAAGGATCTTAAAAGAAATTCAACATTAGTGTTAGCCAATAATTACAACATTAACACAAATGGATCTTAGAAATGGTTGATTTGTTTTCAAAAGAAAAATCAGAAAATTACATCCAATGACAGGAACCAGAGAGACTGACAATTTACAAATAACTAATACATTCTCAAAGCGAATAATACAAATGGATTATTGATTTGTTTCAAAAAGAAAATTACATCCAATGAGAGAGAGACTCACAAACAAACAACCCTACAAACAATTACATCTAATGGGAGGAACCAAAAAGATTCACAAACAAAGAAAGAATTATAAATACTAATAGTCACGAATATGCAGATACGGAATGTGTGCAATTTTGTGCCAGTCTTCTCCTATTCCCTCCTCACACCGCTTGGCCAGTGTTGGACATCTCCTAATTGTTAAAGTTGTGAGGGCTGTTAGGTGCTGCAATCCCTCCGGTAAACATTTTAGCATCTTACAGGATGTAACAAATAACTCGGTGAGTGAAGTTAAACCTTTCACCCCTTCCTCTGGGAGACTCTCTAGTGCGTCACAGAAATAAATATCCAGATGCTTCAAAGCATTGAGACTAGCCAGGCTGGTAGGCAGCTCTTTGAGATTCTTAAAGTAAGAGATTTTCAAGTATTTGAGATTTGCAAGGTTTTTGAACATCTCTTCTGGGAGTGAAGTAGCTTCATAGTTATGGCTTATGTTGAGGGAAGTAAGAGCACTAAGATTAGATGTGGACCTCAAACTTGAGGCATCTGTCGCATAAACTTTCAATGAAGGGAGGGTCGGAATAACAAACATAGAGCACGATTTAATTGTCATCTCTTCAAGCACAGGGAATTGCTTTTCTCCTTCCTTTTTCAGCAATCCTTTTAGATTACTAAAGTCCCATATAACAAGTTTCCTCAAGGATGGAAACCTCCCAGAATCAACATCAACATCAACATACTCCACACACCCAGATTGTAACTCTAGACTTTCTAGACAAGGCAGCTCACCAAAGGGTGGTAAGCATGAGCAGTTTCTAGACACTCATGTGTCTACTTGTTCAAGTTTATACAAGTTTAAGTGCCTACTTGTGCATATCCAAAGTTGAAGGGCATAAATGTGAAATGAGGTCAAGTTAAAGGGCACATCTATATATTATGCCAAAGAAAAAAACTACAGTAGTTTGGCTGTTTAACAAAACACTCTTGGTAATATAGCTATTCCAGTAGTGTTTATCAGTGATACAATCTTTTGTGTTGTACTTAGTAGTTCAACTTTGTACATAAATAATAGTTTTGGGAATTTGTACTTTCTAGGATGAAATATTTTTTGTTTGACACTCCAGCTAAATACTAGTTTCCTTTTATCCACAATGAAGTCACTTGTACAATTTGCATCACCTATTCCTCCTGGCAGGAATGTTACCTGTGTGGGAGACTCAAGTCACAAACAAAGAAACAATTACAAATACTAATTGTTACGAATATCCAGATACGGAATGTGAGCAATTTTGTGCTAGTCTTCTCCTATTCCCTTCTCACACCGCTTGATCAGTGTTGGACATCCCCCAACTGTTAAACTTGTGAGGACTGTTAGGTGCTGCAATCCGTCCGGTAAACATTTTAGCATCTCACAGTCATAAACAGATAACAGAGTGAGTGAAGTTAAACCTTTAACCCCTTCCTCGGGGAGACTCTCTAGTAAATTAAAGAGATTTTCAAGTATTTGAGATTTGGAAAGCTTTTGAAAATCTCTTCTGCGAGCGAAGTTACTTCATTGTTATGGATAATATGGAGGGAAGTAAGATCCCTAAAGTAAGAAGAAAGGGTCGCATAAACAAACATATGGCAGTCAAAAATCGTCATCTGTTCAAGCACAGGGAATTGCTCTTCTCCTTCCTTTTTCGGCAATCCTTTCAGATTATGAAATTCGCCTATAAAAAGTTTTCTCAGAGATGGAAACCTTCTTCTTGTAGGGAATCCAGAATGAACATCATCACCCTCTTCAACATATTCCAAAGACCCCATTAATAACTCTAGACTTTCTAGACAAGGCAGCTCCCCAAAGGGAGGTAAGCCAGAGCAGTTTGCACAACTTCTAATTGTAATAGAGACAACATTTCTCAAAACTGAGTGATTCATCCAATCAGGGAAACGGAATCCTCTGAAGCCATTGATTGTTAAACAAGTCAGATTGGGATGTGGTTTGAGGGCTTCAATTACTCTAACTTCCTCTGATTCATATATATGTGGTCCTTTCCAACTCCAATTTCTGATTAAAGAGTGCAGATTCCCCTTTGTAGATAAATTGGCTTCTTTTGCCTCTGTATCATTCTTCACTCTCTCAAGATGTCTGATTTCAATTGAGCCATAGAGATTTACATCTCGTAGTTTACCAAGTTGATAACCTTTCTTCTGAATCCCCACAGCAAATCCACTTAGAGTCTTAAGGCATGTCAAAGATCCTATCCTTGGTGGCATAGAATTCAATTCATCGCAACCATGAAGTAAAAGATTTCGAGGAGTACCAAGTTTACTTGTTTCTTTTGGCAAACAACAAAGTTGACGGCAATTATGTAGATCAAGAGTCTGCAGATTTTGAAGCTTGCATTCAGCAACTCCTGAAGCTTCTTTTGAAGTGGAGCCAAGTCCATCTCACCAAGTAGTGGCCTTCCTTCAATAGATTCTACAATTGCCTTTATTAACCTCTTCTCATCAAAATCTTCCGAGACACAAATCCATATTTTGGAATGGAAATGCTCAGTAACTCTCTGGTCATTGAAGACCATTTGGGCAAGAGTCGTTTTTCCTAGTCCCCCCATATCAAGTATTGGGAGGACTGAAAAGTGTTGGGCATCACTAACATTGTTTATCAGGATTTTCACTATCTCATCTTCCTCTTTGTCTCTTCCATAAACTTGCGGTTTGGTTAATACAGAACCTGGTGCAAGCAATGTCCACATGAGAATACTATTACATTCAAACTCATTAGGAGACAGCAGAAAATAGAGAATATTTTTGCACAATATACTCCTGTTCTATCAGAAATACTTTAAATATATACCTATAGTTATACTTTTGGTCCAAATTAAATATATATCTCTCCCATTATTCTTTCAGTCCAAATATACCCATCCTTTATTCTTTGGGACAAATTTGCCCTTAATCTTGACGGAATGACACGTGACAGGCACATAATCAAATAATTCACCCCCCAATGCTTTTAGGTTGCTCCTCCGTGTCATGATTTGAATTTGGTAGCGTTATTAGAGGATGATATTGTCACTCTCTTCCAACTTAATAAGTTTCTATTCTATTTGTAATTTTATTGTTTTTGATAATATTCCATTATGGCACCTTGATATTATTTTGCTGAACTTGATACTCTAACGAAAGAAATGAACGATGGAATTCTATGCTCCAACTTTATTCCCTATATTTCACTCGGAAAGAAATCCAGCGTAATCACTAACAAGGAGAAACATGCCTAATCATTTTTTTTCTTTGTTAGACAAAATTTACACTCAGCTGTCTGGAAAGGCTACCGTCGTTGGGATTAACATGCCCTGTTTTTTATGGGATTAAGGACCCAAGTGCAGCACATAGAGAAACAGAATAGAAGAAAACCTCTTTTCTCTGAGCTGCTTTGTTAAGAAAAGCAAAACGGATCGAGTGTTCCAAGTTTATAGGTAAAGAAAAGAATTCAAAGCAAAGGGAATGGGTAGTGGATGAGTTAAACAGGTGGATTTCTAAAGAAGGGTATATTCGGATCGAAAGTATAACGAGAGGTATATTTAAACTATTTACGATAGTACATGAGTATATTTGACCCTTTTCTGAATTTGATAATTGCCAAAAAAATGAATATAAACTAAGTTGTTGTAATACTAATTTAAGATGAGTACCTGTTTCCCGTCTAACAGCTTGTCTCTCTATAATTTTTTCGTGCAAATGAAAATTCTTTCTTTCCTCTGAAATTGCATTTAGGTTTTTCATCACTTGGTCCATCCTTTTCCCGACCTTGTGACGGAAAGGGATAACGTTTGGATGATAACGGCCATATGCAGACTGGGAGAATCATGTGGCCTTAGTTTTATATTCATCCAAGATGTCATCGACTTCATATGTAGCAGCGTTGAGTTTTTGCAACCAATTTTCTAGTGGCTTGTTGTTGTTTTGCTTCTCCTGAGCATCTTCAAGGACGGCTTGGATTGTAGAGAATATGCTTGAAAGCCTTTGGAATTCATTTTGAAAACCAAAAAGCAATACAAGTTCCCCTTTGAGGAAAGAAGTAAGATTGTCTATCAGAACTTTAACGAAAGCTTCAGCCATATCAGATATGTGGAGTATATAGAATTGTAAACAATGAATAGCTAGAATGGGAATTGTAAACAATGAATGTGTAATTGGTAATTGGTTTGCATATTCTGGAAACTGCTAGCTAGTTTCATATCTGTCTTTTCTTGTGGAGTTGGTTTGTCAATAAAAGTAAGAAGCACACTTTGTTTTTTTCAATTCAATATTCAATCATTTAGCTTTATCTGCAGAATTTTTTTTCAAAAGAACACCACTTTTTATCTTGCCAATTTCTCAATTAGTCCAACTTATTGAATGTGTAAATTTGGTGGTGGTACCTAAATTAATGTTTTGCTGTATAAAATGTTTACAATGCTTAAGAACGTAAAGTGTATTGAATGTGAATTAAAGTCATGATAAAGGAATTAACTCTAACACAAAGTTAAGTTGAAAGCTTGTATTAAGTTTTCGCATTAGTTTATACAAGTGTCAAATTCAAA
Organism: Solanum tuberosum; assembly: GCF_000226075.1. Lineage (NCBI taxonomy): Eukaryota > Viridiplantae > Streptophyta > Magnoliopsida > Solanales > Solanaceae > Solanum > Solanum tuberosum. The sequence continues at coordinate 1,321,853 of NW_006239074.1, read as the reverse complement.
CAAGCATATCTCTTAGACTATGAAGAATTACGTGGACCATAATCTCTCAAATGAAAGCCCTTGTCAACCATCCAACTGTTATTCAATTCGAATCTAGATCAAGAAGTTATGATCATTTTAGTGAAGCACTATCAAACAGCCAAAGTCCCGATCGAATCACTTAAGTGGATTTTACGGACTGCTGAAAGTAAGAAGCACAAAGGTTAAGCTGATGGAGTTGTAATAATTACAAACTCAATTATTCCACCACGGGGCCTCCATGTTTCTCAATTATTTGATTTTGTTTTTCAATCCAATAACCAACGGTTGCTTTTGATTTCAAACATTTTTTTGGCATCTCTTTTATTCAGGCGTAATGTTTCCACAAAAACGTTTTTCAAAAAAAAAAAAAAACACTGCTTTTTTATCTTGTCAATCTCTCACTCTCAATCTTTTACCAAATTTATCTTCTTCGACCTCTTGGAAGAAAGACCTCAAAAATATAAAATTCTTTCCATACTTCATTACCAACCAAATTTTCTTATGATAAAAGAAAACCGTGTTCCATCCAGAGAGTGGTGAGATATTTCTTTTTCCATTTTTTGGTCTTTTAGGAATCAAGTGGACGGTGATGATAACATACTCCGTCTCAAAAGCACACAGTTTCTCTAGTTGTCAACTTGGTGCTTCCTTTGCCATTCCTTTGAGTATATGCTTTTGAAAAATGAAACAAAAATCTTTCTTGATACGTGGTACACCAAACAAGAAGCTAAATAGCTAAGCCAGTCACCGATGTGATTTGGCGTCTTTTCCATGTGACACAACATTTATTCAGGAAGTGATGATAATCAACAACATTACTGTTCGCCAAACATTAACAAGTATAATACAAATGGATCTTACAAATCATTGATTTGTTTTCAAAATAAAATCAGAAAATTACATACAAATAAGAAGTAATAGATTCTCAAAGCGTATAATACATATAGATTGTTGATTTGTTTCCAAAAGAAAATTGCATCCAATGAGAGAGACTCACAAACAAACATCCCTACAAACAATTACAAATAGTACTTAGGAATGCATTTTCACATTAGGAATGTGTGCAATTTTGTGCCAGTCTTGTCCTATTCCCTTCTCGCACAGCTTTTCCACTATTGGACAACGAGTAATTGTTAAAGTTTTGAGGGCTGTTAGGTGTTGCAATCCCTCCGGTAAACATTTTAGCATCTTACAGTATTCAACAAATAACTTTGTGAGTGAAGTTAAACCGTCCAGCCCTTCCTCAGGGAAACTCTCTAGTGCGTCACAATGGTCAATTGTCAGACTCTGCAAAGCATTGAGACTAGCCAGACTGGTAGGCAGCTCTTTGAGATTCTTAAAGAAAGAGATTTGCAAGGTTTTTGAACATCTCTTCTGGGAGTGAAGTAGCTTCTTTGCTATCCCTAATGTTGAGGGAAGTAAGAGCCCTAAGATTAGATATGGACCTGAAACCTGTTGCATCTTCCTCGCACACAAGTTCCAATTTCTTGACACAAGAAAGGGTAGGAATAACAAACACAGGGCACTTCTCAATCTTCATCTGTTTAAGCACAGGGAATTGGTCTTCTCCTTCCTTTTTCAGCAATCCTTTCAGAGATGGAAACCTTCTTCTTGTGGGGAATCCAGAATCTTCAACATACTCCACCTCCACAGACCCGTCTTGTAACTCTAGACTTTCTAGACAAGGCAGCTCACCAAATGGTGGTAAGCACGAGCAGTTTTCACAACCGTTAGTTAGAATAGAGACATCATTTCTCAAAGCTGAGTGATTTATCCAGTCTGGGAGACAGAATCCTCTGAAGCCACTGATTGTTAAAGATTTCAAATTGGGGTGTGGTTTGAGGGCTTCAAGCACTTTAACTTCTTCTGATTCATACCTATGCGTTCCATTCCAAATCATGCTTAATGAATGCAGATTCAATTTTGTAGATAAGTTGGCCTCTTTTGCCTCCATATCCCTCTTAACTCTCTCAAGATGTGTGATTGAAATTGCACCACGGAGGTTTAAATTTCTTAGTTCACCAAGTTGATAACCTTTCCTCTCGCCCACTACAAAGCAATCTAGAGTCTTAAGGCATGTCAAAGATCCTATCCTTGGTGGCGTACAAGTCAATTTATTGCAATCATTAAGTAAAAGATTTCAGAGACTACCAAGTTTACTTGTTTCTTTTGGCAAACAACAAAGTGACCTGCAGCCATGTAGATCAAGAGTCTGCAGATTCTGAAGCTTGCATAACTGCTTTGGAAGACTACGAATTATAAGATTGCCAGACAAGTCCAGGTATCTTAAATGTCCTAGATCTCCAATGGAAGAGGGTAACGACTCAAAGTGTAATTTACTTAGATTAAGCACCCTCAACGAGACAAACTTTTGCAAGAGATAAGGAGGTTTAAAAGGCACCAATTCAGCAAAACCAATAGGCATTCTATGTGGGTAAAATCTTTCAATTAATTCGCGGATATTGCTGCTTGATGCGCTTGCCGAAAACAGAGATGTAGCCAAATCATGGATGAGATCATGCATCTTGAAATAAGTATTACCATATCTAACATCAATCTCTTGGAAAAAAGACCTCAAGTATAATTCATTCCATACTTCATTACCCATATCCTCTAGCTCCAAGCTTCTTCTCGATAAAAGAAAGCCATGTGCCATCCAGAGAGAGATTACCTTCTTTTTTTCCATTTTGGTGTCCTTTGGGAATACTGCACAATACGCAAAGCATTGTCTCAAATCAAGTGGAAGATGATGATAACTAAGCCTTAAGATAGGCAAAATAGACCTTTCCTCTTGAGGTAAATTCCAAATATCATTGTCTCTCACATGTTCCCATTCTCTTTCTTCTCTCTTGAAGCGCAAAATACCTCCAAGAGTCTTGGTTGCTAGAGGCACACCACCACTTTTTTTCACAATCTCCTTTCCGATAGCCACAAGGTTGGGATTTATTTCTTGGTGTCCAAATGCACATTGCATGAACAACAACCAACAATCTGCTTGAGACAAATTTGACAACCGGAATGGTTGCAAAGTTCCCATAATTGATCCAACCTTTTCAAGACGAGTAGTGGTTAAAACAGAAGCACCACTTGCTCCAACCTTCAAGACTTGTCTTAAATTAGCCCACTTATCTTGATCTTCATTCCAAACATCATCTAAGACAAGCAAGTATCTTTTTCCATTCAGGAACTCTTGAAGCTTCATTTGAAGTGGAGCCAAGCCCATGTCACCAAGTGACATTCTTTCAATAAATTCTACAATTTCCTTTATCAACCTCTTCTCATCAAAATCATCGGAGACACAAATCCATATTTTGGGATGGAAATGCTCAGTTACTCTCTTATCGTTGAAGACCATTTGCGCAAGAGTCGTCTTTCCTAGTCCCCCCATACCAACTATTGGGAGGACTGAAAGGTGTTGGGTATCACTAACATTGTTTATCAGGATTTTCACTATCACATCTTCCTCTTTTTCTCTTCCATAAACTTGTGGTTCAGTCAAAACAGAACCTGGTCAAAGGTAATTACAAGATTTTAATTTTTTATGTTGTATGTTTAAAGTAATTTACAAAATATGCACATGAGGAAATGGGGAGAAGGCGTAATGGAGATGAGCCAAGTCCGTAAAGGAATTATAAGGTTAACAAAGAGTAATAAGCTTTTTTTTCCCTTTCTACCATAATGTGTGAATATATGATTAATGTTTATTAAATTTTGGGAAAATGCATAAGTACCCCCAACATATGCCCCAAATCCCAAAGACACACTTATACTATACTAAGGTCTTATTACCTCTCGAACTTATTTTATAAATAATTTTCTACCCCTTTTTGGCCTACGTGGCACTATCAGGCAGATAGCTTGAAAAAATTGTCAACACACGTTGGGCCCAGAAGATAGTGTCACGTAGGCCGAAAAGGGGTAGAAAATTATTTATAAAATAAGTTCGAGAGGTAATAAGACCTTAGTATAGTATAAGTGTGTCTTTGGGATTTCGGGCATAGGTTGGGGGTACTTATGCATTTTCCCTTAAATTTAGGTAAAATAGTCTGATATACTCTTCAATTTTGTCATATAGAGTTGATATGCCATATTTATAAAGTAAATCACATATATTTCTACCGTTATAAAAGTGATTCACATATGTCCTTACCGTTATAAAAGGGGCTCACACATACCTTTTTATCTAATAGAAGTGAAAAATTAATTTTAATTTACTTTTGTGATTTTTAATTTTAAGAAAATTCATGTAGGGTATATATGATCCTTATCGCACAAGTTTTTTTTTTTTGACTTTATTTATTATCATTATTTGAGCTTCTTATTCTCTTTTTTTTTTTCTTTCATTCTTTAAGAAGTAAAAATATTAGAAATAAAAAAAACGTGTGAATTGAAAAAAAGAAAAAAGTAGCAAAATATTGTTAAAAAATTGGGACATATACGATAAATTTAACAAGAAAGTTTCTGAATTCAATTTCAAGTTGTATATCAGAATTTTCAAGAATTTGAAAAACAACAAGTTAAATTTGTATTTATAGCCAAATACAATCCCTATTTTCAAGTATTATTCCACTTTGAAAACGAAAGTTACCAACGCCTATAATACAAAGTAGTTTTTATTGTAAAATTTGAAAAAGTCATTTCAGCCATATTTCATTGTGAAGTTTGAAAAAGTTAGTTTTTATTTTTAAAGTGCAAAATGATATTCGAAAATTGGAGTTATTTTTCTACCAAGAATACAAATAGGAGTTGTTTTTTACTTTTTGTGATTAGTTGGAGTGAAAACACATTTTGTTACTTTTCAAATTCTTGAAAATTATGCAACTCCAAAATTTTATGACCAGACATATTTTCAAAGTTCAACTCCCCCAAAAGTAAAAATATTTCATGAACAAACTCTCCTTAATAACATCAAGAGATGGGGAGGGTGGGGAAGTTAATTAATCTCTATTGAATATATATTTAAGGGAAAAGATTTATCCAACTCTTGGTACATTTTCAATGTTCAATGTTGCAGGCATATATTCATTTTAAAAAGTTAATTCTTTGTCACTCTCTGATAATCTTTATAGGATGTGAGTAGGTTATGAATATCACATCAAGTCACTAAATAATCATGACTTATCTTTTACATTTAATTTTATGTTAGGTGCTTTGATTTTTTTAATTTTCTATTGCAAAAGTATAACCTCCAAAGTAATATATCACAACTTAATTTTCTCTTCTCCCAATGTCCTCTATAAAAATATGAGATTCTTAATATTAATGAATCGTACATGACACAAATATACATTAGGTGAGTGGCAGTACGGGCACCAAATACCAAAAAAAAAACTCTAACTTCTATATTTCGTGCATAATTATGTTAGAATATAATTTAAGTATTTTTTTCAGCCTGATTTACAATAAATATATCTTTATTTTTTTATTTTTACTGCAACATTATTTATACATAAAGAAAGTCACATAGTTTATGATCAAGTAAACTTAATATTGTTGGTTGAACCAATAGTTATTGCTATAAAAATAATTGAATTTAGTATGAAGCTATGATAATTCGATTGTCAATTAATTGACAATATTCACATCAACTTTTATGTTCCTCCTTTTTTATTAATTGTTTTAAATTTTAATTGTAGATTGAGAATGACTCTTTAGCAATTTTTCTAAGTAGGCAATCTCAAGATCGTAACTTAATTTGTGTTTCTCTTTTTTATTACATTATTTATTAGAATATTTATCAAATAATATAGGGAAAAGGTACAAGTACCCCGCTAGACTATAACCGAAATCTCAGAGACACACCTTAACTAAACCAAGGTCTTATTACCCCTGAACTTATTTTTTTTGTAATTTTGTGCACCTTTTTGGCTTACGTGGCATTCAAATATCTCCCACGCGCCTCAATTGCGTGGAGTCACGGAATGTGCCACGTAAGACAAAAAGGTGTACAAAATTACAAAAAAAAAATAAGTTTAGGGGGTAATAGGACCTTAGTTTAGTTAAGGTGTGTCTCTGGAATTTCGGTCATAGTCTAGGGGTACTTGTGCCTTATCCCAATAATATATTAATTATTCAAAAATATATTTAATCTTCTCTTATAACCACGGGAACAAGTACACTAAGCAGGATTTCCTAAGCTTTTCTCATTTATGAAATTACTTAGTAATCATTGAGTAGCCCTGTATTGAATTCACAATTTTGTTTGTCATTTTTAAATGGCATAATACATAAATATGCTCATTAACTTGTTTTCAAATTATATTTATGTCCTCAAACTTTGAGTTTGCACAAGTAGACACTTAACCTTTTATAAAGTTAAATAAATAGACACACGCGTTCTACGTAGCATCCTACTTGACAATTTGGGTTCTATATGGTGTCCTATGTGTACTATGTCACGTAGGACTCATGTGTCTATTTGTTCAACTTTATACAAGTTCAAGCGTTTACTTGTTCACACCCAAAGTTGAAAGTCATAAATATGAAATGAGGTTAAGTTAAAAGACAAGATGTCCACCATGGATCCCCCTCCCCCCCAAAACCCAAACATACACATGAATTTGATAATTGCCAAAAAATGAATTGTAATACTAATTTAAGATGAGCACCTGTTTCCCGTATAGCTGTTTGTCTCTCTATAATCATTTCTTGCAAATGAAAATCCATTCTTTCCTTAGCAATTGCATCTAGTTTCTCCGTCATCTCTTTCATCCTTTTCCCAATCTTATGGCGGAAGGTGATTATCCCGGGATGATAGCGTCCTAATCGAGACTGCCTGAATCTTGCTGCCTCATTTTTACATTCGTCCAATATGTCATCAACTTTATATGCAGCAGCATTGAGTTTCTGTAACCAGTTTTTAATCGCCTTGTCCTTTAGTTGCTTCATCTGAGCATCTTCAAGCACAGCTTGGATTGTAGAAAACCTGCTCGAAAGATTTTCAAACTCATTTTCAAAACCGAAAAGCAATGAAAGTTCCCCTTCAAGGAAAGAAGTGATATTTTCAATCACAATTTGAAGGAAAGCTTCTGCCATATGTGTAGAGTGAAATTAAATTGTAACACAAATAAACAATGAGTTCAAAATTATTGCTTTGTGTGCCATGAATAATTACTTGTTATAAATACACTAATGGGAGATCAATAAATATATACTTTTCGTGTCATGAAAATTGCATATGGAATCTCAATATACTTTGCTTTCCCTTTAATTTGTAGGAAAAAAAGGATAAATATATCTCCAAACTACGTAAATGGTATGCAAATACCTTTCGTCATATTTCTGGGACATTGGTGCCATGTCATCCAAAAACTATAGTATATATGTCCTTCACTCTAACGGAAAACTAAATAAGGACACGTGGCACAATCTTATCCGTCAATCCAATATTTAATAAATGTCGGGTCAGTGGATATGATTATGACACGTGATGTCCGTTAGTATATATGCTCTAGTTTTTGGACGACATGGACACCAATGTCCCAAAAGTATGACGAGGGTATCTGCATCATTTACGATAATTCGGATGTATATTTGTGCTTTTTCCCTAATTTGTATGCCAAAATCTTCTACATGTAGCTTTTACTTTGTAAGTAGATACTCCCTATTTCCAATTTATATGAGTTATTTTTCTTTTTAGTCCGTCCCAAAAAGAATAACACATTTCTATACTAAGTAACATTTAACTTTAAATTGTCCATTTTACCCTTAATGAAATGATTTATAGTCACACAAATTTTTATTATTCATTTCGGACCACAAGTTTTAAAAGTCTTCCTTTTTTTCTTAAATTTCGTACCGAGTCAAACTATCTCACGTAAAATGGGACGGAGGAAGTATATGGGATCTATTCCTAGTATGCAAAAAAAAAAAAAATGATGCCTCAGAATATTAGAAAGCAAATTAGGAAAACCTCTTTGCCTCTTTGGTTGGAAAGGAATATAAGTTGCTTTGAGAATTGGAAGAATCATTTAGCTAGTGTGAAGAGTAGATCTCTTCAAAATGTTTACTTTTGGAGTAGGACAAGTATAATAATCCTTTTATGATTTTCTTGCAATATGACCCGTTTAACCATAACAATTAGGGCTCTAACAATTATTCACTTTTTTTCCAAATATAGCTTGACGTTGTATTTGAAATTTGAAAAACACTCCTCTATCCCGTTTGAAACTAATAACGAATTAACTTCAGCAATAATCTTGGCAAATCGTTAAGAGCTTATCATCTACATTTGAGAGCTTAACTATGCTTTCACTTATCATATACATTCCGAATTTCAGCTTCATATCAGCCAACAGAAATGTTGAAAACAAAGAACTTCAGAAAGAAAAGAAAAAAAAACAGATCAAGACTAACCAATATACACATTTGATATGTGAGCAATTTTGTGCCAGTCCTCTCCAATTCCCCTCTCACACCGCTTTGCCACTTCTGGACAGCCAGTAACTCTTAAACTTGTGAGGCCTGTTAGGTTCTGCAATCCCTCCGGTAAACATTTTAGCATGTTACAGTGTTCAACAAATAACTCCGTGAGTGAAGTTAAACCTTCCAGCCCTTCCTCGGGGAGACTCTCTAGTGCGTAACAATAACGAATATCCAGACACTTCAAATTATTGAGACTAGCCAAGCTGGTAGGCAGCTCTTTGAGATTCTCCAAGTAAGAGACACTCAAGTATTTGAGATTTTCAAGGCTTTTGAACATCTCTTCTAAGAGTGAAATCACTGTGTGGTTACTGAAAATCTTGAGTGATGTAAGAGTGCTAAGATTAGATATGGAGCTCAAACCTCTTGCATCTGCCTCCCCCCAAATTTCTAATTTCTTCACAGAAGAAAGGGTTGGAAAAACAAACATAGGGCAATCAGAAATCTTCATCTCTTCAAGCACAGGGAATTGCTCTTCTCCTTCCATTCTCTGCAATCCTTTCAGATTACAAAAGCCACCTATATGAAGTTTTCTCAGGGATGGAAACCTTCTTCTTGTGGGGAATCCAGAATCTTCAACATACTCCACCTCCACAGACCCGTCTTGTAACTCTAGACTTTCTAGACAAGGCAGCTCACCAAAGGGTGGTAAGCACGAGCAGTTTTCACAACCGTTAATTAGAATAGAGACAACCTTTTTCAAAACTGAGTGATTCATCCAGTCTGGGAGACAGAATCCACAGAAGTCAATGATTTCTAAATATTTCAGATTGGGATGTGGTTTGAGGGCTTCAAGCACTTTAACTTCTTCGGATTCATATCAGTGTGGTCCATCCCAACTCATGCTTAAAGAGTGCAGATTTGCTTTTGCAGATAAATTGGCTTCTTTTGCCTCCATATCGTTTTTCACTCTCTCAAGATGTGTGATTGAAATTGCACCACGGAGGTTTAAATTTCGTAGTTCACCAAGTTGATAACCTTTCCTCTCGCCCACAAGAAAGTAACTTAGTGTCTTAAGGCATGTCAACAATCCTATTCTTGGTGGCATAGCAGTCAATGGACAGTGATCAAATACAAGATTCCGGAGACTACCAAGCTTGCTTATTTGTTTCGGCAAACAAGAAAGTGACTGGCAATTATGTAGATCAAGAGTCTGCAGATTTTGAAGCCTGCACAACCTCTTTGGAAGACTACAAATTTTATTACCAGACAGGTCAAAGTATCTTAAATTTACTAGATCTCCAACGGAAGACGATAACTGTTCAAATTCTGAGTTACTTAGATTAAGCACCCTTAACGAGACAAACCTTTTAAAGAGCGAAGGAGAGTAAGAAGACACCACTTCGGAGAAACCAATGGACATCATATCTTTATAATCTGTTACAATGAACATCATATCTTCATCATCTTTTACATTTATTTGGCGGATACTTCTGCTTGATGCGCTTGCTGAAAACATAGATGTAGCCAAATCATGGATGAGATCATGCATCTTGAAATAAGTTTTACCAGATTTAACTTCAATCTCTTGGAAAAAAGACCTCAAATATAATTCATTCCATACTTCATTGCCCACATCCTCTAGCTCCATGTTTCCTTTTGATAAAAGAAAACTGTGTGCCATCCAGAGAGCGATGAGATATTCCTTTTCTATTTTGGTGCCCTTTGGGAATACCGCGCAATATGCAAAACATTGTCTCAAATCAAGTGGAAGATGATGATAACTCAGCCTCAGGGCAGGCAAAACAGAATTTTCATCTTGAGGTAAATTCCAAATCTCACTATCTCTCACATGTTCCCATTCACTTTCTTCCCTCTTCAAGCATAAAAGACCTCCAAGAGTCTTGGCTGCTAGAGGCACACCCCCACATTTCTTCACAATCTCCTTTCCGATTTCCATAAGTTTAGGACTTGTTTCGGTTTGGTGGCCAAATGCACGTTGCTTGAACAACAACCAACAATCTTCTTGAGATAAATTTGATAACTGATATAGTTGCAAAGTTCCCATAATTGATCCAATCTTTTCAAGGCGAGTAGTAATTAGAATTGAAGCACCACTTGCTCCAATCTTCAATACTGCTCTAAGATTATCCCACTTTTCTTGATCTTCATTCCAAACATCATCCAAAACAAGAAAGTATCTTTTTCCGTTCAACAACTCCTGAAGCTTTTTCTGGAGCGGAGCCAAGTCCATGTCACCCAGTGACTTTCCTTCAATAGATTCTACAATTGCCTTAATCAACCTCTTCTCATCAAAATCATCTGAGACACAAACCCATATCTTTAGATTGAAATGCTCAGTAACTCTCTGATCATTGAAGACCATTTGGGCTAGAGTCGTCTTTCCTAGTCCCCCCATACCAAGTATTGGGAGTACTGGAACTTCTTCGGAATCACTAGCATTGTTTATCAAGATTTTCACTATCTCATCCTCTTCTTTGTCCCTTCCATTAACTTTTGGCTCAGTTAAAACAAAACCTGCTCCAAACAAGAATGTTGTTACATTCAAGCTCATTAGGAGTCAACAGAAAATAGAGAAGATATTTGCACAGTAGGGGGGAGTTGAAGTGAAGGATTGAGAAAATCATGCTGAGTGAGTGAGACAGAGATTAAGATTAGAGAAAATCTTTGAAACTTTCCCTCAGCTTAAAAACACACATGACTTTGATAATTGCCAAAAATAAAAATGAATATAAATTCCTTCGTTTCTCTGCAATTTGTAATACTTAGTTGTTTTAAAATAAAATTAAGATGAGCACCTGTTTGCCGTCTAGCAGCTTGTCTCTCTATAATCCTTTCATCCAAATGAAAATTCCTCCGTTCCTCTGCAATTGCATCTAGTTTTTCCATCATTTCTTTCATTCTTTTTCCCACCTTGTAACAGAAAGTGATGGTCCGTGGATGATAATGCCTCAATACAGCCTGCTTGAATCTTGCTGCCTCAGTTTTACAGTCATCCAAGATGTCATCAACTTCATATGCAGCAACGTTGAGTTTCTGTAACCAGTTCTTTATTGCCTTGTACTTCAGTTGCTTCTCTTGAGCATCTTCTAGCACAGCTTGGATCATTGAAAACATACTTGAAAGTTTTTTAAACTCCTTCTCGAAACCAAAAACCAATCCAAGTTCCCCTTGGATGAAAAAAGTGAGATCATCTAGCAGAACTTGAAGGAAAGCTCCAGCCATATGTTGAATTCACTATAAAATATACTAGATTACTGGAATTGTAACACAAAATTATGCAAGTAAACAATGAATCTATATTCTTGAAACAAAGTAAGATGTTGGAATGAAATATGGACAGTTCAAAGTTGACTTGAGCAGGGCATGGACTTGTAATAATTAATATATTATCTTTTCTTGTGGTTGGTGATCAACTTTGTGCATATTGATTAATCTACCAATAACTTAATGCCTTCAACTAGCTATTTTGGACCCATTCAAATAGTCATCCATTCAACTACTTGTACCAAAAAAGACTCAAGTCCCTTCATATACACAAGGACAGTAGCCTTCTCTGACTAGCTATTTTCCTGGAGGATCAAGAACCGTTTGAACGGCGTTGGAAATTCATTATATCCCGACAGCTTTCCGATGGAATGGGACATCAGAAATTGGCAAGTTTCTGGTAGTAAGATGTTCAACAACTTGATTATGAAGGTTAATATACAAATGTACTACAGGTGTAATGAAATCAATACATTCACACTTTTAGAGATCTGGAGAATGCACGAATTAACAATTTATTATCCAATTACAGGAGAAAGAAGGCAAACTGAACATTTTCACCATGCAATTTATAAACAAAACAATCAAGCTGATGGAAGGATGTCCAAAGCAACTTCTTTCAAGGATGGCATTGATTCCTGCTGATGCAAGCAGATGTAGGTACTTCCTACTCTTCGGAAAACTTTCCAAGGACCAGGGTAACACCTAGTTTTCAAAAGACAGTCAAAGTAAAAAAGAAAACGAGCAAAATTCAAGTAATAACGAAACAATCTAAGAAATAGTTCAGTCATTCGAAGCTTTGGTAAAAGAGATTACCTAAACAGGACTCCTCCATTTCGTCCTTTAAAATTGTGAATATAATATACCGTCTCCATCTTAGGAAAAAGAGTCTTGGATAGTGCAGCCAGCTTCGGATAGAAGAATGGTGGATAATCTTATTTTTGTCAAAGATAACAGGGAATACAGTAACTTAACATGGAACAATTGTTAAGAAGATCTCATTTCTTAAAAGGCAGAAATATATATATACTATGATGTCCATCCTATTTCCGCTGCAGAAAGTTATTCATTGCCACAATAAGCAGACAATCATGCAGAGCAATAAGGAACATTTATTCTTTGATCAGATTGAAGGAAAAAAATATTGGTGGTAAGAAAGGATACAACCAGATCTTATTCGATCAAGCTCTCCGTTGAATATAATCAGTTTCCTAGAAGTGTTTGACACTGCTGCTTTGTATAGCTCTTCCACGACAAGCATCTCTACATTTCAGAAATAAATGATGCCATCATAACATTTCTATGAAATCGATCATTTGATGTACACTATATATGGTGCGAGAGCTCGATGTTACCATTGACATTAAAGTATGGATAGGCGACAATAAAGAGTTCATCTTCTGGCTTGACACGGTCAACCATCTTGACCTTTTCGGTGAAACCGAAATCCTCGAAAAAAGAAGGCTTTGTCAAATAGTCCAACTTAAAAGATGCTCCTCCAAAAATTGATTGTCTTGCGAATTTTACTTCATTAGCCTCCGGGAAAAACTGAAAGGTTTAATGCAAGTTTGATACATCGCACCTGGTAGAGTAAAAGAGCTTAATGGGAAAAGAGGTGATCACAAACATTAACAGGGAACACTAATTTTGAAGTAGAAGAAGATGAAACTATTTCGGAGCAATATGATAGGAGGAAAAAGCAACACCACTAGTTTTGTAGCACCATTCGTTTAACATAAATATGAAACATCTTCGCTTCTTGTCTTAGTTGTAATGACAGCTTACATGTGAAACAAGAAATCAAGGTAGCTTGATGCTGCGATATAGAGAAATAATTAACAACGGCAAAGCTCATGCATGGACACAACAGAGATGGACTCTGCAAATAGCCGAAATTTGGTTTATTTTGTATAATGTGGCAAATAGAAGAATTAAGCCCACACTCTATGCAGTACAGTACAACAGTAAAGGATTAAGTAACAGCTTTTCCACGCCAATTTTCTGAGTACTTCATTTATGGTTAAAATTTTCCTTATTTATTTTCCGAACTACCAGATGATTGTTTCCTCCAATAGAATGTATATTTGTCTCTAAGTGGAGTAAACCAAATTAAAAGAGCAATAGCTAGCAAGAGAGTCTTTTCGAGACTCACAGTGTATACTATAAAATTCATTCGGAACCAGAGACTTACAATTCTGGTCTTTGTGGCTTTCTCTGGTATAACCAAGAGATCACAGAACTCACGTATTAGTTGTATACTTCCAGTCATTTCTATTCCACCCTCACCGTCACCTGTTGATAGTTAACACGAGATTAAAATCACCTCACATGAATGGGAGATCAGTGAGCTAGTGTAGATTATACCGATCTTCACATGCCCAAATCAGGAGAAACTGTCAAGTAAGGAGGACAATTAGGCATAACCTGGTACAGAACCCAACCCAGCAGTTGGAAATTCAATTTCCTGGTACAAGAAAGTTTTTGCTCTTTAAGTCCACGGAAAGTATTGATACTGTATTATTTCTTACAAGTGTTGTTATCACTTGAAGACATACAGGGAAATTTGACTGACCATCAGTTGTCTGTTATCCTTCAATGCCAATTCAGTTGCTTCTTTAGCCTGTTAATCATGAAATTCCGGAATTATGATTGAAGAACTGCAGCACAGACTTAAGAAAGTGAAATGAATAAAATGAGTATGCCATGAGCAACAAGATAAGCATTATTCATAAAATGGACATTTGAAATAGAAAAAGTTTTAGAGTGGTAGTGTATGACATTTCAAGAATTTTAGAACCAAAAAAATATCATGTAATGGACATGAACTGTTATGTCTTTTAGTGAGTGTTTAATCAAGTTTTCACTTATCGTCTACATTCCGATTTTAAGCCCCAAAAGTGGACAGATTTGGCAGTTGATAAGAGCCACATAAAAAGTTTCAGCTGCACATTTACAAACATAAATCTTGAGAAGTGCAAGAGCTTAACAGAAACACAGTCTGATAGATGGTAATCAGACATGATGTGCATAAAAAGGTACAAACGGTAGCTTGACATTTCCAGATGTGATATATGAATTTGCAGTAAGAGGGATAAGAGCCTTCAATTATGAGAAATTTACAGTTAGCAAGAACCAGCTAGGTCAAGAAGACCATCAGCTTATAAGGAATTCAAGCAAGTATTGGTTTGTCAGTCTTGTAGGCGCACATCAACACCTGTTCATAAGGGCTTTGGGATAAGAATCCACATAGTCTTCTCAAGGCAGCATGAGAGTTACATGGTATGGATAGACACACTCTTTGTCAAGTAGGGATGGAATTCCCATTTCCGAAGGCAATCAAAGTGATATAGCAGAAACCACGGCAAACATTCGAAAGACAAAATGTAGTTTATACTTTTATCTAGAGAAAGCTAGCAACAACTAAAACAAGTGGAGCCAAGATTTGAATTTTACGGGCTCATAACTTGCCACCAAATTCATAGCCTGTCTTAGTTACTGGGTTTGTAATTAAGTATGTATCCATATTAAATTGACCTCCCAATACAAATATAGAGTCTAAGCAAAAGCTATTGGGTTTGTCCGAACCCATAAGTAATACTCTATCTCCGCCCTTGGCAAATAATTACCTTAATCTCCCTGCAATAGTTAAGGAAATATGAAATGGTAACGTAGTATGGTTAACAATAACTTGGTGGAAAAAGGGGTTTTTTTAAAAATAAAAAAACTTTTTGTTGTAATGTGAGTGTAAAAAGTGGAGAATCTTAGTAGCTTAGTCAGTCCGAGGGTTCAATTCCCCCACCTTGTAATCCCTTCCCCCATTTCCCCTACCCCTACCCCTACCCGCAATTTTAAGGGGAGAAAAAGCGAATAGAATGAATACTTGTTGAAGTAATTCAGTGTAGTCCTTAGGGAATGGCACATCAAACCCAATTGAAACAGCTTTATCACCAGAACAACTGATAGCAAATTCAAAATTTCTTGAAATCTTCACATTTCTCTTCAATTTAAACTTTCTCCAGCTGAAATCCTACAACATAATCCACAAAAATCAATCGAAATCGAAATCGAAAAAACAAAAAGTTGTGTAGAAAGCATAATTGTGATTTTCTTTTTAACAGTAAAACAACATATACAAAGTAATCAACTTATCAAATGAAATTATTCTAAATTCCCAACAAAATTAGAGAAAAGTTACCTGTGGAGTAAGAGAGGAAGGAACTGAAACAGCAACTGTCAGTGCAGTTGGGGAAGTGGATAACCACATTTTGAATTCTAACCACAAGGAGAGAGAAAAAAATGACTCAAAAGATTTAACAATAAAGTGTATTCCCCTCTTTATAAGCCATGAAAAAAAGTTTATATCCATTAGCTAATATACATAATTATTGTATTTTTTTTTAGAAATTTTAGTACCTTAGTTAGTTGGTCGGTCTAAATTTTCACTTTATTGATTAGGTTTGATTGTCCACCTTATAATCTCCTTTCCTATTTTGAAAGATATATATTTGATTTTTTAGTACATTACAAAAAAAAATGTTTGATTCACTTTTTTTTAAAACTTTTTGATTTAAATTTTCACATGAAATATTTAAGACCGCAATAACAATAACATACTCAGTAAAATATCATAAGTAAGGTCTGAGAAGGTAAAGTGTACGCAGATCTTACCACTAGGGGTGTACATGCCAAACCGTAAAGTCATACCGAACTGACGAACCAAATCAAACGGAAAAAAAACTGATTTGTGGCTTGGTTTGGTTGATTTGGCATTGGAAAAAAAAACCGATCACTCTTGGTTTGGTTTGGTATTCAAAGAAAAAAAGTCAAATCGAACCCAAACCAAACCGACATAATATAAATATATAATTTTATTTTATTTTTCGATAAAAAATATTATTTATAATCTACTTTGTTAATATATTTTTAGTTAGTTTATAGTTTTCAATATTTATATATATTATTTCAAATTTGGGCTTGTAAAACTTTGTAAATATTTTATTTTGTACTAAGATCAGAAATTACAATAGTATTATTATAGTTTTTCAAATTCGTAGTTAACAATTTACTTTGTAAATATTTCTTTTTGTATTCAGTTTGATTGTAGCCTTTGATCTTATTAATTTAACATATTGAACGTTTATATTTCAAAAAAAAAAATTGTACTCATGTGAATTTTATCGTCTTTTCAAAGATTTCTATTCGTTTAACATTTTTTAAGTTTAACTTATCACACAAGTAAGTGAAAATATATTTGATCTCTTTTTCAAACACCGTATAGTTGGAAAAAACCAAAAAATTGAAAAAAAAAATGAAAGAACCGACTAAAGCCGAAACCGAAAAACGTAACTTTATGTGGTTTGATATGATTATTAGATTTAATAAACCGACATAATTGATTTAAGTTTTTTTTAATAAAAAAACAAACTAAACCAACCTATGTACAACCCTTCTTACCTCTATCTCATGGAGGTAGAGATGTTGTTTCTGAAAGACACTCATGTACAAAGAAGAAAACAGTTTAGAAAACATAGCAACTAACATCATGAACTAACAAAATAGTACGATAATCAAAATAAAGTAGACAATTGATGATGTGCGAGATATTAAAAGTAAAAACAACAATAACATTCGATTTATATCAGTACCAAAAGTCAATGACTACATGAACATGCTAATACGAAAAAATCTTGATATATTCTTTTTTTATATATAAAAAAAAAACATTGATTTTTTCAAAGGAAGAGGAGACCTAGTAAAAAAGAAAAGAAAAAAACATGGCCGACGAAGTTCAGCCAGTCAACCAGAGGTACGGAGAATTGTTGGTATATGCAGTTATCATGAAATATATAAAGTCCACACACTGCTCAGCTGAGCAAACCAGACACTTTGAATTGGTCAATATATCTTTACTGGATTCAATACATGGCGGAAGCTTTTCTTCAAGTTCTGCTAGAAAATCTCAATTCTTTCATAAGAGGGAAACTTGTATTGCTTTTCGGTTTCGAAAAGGAATTTGAAAAGCTGTCCAGTGTGTTTTCCACAATTCAAGCTGTACTTCAAGATGCTCAAGAGAAGCAATTGAAGGACAAGGCAATTGAGAATTGGTTGCAGAAACTAAATTCTGCTGCGTATGAAGTTGATGACATATTGGGCGAATGTAAAAATGAGGCAATAAGATTCGAGCAGTCTCTATTAGGGTTTTATCATCCAGGGATTATCAGTTTCCGTCACAAAATTGGGAAAAGGATGAAAGAGATAATGGAGAAACTAGATGCAATTGCTGAGGAAAGAAGGAAGTTTCATTTCCTTGAAAAAATTACAGAGAGACAAGCTGCCGCTGCTACGCGTGAAACAGGTGTGAGTACTGAGTAATAGTAGCTTAGTTTATATTCAATTTGTTACCACATCGTGTGTTCACCGTGATCTCTACAGTAGGATGGCAATGGGGCGGGGCGGGGTTGGAGGTGTGCAGGTGTGGGGCGCAATCCCAACTTTGAGTCTGCACAAGTAGGTACTTAAATTTGTATAGAGTTAAACAAGTACACACGCATCCTACTTGGTGTCCTACATGGCTCTTATGTGTATTATGTCATATAGGATGCATGTGTCTATTTGTTCAATTTTATACGAGTTTAAGTTCTACTTGTGCACACCCAAATGAAAGTTGGAGGGCGTAGATGTCAGTTGATACCAAGTTAAAAATTCATATTAATGAATTATGCCTTTAAATTATGATTCAATTTTATATCAGTCTGTCCAAAAGATGTTCTAGTGAAAGTGTTAAACTTAGCCTGGATCTGCTATTGGAAGTGTGAATTTTTGTGGCACTAAACAATGCAATGGGTCTGGATTCATTTTTGCATTAACATTTGTTTAGACGATTTTCTTTATCGAATTTTACTGTCTAAAAAGGAAAAAGCAAAGAAATAAGACGTATACAGAGGCTGACTTCTTCATAGGATTTCTCATATAAAAAAAAAACATTGATTTCTAGGATATGGGTTATTTTAAATTACAAATTTGTGAGTTAAAACAGTTCTGTTGGGAAGGATTTAGATACACGTGGATAGTATCTAGAAGTTTTTTAAATAAAAAATTAGCAAATTATGTGGGCTGGGGCGGGTTGAAAACAGCAAACTTTGCAAGGCAGGGCGGGTTGAAATCATTGCAAGTTTGTGTGGGTTTGCCCTGCACCACCCCATCTGCCATTCCTGTCTAAATGTTTGTTTTGTCTATATAATTCTTGCTGACTCATTCTAATGAGCTCAATTGTAACAAATTCTTTGTGTCCACACTACTTGGAACAGGTTTTGTGTTAACTGAACCAAAAGTCTACGGAAGGGACAAAGAGGAGGATGAGATAGTGAAAATCTTGATAAACAATGTTAATGTTGCCGAAGAACTTCCAGTCTTCCCTATAATTGGTATGGGGGGACTAGGAAAGACGACACTTGCCCAAATGATCTTCAATGATGAGAGAGTGACTAAGCATTTCAATCCCAAAATATGGGTTTGTGTCTCAGATGATTTTGATGAGAAGAGGTTAATTAAGACAATTATAGGAAATATTGAAAGAAGTTCTCCTCGTGTCGAGGACTTGGCTTCATTTCAGAAGAAGCTCCAAGAGTTATTGAATGGAAAACGATACTTGCTTGTCTTAGATGATGTTTGGAATGATGATCTAGAAAAGTGGGCCAAGTTAAGAGCAGTCTTAAATGTTGGAGCAAGAGGTGCTTCTATTCTAGCTACTACTCGTCTTGAAAAGGTTGGATCAATTATGGGAACGTCGCAGCCATATCATTTGTCAAATTTGTCTCCACATGATAGTTTACTGTTATTTATGCAACGCGCATTTGGGCAACAAAGAGAAGCAAATCCTAATCTAGTGGCCATTGGAAAGGAGATTGTGAAGAAATGCGGTGGTGTGCCTTTAGCGGCCAAGACTCTTGGTGGTCTTTTACGCTTCAAGAGAGAAGAGAGTGAATGGGAACATGTGAGAGATAATGAGATTTGGAGTCTGCCTCAAGATGAAAGTTCTATTTTGCCTGCTCTAAGACTGAGTTATCATCACCTTCCAGTTGATTTGAGACAATGCTTTGCGTATTGTGCAGTATTCCCAAAGGACACCAAAATGATAAAGGAAAATCTCATCACTCTCTGGATGGCCCATGGTTTTCTTTTATCAAAGGGAAACTTGGAGCTAGAGTATGTGGGTAATGAAGTATGGAATGAATTATACTTGAGGTCTTTCTTCCAAGAGATTGAAGTTAAATCCGGTAATACTTATTTCAAGATACATGATCTCATCCATGATTTGGCTACATCTCTGTATTTGGCAAGCACATCAAGCAGCAATATCCGCGAAATAAATGTCAAAGATTATAAGCATATAATGTCCATTGGTTTCGCTGAAGTGGTGTCTTCTTACTCTCCTTCGCTCTTGAAAAAGTTTGTCTCGTTAAGGGTGCTTAATCTAAGTTACTCAAAACTTGAGCAATTACCCTCTTCCATTGGAGATCTATTACATTTAAGATACCTGGACCTGTCTCGCAATAACTTCCGTAGTCTTCCAGAGAGGTTATGCAAGCTTCAAAATCTTCAGACTCTTGATGTGCATAATTGCTACTCACTTAATTGTTTGCCAAAACAAACAAGTAAACTTAGTAGTCTGCGAAATCTTGTTCTTGATGGCTGTCCATTGACTTCTACTCCACCAAGGATAGGGTTGTTGACATGCCTTAAGACTCTAGGTTTCTTTATTGTGGGAAGCAAGAAAGGTTATCAACTTGGTGAACTGAAAAACCTAAATCTCTGCGGCTCAATTTCAATCACACACCTTGAGAGAGTGAAGAACGATACGGATGCAGAAGCCAATTTATCTGCAAAAGCAAATCTGCAATCTTTAAGCATGAGTTGGGATAACGATGGACCAAACAGATATGAATCCGAAGAAGTTAAAGTGCTTGAAGCCCTCAAACCACACCCCAATCTGAAATATTTAGAGATCATTGCCTTCGGAGGATTCCGTTTTCCAAGCTGGATAAATCACTCAGTTTTGGAGAAGGTCATCTCTATTAGAATTAAAAGTTGCAAAAACTGCTTGTGCTTACCACCCTTTGGGGAGCTGCCTTGTCTAGAAAGTCTAGAGTTACAAAACGGGTCTGCGGAGGTGGAGTATGTTGAAGAGGATGATGTCCATTCTAGATTCTCCACAAGAAGAAGGTTTCCATCCCTGAAAAAACTTCGTATATGGTTCTTTCGTAATTTGAAAGGGTTGGTGAAACAGGAAGGAGAAAACAAATTCCCCATGCTCGAAGAGATGGCGATTTTACATTGCCCTCTGTTTGTTTTTCCAATCCTTTCTTCTGTCAAGAAATTAGAAGTTCACGGCAACACAAAAGCAAGAGGTTTGAGCTCCATATCTAATCTTAGCACTCTTACTTCCCTCCGCATTGGTGCTAACTACAGAGCGACTTCACTCCCAGAAGAGATGTTCACAAGTCTTACAAATCTCGAATACTTGAGTTTCTTTGACTTCAAGAATCTCAAAGAGCTGCCTACCAGCCTGACTAGTCTCAATGCTTTGAAGCGTCTCCAAATTGAAAGTTGTGACTCACTAGAGAGTCTCCCTGAACAAGGGCTGGAAGGTTTAACTTCACTCACACAGTTATTCGTTAAATACTGTAAGATGCTAGAATGTTTACCCGAGGGATTGCAGCACCTAACAGCCCTCACAAATTTTGGAGTAACCGGTTGTCCAGAAGTGGAAAAGCGCTGTGATAAGGAAATAGGAGAAGACTGGCACAAAATTGCTCACATTCCTAATTTGAGTATATATTAGTGAGTTATTTGTAATTGTTTCTTGGGTTATTTTTTTGTCAGTCTCTCACAGGTTACAATTCCTGCCATTGGATTATTATAGCAAAGTTTGACTGTATGAGGAAACATTTAAAAAAAAAAAAGAAGGTAAATCGTTTAACATGACTTTTTTTTTACTGTTTAATTTAATATAAAAGGATTGTACTAATTTTCTATTTGAAAACTCTAATTTTAACCGTCCTAATTGAAGACTCTAGAATGTGTTGTTGGTAATTAATTTATGTGTTAAATGTCCTTATCTTAAACTTTATTTTGAGTCTAAATGTTTAATTTTAGCAAATGAAATGGAGGGACCGACCCATACGCAAATAGGTAGTAACTGTAGTATGATAAAAAGTCACAACAATATGAAACTGATGGTCCAAGTGTGTGACGTGACGGAACTATAGGCCACCACTTTGACACCATATTTATGGCCTATGGGGTGTGTTCGGTAGGAGGGTATGACGGTCGCAAATAAGCTTAGAAAATTAGTAGGTAGTTGAGAGTTGTCCTTTTACTAGTCTAATCATGTATTTGGCTTGGTGAATGGTGATAGTATTTAGCATCGTGTCGGTCGTAGTAGTATTTGAATTTTGGTATATGATATTATATGTGGTGCTCTTTGTTTAGGTGATCACACTTTCTTGTTGTTGTTGTTATGGTTCCTTGTATAATGCTCTGTACCGTTTTACTATTAGTTATCATGTTTTTCTTCACCGTCTTTTTTTTTAAAATTATTGTTGTGATTTATTTGAGCCGGAGGTCTTTAGGAAATAATCTCTCTACTTCGGAGAGGTAATAATAAGGCATATTTTATGGGATTTTACTGGTATGTTGTTATTGTTGTGTACGGTAGGGAGGAAAATATTTTTCACAAAAAATATTTTATAAGAAGATTACTATAAAATAAATTATCATCCTAAAAGTATTTATATATAATTTAGATAATTGATATAGGAGGTGGGAGTAGTAGGGAGGTAGGGGTGTAGGATGATGGGATGAAGGTTATTGAGTTGGGGTTGAAGATGAGGTATGTTGGAGGGTGGGCAAGACAGACAATCAATGTGAAATATTATCACTAGCAGAACTTATATTGTCTACTTTTATTAGAAAAATCACTTTTTATTTTTAAAATATTTAACCAACCGAACATGAGAAATAGAAATTCTTACCAAACACACCCTATTAGTTTTATGTTGTAGTTAGACATACTTTTATCCAAATATTATTTCCGTTTTAAATATGACTATTTTTTAGTTAGATTTCAAACGGTGGCTAATAAATATTAATTAACAAGCAATTAAAAAAATTGGTGTCAAATTAAAACCAGACAAATAAATTGAAACGAGGGATAGAAGTAATGAAAAAAGATGTTATAGACAAACATCTTTACTTAAACATTTCTTCAATAAGAGTTTCACCAATTCCCTGTACTACAAATTATCCCTTCCTTGCAACAAATGAAATAATTACATAGATAGAGGGCAATAAAATCTATAATAAGAGCTTCATGTAACAAGTTAAACTCTGGGTTCCTAGTACACTTTAGAGTAAAATACATAATCTTGACCTTATATGATTACATTTCCAATCTTCCATTTGAAAATTGTTTGGCTTCCAATACAGCTGAGTTCATGCCAATAAAGTCATAGCTACTTCTGGAGTTCAAATCGAACCTAACGGAAGTTTCTTCAAGTTTAATATTCATAATCTTCTTTTGTTCTCCCTCCGTTAAGTATGTAGACCTTTGTAGATCCTTATTAGTATCATCTTGTGTCCTTTTACCTGCAGATGTTTCATCCCCGTTGTGTCCGTGCATGTAGTCCATTAAATTTGAGAGAGCTATATTGAAATCTGTAAGCTGAGCTCTTGTTTCGTCTACAGCACTAGGAGAGTTCATATCAGTGGACAGGCTCTTCTGAGCTTTATCTAGTATTGCTTGCAAGTACTTTCCCTGTGCCTCTATTCTCATTTGCAGCTTCTGTTGAACCTTTTAGAACAAAGAAACAAAATAAACGAGGTCTAATAAATACGATATCAAGGAACTAAAGTTGAATGATATGGTGGTGTAAGACCAAGTTTGGACAATTACTTCACAAATCATTGCGTTTTTGCTCGTTAGGACTAGGAATTGTTCTAGAGAAAAGGTTTAATGTGTACCTCAAGCTGCTCGTGTAATCTTTTCTGGACGTCAATCTGACGCCTCAGTGCCTCACTAATTGGAGCTTCTCTGTTAAGATATAAGCATCTATTAGCAACAACACAATGTGTTTTAATGTAATACCAGTGTAGGCAACTGTACTTGAACCAATTTTCAAGATTCAACAGAGAAAATGCAGCTCAAATATAAATCTATAAACTACTGAAGTTCGAGGACACTATTGCTCTCACGGAAATATTTAGAGGCAAACTCTCATGGAGAGATATTAGATAACTGGAAAGACGGTATAAGTATAACCAACAGTTGAATTTCCTGGCACCTACCCTTGCATACCATCCATGCTTGATGAAGTGATACTCGGTCCTGAGGAATGCAAACTGAATTGTCCGAAGGACTCCCCTGCTACAGTGAAAAACATAAGGAGTAATACAAGATCTACTAAATAAAATGTAAGGATCATGAAAAACTCTAGTTACCTATGGGAGAAGCATTACAAAATTTACTATTTTTCGGGCTCTGATAGATCATTTATATGTTAAATATAGCACTTAATACAACTATCAAGCATTACACTACAAATTTAAGAAAGGAGGTCAATGTCCACTTTGTTTTCCAGTTAAGCATTCAATTGTCTTTCAAAATCATCCAGAACTTACCTATATTCTCTCTGTTTTGATCTGCTGTATTTTGTTTCTTGGTCTGCTGTCCAAGTCTATACTTCTGCAGGATGAAAAAGGGAGAAAACCGCCTAATGAGTTTTCGACAGGGCAAAAACATCAATGAATAGAGATGCAGAAACCTGACTCTACCTGCAAATGACTCTTCAAATGATACAATGTCAAGCCCTTCAATCCCATTAACCTTAGTACTGACTTTGGAGTTGCTTCTGCAAATTCAAGGCCTTTTAATAAACATCGCAGACTCTTAAATAGAAACCACAAATCCAACACATTGTTAACTCATCAGTACAAGCGAGAAAGTACACCAAAAAGCCCTGTTCCTGTGAGACTCATGGGGAGGACGTAATCTAACCTCTTCGCTTTAGCATTGACCTCATTTCTAAGTTGTATTTAGTTATCAGATTACTAATTCTATGGCAAAAATATGCATAATAAATCAATGCCTATTGACAACCACATACAACTAAATCTTATAATGACACTCCACAATGTAAAAAGTTTATCACCCATTAAAAGAAACAATTACATTACATCAATCCCAAGCCAACTTGCGCACAACTTGACTAATTCCACATATACATGCTACCCCACCACCACCACCACCACATATACCGAACAACTTTCTTTATTAACCACTACGCTACACCCTTAGGTGCCATTACTGATTTAACACTATAACAAATGTAAGAAAACAGAACAAAAGAAAAACAGCAACTCACTATCAGGTCCACCAAGCTTAGTTACAGCATCAACAAAACGATCATGTAAATCAGCAGTCCACCTCAATCTTGGCTTTGGGTCCCTTGTCATCACCACCCCATTTTCATACCCATACCCCATATCTCCTCCACCATTATACATCCTATCCATGAACACCACCACCCCCAAATTCCTCAAAATCCTCAAAACTCCTACACAAGTCACTAAAAACACTAAATTTAAACACCCAAAAAGCTTATCAAGTAAAATAAACAGTTTCAACAACTCCAAAGTGGAAAAAGAACCAAATGATCAACTAAAAATTGAATCTTTTTTCTTTGGTTTGGGGGTCGATAAAAAGAGTCAAAGAAACCAAATACAGAAGAATTTGCTTTAAAACTTTGTATAATAGTAATCCGTACATGCAGACGTGATTAAAAATTAATTAAATTTTTGCAGAGAAAAGGGAATCTATAATTTTTGATAAAATAAAAAGAACACGGAGAGGAAAGATCGGCGTGGAATCTGAAGAAACATATGAGCGCCGAAACTATATTTATTTTTTATTTTTATTAATAAAGCAAATGTCGGAACTCGATTCCGTGTTGCTCAGCTATATGTATTTTTATTTTCCTACCATATTCATATTGGAGTTTAATTAAATTTGGATAATGTCAAAAAATTCTATATTGGACTGAAGTATCCCTACAAAAGACAACTTCACATTCAATTCTATATTGGACTAAAGCGTCCCTAACAAAAGATGATTTCGTATTCAAGAGACTCAATTTCAAGATCCTAAAATAAATGAAAAATGAAGAAATATTTATAACCCACAATATTAGGTAACTATATGAATTTATTACTCAACAGTGGTAGTCGGTGATTGGAATTTTGGGAGGTGTGGGCCCGATGAGGAGCGAATGGAGAAGTGGCACGTAGGTGACAGCGTGGAATATTCGGCGAAGAATGAGGAAAAGAGAATATTAGTACAATCACGTGCCACGTACTCCCAAATACTATTAACCAATAGTTGGTGATAGTCCTCTAGACGTGGAAATAATAGGGATTTTAATAAATTTTTATCAGGGTGGACATTCAGTTCTTCGGTTAAATTTTTTCAATTTTCAATTTTAAAAATGTGTGCAGCGAATACCAAATCAAACTAATTCGATGTGGTTGGATTCCATTTTTTAACTTCGGCCGGTTTAATTTGGTGTTTTACAATGATTTTTCGATGTAAATGAAAAATAAAATGAGAAAAAAATCAAAGTATAGGATACAAAAAAAATTAAAATCATGCAAAGTGATGATGTGTCTCACCATAGAATACTTAATTGTACTTAAAAGACCATATTTGTTTTCTCAAGACAAGAACATTGTGCATTCAATTACTGCTCGAGGAAAACAAGGATAAGACGATTTCCTTTACATAATGTATGTCGACAAAAACCCGTTTGAATTCCTTCTTGGAAATTAATATTTGAAGTTAGCAATCTAAATTATAAATCTATTGCTACTTTAATTTGTTCATGAATGATTTATTTACTAGTTGACTTTTGTTTTTCTGGTTAAGAAAATGTCCATATATATATTATTTTTATTTTTGTTATGAATTCACCTGAATTTAGTAACCTTAGTTTACTAACAAATTAAACGTTGATAAATATTTATCGTAAACTCAATTATTGTTATTATATATTGATTTAAAGTCATCGTACAAATTTGTAGACTTAGAATTCTAAATTCATCTTTCGTAATTTTTCTTTTCCGATACTCCACGACAAGAAAATCATTTTACTCATTTTCAAAGTCATTTGGTGTAGTTTCGTAGTAGGATTTACCCCAAGAATTCACTTTTAATTTATTTATTTCCAAAACTAGTTTTCCTCTTTCATGAAAAGTTGTGACATTTATGAAAAGTTGTGACTTTTATGAAAAGT
>NW_006239074.1:1262068-1294020 GCF_000226075.1 Solanum tuberosum | reverse complement strand
TTCACACTACCCTTTGTTGTCTATAAATTGAGGGATTTCCTCTCATTTTAAAACAACGAAAATTCTGAACCTACTCTTCTTCTTCTTCACAATTAAATATTTGTGTATTTTGCTCCTGTTGAGTGGCTCACTAACACCATGACTTATGTTACAGATCCTGATATGTATTTTTACAGTCATTAATTTATGCTTATATTATTAAGGATAAATGATAAGATGTAATAATTTTCATTTTCCTTTACATTATTAATGTTTGTTACTATGTAATCTTGTATGTAAGACAATATAGTGTTTTAGTTTTAATGACTGGTAGATTTTAAGTATTTTTTTATAAATTTTGTGATATTAAATTCTTCGCGCGGATAATTTTACTAGTGTTAAAAATAAAAAGAAACCACGTTTATTCAACAACCTATACTCTATTGTAATAATCAGATCATCTTTAAATCTACCTACTCCACGTTAGATTTCTCTATTTACATATAAATATAAATTTGTCTTATGTATCTTTTGGCTTTTTATGAGTTAAAGGCTAAGAAACAAACACAATTACATATTCTCTTTTGTATAAATTTCAGCCAGCTTGCCCATGTTCTCCCTAAAAACAAATTGTACTAGTTCTCTTTTTTCTTTTTAATAATTGTGATATTTGAGCTAAAAAAAAATTTCACCTCGACTAATTGAATACTAATTTTTAGTGAATGTAAGAGGTATTGGAACTTCTGAAATGAGAAAAAATGTGTGCAGTCTATAATCATGATTTAAAAATAATACTTCATTCATTCCAATATAAGTGTCACTTCAATAGAAAAACGTTTGATAGTGTCGCTTTAATGATTCAAGATAAAAATAGTAGTAATTGTTTTGAATTCTCAAGAAATACCTAATAAATAGGGTTAACTTAGTAAACTACACCTGACATTTATTATTTTTCTTTGTAAACGTGAATGAGCTAAAGCAATACTTATTTTGGGACGGGCCACATTGAATGTAACACCTTTTTCAAGAAGAATGGAGTATCTAATTCTATGAAAAGTAAAAATTTATCAAACAATAGATATTAGAGTAGCATACTGTTCTCTTTATTTTACTCTATAAAGAATCTCAATATTATTATCTTTCTATGGAAGAACAAAAATGCAAAGCTCAGAAATCAGACTGAAAATGGCACTTTTAATAAGAATATTGCAGCTAAAAGAGAAGGGAACAGGAACAAAAGGGGAAGGATGACAGAAGAATATTCTTGCAAGAAAAAAATACACAAGACAACTAGAAGAAAATGTCTTGTTAGAATATTATTGACAGCAATGAGACCAATTACAATGTTTCTTTGACCTGAATAGGAATGCGAGACTTCATGGTTCTTAACCTACTTTATTAACCACCCAACCATTACCCTTTGATCCTTCCATATCCTTTATTGCTACTAGTACCTTCTCTCTCTTTCTACTGCATTGATCACATCAGTGTCATCCAAATAGGATTTTTATCTATGTTACAAAAACAATCTAGTACACAAAGCTTCCTGAGTTCATGTAGGGTGCGACGGTGTGGGAATAGGATTTTTATCTATGCTATGAAGACTAAATCCAGGTAATCTAAAGATGACACTTGTATGATTCAAAGCAAAAAGCACTATGCAGGCCCAAAATAACACCCTTTTTACTTGCTAACAAATGTTGAACTACTTGAGGGGGAAAGCATGTATGGCACAAACTGAAACACAAACAGAAATGATGGAGAAAACATGAAGGAAGAATAAATTAACTTAAATGTACATTTCAAATGAGTCAGTACATGATTCATCACAACCGTTTTTTTACATGAGACAGGTCCCCGAAAGAGGAGAATGGAGATGGGGGGAGGAAGAAATTGAGAGACGGAACCAAGATACAAGAGGACAGTATCACATTAGATCATATTCTATATCGATAACAGAATGAACTCTCACAGTTTCATAAGGTTCGCGCTATGGCTATCTGTATGCATTTATGCTCAATCTGAACTACAGCTTGCCGGTGGATAACATGCGTCCATCATCTATTCCTCACATAAGCAGCCTTTGAAACCTTTTCTTAGTGCAGTTTCATCTAGGTTTCTGCCTATGAATACTAACTTGTTTATTCTCTTCTCATTTGGTTCCCATGTCTTGCCTGGGCATCCATCTAAAATGGAATGTACCCCCTTTCCAAAAGTTCAAAGAAAGAAAAGCAAGAAAAAGGATCAAAATCAGAATGACCGAGCATCAAGATCAAGAATACCACAAAGACGAAATTGATGAGAACCTGGAAAACATAGCGTTGTTCAGAATCGCTCACAGATAAAACCCCTTTCATCCTGTACAGGTCATCCCCATTCTCTTCAATCAGTCTTTCAAGCCAATCATCAACCTGGATCGCATACCCAGTAAAATGTTGTTCATACAAAATATAAAAAAATTGGGCAAAACATAGACAAGGAAGTATTTTCAACTATAAAGTGAAAGTAGAGCAAGCCTTGTTAATATATCAACAAGTGTTACATTAGGCCAGAGCCGCAGGACTTTAACCTTGCGGTGGCCGGTTAAATTGGTAACTCAACAATAATCAGATAATGATACGAAAAAATAAGAAGCTAACTAGAAAGAAAGAAAGAGCACATACCTCATCTAAATCTAAGGCTCCCTCAGACACAATACTAACACTGGATACAGCAGAATCATGTACATGATCATGATGGTGGCCCTTGTGATGTTCTGCAAACAATGAGGCATGTTATCAAAAACCTGAAGGAGCTTATGTTTATGTTCTGATAAGATGAAAAGTCAGAGCAGTAATAAAAAAGAATCGAACAACTCAGGCACATAAAAATCTTTCTTTTAAAATAAAAAAAGGAAAACAGAGAGAGTCGGGGAGACGTTGGAAAGAACAGGGAGAACAAAGAAGAAATGTTACGAAAAGTTAATCACTATTCACTACCATGCCCATCTTCATGTTTGTGCCCACAGTGGGAGCCCTCTGATTGAACTTCAGAATCAACTCTGCAAAGCAAGCATACTTGTAATCTCAGAAACAATAACTCAAAATAGCATTCTGAGCCAAGGAAAGGGAACAGTTTAAGGACAAGTTCTTTAAGCAGAATCACCTGTCAAGATCATAGCCACCAACTCCCAAAACAAAGTCCATATCAACCATCCCATGCTTTGCTCTCTTTATTTGTGCCATTCCATTGATATGCTGGAAGGTCACGGCAATCAAGACTTTGTATTCAAAAATGGAGTCATAAATATAATCGAAAAAAGGGGAAAATATAACTAGATACAGGGTCAAGGAGTAGACATTGCATATCCACCAGAAATGGCTATACAGATGTTTACCTAGCTGACAAAACTATTAGAAACAATAAACAGATACCACATAAATTATTATTTTTTAAAAAAAGTTTGAGGTTGCAGCAGCTCAAAATGCATTACCAAGTCATATTGGAACAAACATAACGGAAGAAATTAAGGCAATACAATAAGAACGCAGTGGGAAGAGCCTAACAAAGAAATTCTTCCTTCACATTAAGTAAATTAGTTCTTAAAACACCATAAGCAAGAGGGCAATTTCCAAGCTTAACAACAACAACAAACCCAGTGTAATCCCACAAGTGGTCTGGGAGGATAGGGTGTACGCAAACCTTACCCCTACCTTGGAAGGTAATTCCAAGCTTAATATCATTGAATCATTCATACATAAACATATTGCAACAATGTAAGTCATGTTTATATTAGAGCAACTACCTGCACTGCGATTGTAGAAGAACGACAATTAAGACCAAAAAAGAAGAGACTCTACCTTGATTCTCTTTGTTAACACTTCGAGCTCAGATTCTGTTACCAAGTCTATCTGTCAACATAATCAGAAGAACATAAGCTGACATATAGGCTTCCAAAGATTGGTTAAACCTACAGCAGGCAAGGAAAAGAGTAACCAAGTAAAAGCTAGAAGCTTCCTTACCTTGTTCAAGATAATACGATCTGCATAAGCCACTTGTTCAACAGCCTCATTCGACACAAATCTGGGTTTTACCTTATTCAAATGTTGCAACGCGTGCTTGCAATCAACCAATGTAACGACTCCATCAAGTTTGACATGTCTTGAAACCAATTCATCAGAACAAAATGTTTCAATAACTGGACCAGGCTTTGCAAGACCTGGAAAACAAGTAGTAACTCAAAGGAGCAGTTAGGAAGATGATTAACACTCACTAAAGATGAGTTATGAATTTCAATTTCTAAAGAAAAACATGCTGCCAGGATTTAGTCAGACCAAGATGCATAATTAGTATTTAGTCTGCATTTTACAGGGGCCTCATGATGGGCTAAACTACAGAAACCCACCTTTTGTGGTTCTGTTTTTTCTTTGCCCTGCTTCTCTCCGTGAGGAAGAGGGTCTACAAAGGATTGTGCATTTCGGAAAGCTAGTAAGCAACATTTGGCAAAATTGAAAAACTTTTCTGTCAGCAATGCTAGTGGACATTAACTTTCCCAGACCACTTAGAGTGCTATTGAAGTTATCCATGAAGTTACAACAAGCCTAATAAGGCTTCATGCAATACAGTGAAAGACCGGAGGGATAATAGAAATAAACGAAATTGCAGTAGTCATTGCAAATTAAATGAAGTTACATGCTTCCAAGTCCTAGGCATCTGAATTTCATTTGAATCACCATCAGGAACAGACAATATATCAAAACATAAGACCAACACTACATATGCAGATGTTTCCCTCTTCTTTCCCACTCTTATCACTGCATCAACATTGTTTGAAGGAGAAGGAAGCAATTCAGTACAAGCTACCAGTTGGATTAATACAAATCTACTTCTACGCGGATTTGCTTAAGGCACATAAATTTAATCCATCCAAGTCAATAAAAGAGATTAAGAAAGAACCCTCTATTAAAATGCTTTGAGAAAGGTAACATAACCCTCTATTAAAATGTTTTCACATACTTTATAGAAGAACCTTAGCTATTTCTCATAATATGACCTGCTTATACCAGGCAAAGTTATCTATTTAAGTATTGAAGTGACATGCAAGTGCTAAACTACATAATCAGATTTTTTCCCCTTTTGATAAGTACTTTGTAATCAGATGTTCTTGAAGTTTTATTAACAAAATCGAGCCCACAAGTGCACTTGAGAACATTTGAGAACAAAGTTAATTACATTTTATTAAATAGTTTCACATACCTGTTGTCTCTATAACTATGTGATCAAATTTGTCTCTCCTATTCTTAACGAGTTCCAAAAGCATCTTAACAAGGTCACCACGTACAGTACAGCATAGACAACCATTATTAACCATGAGAATTTCCTCGTTAGATGAAGAATGACTAGCAACCAATGAGCCATCAATGTCCACCTCACCAAACTGCATTGGATCAGCCATAAAAAAATCTGAGTGAATGCAGATAATCCAAAATTTACTAGCCATAACATAATTAAATGCAAAATGGGAAGTCAAAGGGCATGGGCATCCATTAATTGCTAAAAGAACCATCTTAGGTTATAAAAGTTTTAACAATAATAACTGGATAAGACGAGAAAACCCTGGAATACCTCATTTTCAATCACAGCAATCCGCTTCCCATGCTGCGATGTCAGTATATGATTCAACAGAGTAGTCTGCCAGAGTATCCATAAAAGGAAAAAAAAGAGACATTTCTCATAAGTATACTAATCCCGACATCTTCTACATGCAACGTGATTCAGATATCTCAATTCAACATAGAGAAACACTAAATTCCTGGTAATTATAAGTTAAAAAAAGAAACTGAAAAAGAAAACAGGGGTGTGATATTAAAAGGACAAATCATTTAGTTCTAATTTTGCATTGGGCATAATTTCATTAACCTTTGACTGTTCACTTAATGTATTTCATTATCTGAAGCCTATAGCAAACATGGGATTGAAGACACATCTGTGGTAACTGGATTACAATGTCTACTCATACATGATAAACTTTTCCAGCATTTGTAGTCAACAAAGTGCCATAATTTCTTCAAACCATAACACAACAACCACTAGCACAAACAAAGAAAAGGAGGAAAACATTTCCATAACTTACCGTTGAATACAATTAGTTTTAAAAGCAAGTTCAGATGAGAATGTGAAAACCTCAAGAGCATGAGAGATTTTACTTCCTGAACCGAAATGAACTACCCTCCTTCACCAAATTCACAAAATGACGGATTCAGAGCACGAATCAACTTATATAATTCTCGCGGTGAATAAAATTTACATGTTTTGAAAACTATATAAAAACATACTACAAAAGAACCTTTTTAGATAAACTATTTCATTCTAATATTCAATAATTTGCTAAACAATAAACTACGCCCCAATTCCGAGCTACCTGAGCTCAGCTACATGAATCCTCCTCCCTATCCATATTCCTTCATTTAATCTGTTTCATTCTAATATTCAATAACTTAAGTCACCATAACTAAAGTTAAAAAAATGTGAGAAAAATGTAATCTTGATTCCCCGAACCTTTCCAGAGCCAAGAAAACCAGTAATAACAGTCGCCGGAACCCGACTATCAAGACTCAAAGCGGCTGCAATGGAAGAATCAGAGTCTTGGGCGACGTACTCAGGAGAAGTGGAGAAACTTCTAGAATTAGGTGAATGGCAATGGAATTCTCTAGAAACAAAAGAGTTAAGAGCTCTTAGGAATTGGGAAATGTGAGGGAAGTTGTTAGAACGATTAAGATGGAAAGGATTGCTGAGTTTTAGAGGCGTTGATGATTTGGAGAGCAAGTATCTGAGAGTAGCCATTGTTGAGTAACTGTGAAAATTTTGGAACCAAACAAAGCTTTAACCCTTAAACCCTAGCTGGGGTTTTTGGTGAATTTTTTGAGTTCAAAGTTTGTTTATACCAACTTTGGAGCTGAAAAGAGAAACGAGTAGTTTGGATTATGGAAATTTTAAGTAAGAGAAAATGGTCAAAACTATTCTTAAACTATCCAAAATAGCTTAAATATAACCTTAAACTATATTTTGGCTCAAAAATACAATTTTCATCAAACTATTGGGCCACACATATCCTTATTTAACAGAAGCATCCATGTGTGTGTTAAATGTCATATGGACGCCACATGGACACGCCAAACACACCCCACTATCACATAGACGAATTACATCCCTAATTTCACTTTTTCCCCCTCATTTCATCCTTTCCCTTAGAAACAATTTCACTCTTTCCCCCCTCATTTCAGAATCCTCTATCAATTCACTTGAAACATCGTATGCAACAAGATGTCATTGGAGTGAAATTGTTTCTAAGGGAAAGAATGAAATGAGGGGGGAAAAAGTGAAATTATTTCTAAGGGAAAGGATGAAATGAGGGGGGAAAGAGTGAAATTAGGGATTTAATTTGTCTACGTGGCAGTGGGGTGTGTTTGGCGTGTCCATGTGGCATTTTACACACACATGGATACTTCTGTTAAATAGAAGGATAGGTGTGGCCCAATAGTTTGACGGGAAGGATATTTTTGAGCGAAATATAGTTTAAGGGTATATTTAAGCTATTTTGGATAGTTTAAGGGTAGTTTTGACCCTTTTCCGTTTAAAGTATTCACACTCCTCACCATAGTTGTCGTGTTTTTTATTTACGTGTCTTTTTATGAAAAATATTTTATATTTGAAGATATAATCTCTTTTCATTGAATATTTAATCTATTTCATGAATAACATGACTTTTTCCAATCTATCAAATAAGTAGGCGATCAAGGGAATAACATAGCTACGAGTGAATGTGTTATTCATACCCATGTAACTATCATGGAAAAAAAAATGAGTATTTAGGGGGTGAAGGAATTTTTATTTTTTTTAAATGTAAGTTATTTCTTATTTATAACCTAGTATTTTAACGAACATTATATGGAATGAGATAGGGTAGGGGGTGTGGATGATGAGGGGCTATGGGGAGTGGGGTGAGGGGTGGATGTGTTGGAGAATGGCTAGAGGCGATTAATGTGAAATGTGGAATTTGTTTTTCCTACTAAATCCCAACCTCAAAATCTATTCAAGTCCATATCATTCCAATACTGAATTAAACATTCAAAAGATACATCAGAAATTAAATTATTTCTACACTAACCACTATTCTATCACAACTCTCTTTCTTTTATCCAAATTTAAAAATGACTAAGACTATGCAAAAGGAACATAAACAAAGTTAACTGTAAAGTAATAAAAGTACTTGAAGAAATATAATAGTAAAAGGCAACTCAATCTTACTACAACAGGACTATTAGATAGATTTCATATTAGAAGAACATAAGACTGAGCAATCATTTTGCTCATTTTTTGTAAGTTAAAAAGGATACTTACAGAGGAGACATTAACCTACTTAAGTATGTCAATATACAGTTCTCAAAATGTCAGCAGTTAGAACGAAAAAACTAAGCAAACTGTAATATCTATAGAAAGCTTCTCCTACTTAAAAAGTCATAAAGGGTAATAAATACACCATATATATGAACACCTCTTGCTTAAGATCATACATTTCCAAGTGCCCCTATTAACTTGATGAATATGTCTTTCACAGGGACACATGTATCTTTTACAGCATTCTTGATTCTGGAATCAGCAAGGTAGAGTGATCTTGGTTTATTCTTTGACATGTTTGGCTTCTTCGATAACTTCCCACGAGACTCAGTATTAAATGGACTATTTTTCCTAGCTTGGGAACTTAAATCTCCAAGTTTGTTGCTGCTGTGCTGAAGGTTCTCATACTTAGTTGCAGAAGAGGTAGAGCTTGTGTAACAGACGGGAGTTCTCTTTGAAGTTCTCCAAACAAGTTGAGGCATTCTGCCTTTGTTTTGCAGTTGATCAGAGCTCTCCTTTTCAACAGGAAGCATTGAGCTATCATATAATACTTCTATGTTGATGGGGTGCCCGACGATTGTCTTTCCATTTAATCTACTCATTAAGGAAACAAGGGGAGTATGCTCTCCTCTATAAGTGCTTTGAACTGTCATATGCACATCTATTAATGTCTTGGTACTATTCTTCCGCGTGGTGAACTTTGAACTAAGGCTTTGGATGCTGGTGTCCTCTGTGAAACTGTTTCCTGGACTAAGCTGAGACTTCCGATTGACATCCCTTGACATGATTTCAAATGATTCAGTCTTAGATCCAAATTCAGTACTTCTTTCATTAGTTGAAACAACTGATCTGCTCTTAAAATGTTGATTATGCACTTTCCCATTGTGCTTCCATTTGTTGACTGCTGGACGACTGATGACTTTGAAGTTCATCTTCGTTGGTCGCAATGCATTGTTACCTGAATTTTCAGAACAGATCAAAACAGCACAGCAAACAGTATCCAATCAATTGCTTGGTCGTGAAACTACTCTAGACATTTGTAGTGCTCTTCTATTAAGCAGCATCATTCTGAGGGAAAGAAAAGGAAAAAATTTCCATCTTTCATCAAGTGATTTACTCCTATGATTGTTAAACTTAAATCATATGATGTAAGGTATATTCTTTGATGTAAATTTTCTAAAGTTGAAGTCACTGACAATGTCGTTTCTATGACATTACAGTAGCACACTGATGTAATAACTCGAAGAAACTGAA
Source organism: Solanum tuberosum (assembly GCF_000226075.1). NCBI lineage: Eukaryota > Viridiplantae > Streptophyta > Magnoliopsida > Solanales > Solanaceae > Solanum > Solanum tuberosum. Next base: position 1,284,411 of record NW_006239074.1, on the reverse strand, counting down.
AGCAAATGAAGAGAAGTGTGCTACAGTGCTAGTGCTTTAGGTATCATTGCTCATAAATGTAAGGCGGAGATCATTATGTAACATCTGCTCAAATATGAGAAAGGCAACACTTGAAAAAACAACCAGTTCGAATTATGCTAATTAAGGAAAGATGAGGATTTAATTCGCAAACACACGACTTTCTCAAAGAAGATGGAATCGAAAGGAGATGTACATGTATCAAAACAATTAACAAAAGGATTAAAAAAAGAAGCAGAGGATAAACATTAACCTGCAGTTGTCTCTCTCTTTTTATGTGAGCTCTGTGATTCACTCTTCAAGGAACTCATGGACTTGGAAGAAGAAATTTCTGCAGCATGAATAGAGGTGGCAACCATATTTGATGATTGAGAATGAACTGATTTCTCCAAGAAAGATATCGAGTCGATAGGGGAGTAAAAACGTCTGCTTCTCTTTGCTCTTTGATTACTTTCTCCATGAGTCTCACCCTCTTTGAATCCAGAAAAAAATACTGTAATGTACAAACAAAATTTACGAACAGGTTCTTTAGTTGATTTTATTTAAGAAGCTTTCAAGATTACAATGATGAGACACTTTTTTCCTTAATGTGGAATCATGAACATTATATTTAGCAGTCATCTTGATTGAGATCAAATTCCCTCCTAATCACTGTTCTATGAGCTAAAACATCATTTTATGCTCGAATAAGCATCGATATCCTCATCAATTTTCAGTCTAATACAACAAAGATGCAACAGCTAATCTGAGTCTAACAGCTAAAATACCTGGCCTTTCCAGTTTCTCTTGGTCTTGCTTCTCAAGTTCAAGAGCATGAAGAATTGCATCTTCTCTATGTGCATATTTCAGGCTTTTAGTATAGGTAAAATTCTTGGATGATTCAGCTTTTTTGATACAACCATCGAACTCACCACATCGAAATGCCTTTACGCGGCTAGACTTCTCCAAATTGTACCAACACCTGATAATTTCGTTATACAATTGCACACAAACATGATTTCACATCTTCATTTACTGCTCTTAAGAACCACAAAAGCTATCAAGAAACACACTAAAGGAACAAGGCAGCAACATATATGACACAGTTTTGTCCTGCTTCACTGTTTCCTCTGTGATCAAGAAGCTCTCTAGAGGTACGCAGGTTAAACTTACCAACAGCATCAAGAGAAATAAACGCAAATGAAACTGAGAAAAACAAACTATGGTGCTCAACCTAAGCTGTGAAACCAGCAAAAGAGACAGCTCCTATGGTAATGACAGAAAGGGTCTTAAGTCAAAAGTTTGATTTTAAAACATATTTAACTTCTTTTCTCACATGCAAAACAAAATAAACAATAACCAACCTTCATTTCTATGAGTATAACAACATTCAACAAAATTCTGCTATATTTTGTTCTTACTACTTGGCAGCAAAAGACGGTAGAAAAAAATCCATCTTTTCTTGTTCTTACCAAAAAAAATCCACCAAATCTTAACTCCCTACCAAGAAAAAACAAAAGGGGTACTCAAGAATCCCATGTTCTAACTCCTAACACAAAAACCACAAAAGAAGCACAAAAAAAGAAGAGCTAAGAAGCATACACAGAAGCATCATCTCTCCCAAGAAGCTTAATTGGAAATCTTGAACTGAAATCAGTACGAGAAAGAATCCCAGAAGTTGGGATTTCATTGCTACACAATATTCTCCCAGGCCACCATGTTCCATTTTGCCTCAGCACCCAAACTACACTACCTCCTCTTCTTTCTATAACAGGTCCTCCCATTTTTTTTTATTACTGAAAACAAAGAAAATCTTCAGATTCAGCTCCTTAGAGAAGAAATTTAAAAAGGGGTTTTAGCAAAGTTTAGTACTTTCATCATTATCATCATCCAGCACACGCTAAAACAAAAAGAAAAGTTGCAGAGCCAAGAATAAAGCATCCAATGGCACTCTGCTACCTGTTTTTTTTTTTTTCTCTTTTTGAATGTACGATTAGCGTACGTTGGCTCTCTTTTTTGTTTGTCTTTTTGTTAGGATTTAGGAGCATGGAGGGAAGCTATTTGTGTGATTAATATCATAGTGTCCAAAATTAAGTTCAAAAGATTTGTGCTCCTAATTATCTACCCTATATGGGTCGAGTTGAAGATAAGGTGTGTTGAAAGTTAGAGGGACATAATTAATATGGAATATCACTCGTGGAATTTGTTTTCGTTACTTCTATTATAGAAGTCATTTTTTTTAGAGAAAATATTTTTCATATCATTTGACCAATCGAACATGAAAAAAATTAGAAAATATTTGTTGGAAATTATTTTTCTCCTACTTAAAATACCCTTAGTCTTTTTCAAAATAGATGTCACATTTTTGAATTTGGAAACAAATTACTACTATACAATTTTCATTTACCTTACCTGAGAAAGCTTTTGTAATCACATAAAAATTATGACATGTTTGAGGTCACAAGTTTGGTATGTTTTAGTTGCAGAACCTACAAGTTTCAAAATTATTTCTTTTTTCCCACTTGATGTGTTGTAATTACTCTTTGGAGAGCCAAAGATGTTTTTCATTGATCAAAACTTTTTTATGTCTTGTAATTGTGACTTATAGTATTTTATTATGTAAAATTATGTGATCTCAATTTCAAAAAAATAGAAAATTCTATGTTCAAATTCTCACAGAAAATTAGATAATTTAACACTCATAAAATAATACATTATTTATATAACTCACAAAACTATGTTCATTATATACATTATAATAATTGTTTTTTTTCTGGTCACTTTGACATGATTATTGTAAAAAAAGTTTACATCTTGAAGTTAACTCCTCTATAATAAGTGTAAATAGAAGAAACTTTTTCGGTTGGTGAATTGGTGATCACACAAACAAATGAAAAAATTGGATCATTTAAATTGAATTTTATATTAACAAAATTATTTCTGGTGCCATTTGCTTCTACATCTGCAATTATGGGTTTACATTTCTCATTAATAAATGATTTCAAAGGGGATGAGAATGTGGATTAATTAACTATGTCCAACGACAACAGCATATTTGAAGACATCATGTAATCATCGACTTGATATAAACATCAAATACAGGTAAGAAAACAGAAAGACACTGCAGATGCATAAAAACAAGTTATCAAATGATTCAGAACTTGGCAGAAGAAACAAGATGGAAGAAATCAATGAACTAGGGGTGCGCATCGGTCGGTTCGGTTCGATTTTAGGTGTTATTGGTTCAGTTTATCAATTTTCGGTTTGTAAATACATCAAACCGATAACCAAACCAATAACATATTTCTTATCGGTTTTGGTTAATCGATTTATGGTACTTAACGGTTCGATTTTCGGTTTAACCAATAAGAAAATACTCATATATATTATATACATGATAAGAAATTTCAAATAAACCATATGATTTTCCAGCATTTGGCATGAAAGTAATAATCATAAAAGTAACAATCATTTTTCTTGCAAGTTTAGACACTAGACACATTCAAAGGAAAAAGTGTGAAAGTAACAATCGTTTAACCATTAACAATAAGACTAGTAAATTTAGTATAGTCTTATTGGGTTATCGGTTTAACCATTAACAAAAATTATAAAACCGAAAACCGAACCAATAACCCAATAAAAAATTTTGCAAAACCGTTTAAAAACCGTTAGCCCAATAACCCAACATCAATAAACCAATAGTGTTTTTTTTCGGTTCGGTTTATTGGTTAAATCGGTTTTTGCACACCCCTACAATGAACCATTTGAGAAACAGAATTTTTTTTAAAAAATGGCTTGGCTAAATGCTGCTGATCAAAGATGTACAATGACTTCTATCCAAAAGAATAGTCAAAATAGATAGAAAAGAATAAGCTATTTTTAGAACTTTACAATATTAGGATCTAAAAAGAACAGTATGAGCACCATAATCTTTCTATCATCATGTTGAATGTATCATCACCTTGAAGGTGTTTCTGATGGCTGACTATTCAATGCAGAACTTGAGGGAATAGAAGGCATAGCTCCATTATCTTGAGACGATGAACCGCCCCACTTGGGCTCTGCATCTGATGGCTCGATCACATGCACTGTGCCATCGCTCATACCAAGAGCGAATTGATGGGAATCAGATGGATGTGCTGCTATCACTACAGGAAATGCAGCGCCACTGCCGCTGCTTAAACAAGTGAAATTCAGATTAGTTGGCAACAGTTACGAAACGTTAACTCTGAATTCAGATAGCGTAATGAGCATGTCATTATTTCATGTCACTATGTAGAGAGGCTCGTGCCCCTCTTCACCAAATATAAGCAGAAATCCAAGTGCCAACTTTGTGCAACGTATTGTGTATTCAGTCAAGAACTTTCTTGCAAGTTAATTTCCTTCAAAATTGTCCTCCAGATAATGCAAAGTTTTACGGGGAAAATGATCATTTTTTCTTTTAGAATTTCATTTTCCTTTTGAACAAACACATGTATGCAAGAAAATCACTTTCCTTAACACTCACATACCACTCTAGAGTAATATATTTTCCAGCAGCTAAGTTGGTGTCCAAACAAAGGCAAGTTTCCAAGAGATCACTTAAGATCTGGCATCAGCATTTAGCATCATAGAGTTTAGTACTTTGTTTGCTTGGAATAGTTCAGGTACTATTCAGGGTCTGTTTTACACGTTTGATTAATCTTGCTATAGGAAACTATCCAAGGACTATAGTTATCTGTTGATCTCTTTGCTCCTCTATTGAACTTCTGTGTTCTTCGGATATTCTGTTTTCAGGGAGGGAATGGTTAAGGTTGGACCTAGGCTTGGCAAAAGTCAAACTCAGGATCTCTGAGCTGGGTTACAGTTCGAATGGGTGACCTAGCAGCCTTTTGAATTTGTCCTTCCATTTAGGCAAATTCGTTTCAATCCACTAATGGAAGCCTGCAGTACTACTGTGGAAGAGGAGAGAGGTATAGCCACCACAGCCCATGAACTCTCTAGGACATGGTAACACATCAAGCTTCATTTTGAAGCATTTTGAGCAAATCAAAGCCCACTAGACAGACACTCCAACTCCCATATTTGTCACAATTGCACAAAACATGTGCAATACATCATTTATATGCATCAAAACAATGAATCTATCCAAGGAAAGCATGACTACCTGCCAATTGAAGATAAGTAAGCTGAGGGTGCAATTCTACATCGAAGTCTGAGACTGTCTGCATCAAATATTCCGATTGCACCATCACAGAATCCAGTAAAGATCAGCAGACCATCACATGAGTATATAGCACTTGAAATGGGAGCAGAAAGTGAATCTCTTGGATACCACTGCAACATATTAATGCTTAAATCATTTAATATTTGGACTAGGAAAAGTAAGGAATTAAAGAGTCAAACTTTGGAGCCATGATAATGAATGTAGCGTGTTCATAATAAAATATGCAACATGAAAGCTCTCTATTGTTGAGCCATGCCAAGCAATATATATGCAGCTACACTACCAAAGTATGCAAATCAAGTAAGGAAAGTAGAAACTAGGAAGAGCAAAGAATGTCAACACGGTAAAAGAATTAACTAATTTTTATAATGGGAACACAAAGAACGCAGACAATTGCATTGGTTCCCAGCAATTCTGGTTTAGCATTGCCATAATGTTGCTTGGACTCTTCAAAAATGTCAATGGGTGCGTGTCGGATTTGCCAAAAGTAGTGTATTTATGGAGAATCTGACAGGGGTGTGGCATCAAAGTGAAGTATCTGTGCAACTAAGCATAATAGATCCCAAGTACTTAATGATTATTTTCTATCGTATCTTGAAATCCAGCATACCTTTGTAACACAGGAAACTTACCCCAAACAAACAAGAAACGTGCAATCAGTACAATCACAATTGAAGAGATGAGAATGTTATATACTGACAAGTAGAGTAAACCTAAAACACCTGTTTTCTGTGCAATCGATATAAATTCTATGTGTGCATCTAACAATAAATTAATGTGAAGACTTACTGAACGTTGACATTCAAGCTGGGTATCATAGATTCCAATTTGGCTTTCATGAACTACTAGTATATGAGATTGGTCATTATGGAATTGGACTCTAGTTTCTCCAACTAAGGGAGCTTGGTGACCTGGCGGCACTTGTATAGGCCTTGCTTTTTTCTTTTCCCAGCCATCAACACTCCAGATACATAGCTGCATCACAGAACAAGCACCAAATATTCTGTTATTAGCATGTCATTAAAATTATACAACATTACTACTACAGCATCGACATGGCAAAATTGCGAAGGAAGCACAATTGCCCTCCGTATAAAGATGACAAACTAAGATTCATGCATAAATGCAAACCACAAAATCCACAGGTACCAACAGTGCTGTCCCTTGAAAAAGGAAATGAATACAAGAGACGCAAAATTCAAAGAGGAGAAAAAACATCAACTTGCCTGTGCATCTGCACCTGAAGATACCAGTACATTCAAGCTCTGTGAAAATGCAAGGCCTGTGATTCGTTTCTGGTGACCCTTGAGCTTGATTTTGACCTATGACAGTGAAATCATAAAGAAGCAAACAGAAAAGATTCGTCACCACAAAATTCTAAAGGACAGGCGGGAATAAGGAAAATAAAAAACAAAGCTGATAAGCATAAGGCTTGGAAGAAATGTAATTAAATAAGCCTCTTGCGCTTGATATCGATGGTTCTATATATTCCTGACCTTTAAAGTATGTTTACTTTGAGGTAAGGAGTAAAAGCATGGTTGGTTACTGTGAAATGTTATGATTAACATCCATTTGTCTAAGAATAAAGGATAAGTAAAGGTTTTATATTTTCACGCTTCCGTCCAGTTTTAATTAATTGATAATGCTAGATAAGCATGCATGATGATATTCCCAACACACATGGCTAATGAGCAATGTAAACGAACAGGAGGATAAAGAGGAGAACATAGAAGCTACAAAATTAAGTTTCAGTACCAGAATAAACAGTGACAATCCAAATAAGCAATAGTGCAATACTGTTCCTTCGGAATGACATGTACAATCTAGGACCAACACGTAAAATAGGAAAAAGTACCTCATCAACCCTAACATTATATATCTGGATAGTGGAGTCCTCCATTCCTACAGCGATAACATTGTTATCTTGAGGATGAAATGCCAAATAGGTGGCTGCAGGGGGTGGTGGCATGAAAGTTGTCATCACCTAACCAGAGTTCATGTGTCAGTTTAGATGCACCAATTTATCATTGTCAAAGAAGGGACAAGTCAACTTTGTACATAATGATAAAAATGTTGACAAACTTCAAGTTTAAGAACTAGACAAGAACATTGTCCACTCCTTTTTCCCAGAGAGGGTCAACAAACCTTGAAGGTCATCATGTTAAACAAGGAGACCTTCCCACCAGAAGCAGACATGACATAAGAATCATTTTTAGATAAAGCAATACATGCAGCCGCATCTTCAGCTGATTTCGCATCACCGACATCATTAGACATGAGTGCTCCATTTGTCGGCTGCCACAGTTGTGGAACAACTGCAGCGGAGGACTGAAAGAAAGAATTAAGTAAAGCAAACCAGTCAGAATTTTCTGACAAGAAAAACTAGTGAGAATTTGATGTGAGCCATATGGATACTCCAACTTAACCTTTCCAGATGGATTTCGCTCATTTCTCTGCCATTTCCAGAGCTTATGAATGGCATTAGAGCCCAGTGCCAGCACAGAAAGCCCAGAATTAGTATAGAGCAGCCGCAGTACCTGCCATCATTACAATTCAGATGTCTTTAGGTTGCTGACAAAGACTATCAATCGAAGAAGCATTTTGTGCCTCAACGATACTAATAGCAACAATTCATATCCAACAAAGAAAGACATAAACATGCAGAAGGGGATTCTACACTAGTCTCCAGGAATAATTAAGAGTTGTTAAAGATCTAATCAAGCAAATAAAGAATTTCCAAGGTTTCCTGTCACCCTTCATCAAAAACAGAGTTTCCGCATACTTGGCCGCAAAAAAGAATCAAAGCCCCACATGAGAGAGTGTATTCGAGATATAATCAAGCAAATAAAGTCGTCTTTTTCTAAACCTTTTATATGAGGTAGTCACACAATTCAATTCAACAAGGATTATAACAAAAGATGCCACCAACTTTAGTCTTCAAAAGAGAACCTTCCACAAGCAAGTGAATCTAAAAATGTAGATGAAGTTTTATAACAACCTTGCTGGCTGACAGAGGGTCTGGCAACTTTAGCGTTTTAAGTTGAGATGAGTCAGCAATGTCGGAGAATTTCCAGCTTTTAATCTTGTCCATATTTTCTGCAATTCTAGGTTTTACATCGGGAACTCTGCTGCTTTCCATGGTGGCCTATTGATATGACAAGCATGATAATTCAAATATAATAGCATCATACTTTAAACGACAAGATCAAGAAGCACCATGCATTTCCCTGTCAAAGGTAATAAAGGTAATAAAGAGGGGGAGGGAGAGATCATGGCAGATAAATACCAGATTGCCGATAGACATTGATTGCTGAGTTCTATCACTACGTTCAATGATTTGAGGTGCCGACCCAGATATATTAGGAATTGGACCTAAGGAACCAGCAATTGGTGGCTGCAAAGTGCATCAAGATTAAAGACAGCCATTATACTGGTAGTATGAATATGACAATTTACATAAGTTAAGGGCCCTTTTTTTTCTTTTTTTTAATGACGAGGGGAACCTGCAGCCGCTACCCATTGGGTGCGCACTGGGTAAAACCCCCGCTTCTATGCAATAGCTCGCAAACCACACGGGAGAGGTAACCCGCACTAGGCAATCCCGGTGCAACGAGCTCGACCTAGAAGGCAAACCCCTTGCTTTTGCTAGCAAGGGGTTTCGAACTTGAGACCCTCCAACATGGAAGTCCCAAGCCCAAACCACTGGGCCACCCCGAAGGGTATTCATTAAGGGCCTTGTATAGCAATGAAACCATAACTCACCAAATGAGGATCAATATTACCTTAACATTGACATCAGAAAGCGCACGAGAACCCTCAAATGCCCTGCTCTCCAGCATCCTCAGCATTCGCTGTCCATCAGTGTTTGCCAGAACCTTGATTCCGTTATCACTCGTTGTGACAGCCAGCAATGAGCCTTCCTTATTGAATCTTAGTCTAGGACTGGCCTGAAAAGAAAAAATGGCATTCAAGAATTCTCAGTTTCAATAATGTCAATCAAACAAATGAATTCAAGTAACAGCAATACTAACAGGCAATCCACCATCGCCATCAGTAGCTGTAAGCATGTTGGTATTATCCATTTCCCAAAACTTTATCTGGAACTCATCACCCGCAGCTAAGAAACGATTTCTCGTTGTGTCAAACTGCACAACACCTAATGAACGCTTTCTAAAGCCAGAGAATGTCCTCTTGATTGCTCCTTCACTCTCATTCCACTCTACGAGGTGGGATTCACCTTCTTTACTTGTCCCACAAGAGAAAAGTCTGAAAGAAGGTGGAAAAGTTAAGAGTGACTATAAAAAATCAAACGCAAACAAGTTTCTCTTGTTTCAGAGATCTTTCTCAAAAAAGCGTCTCGTTTCAGACATTTATCATAAAATCATGAAGGCCTCTTTACAATTCATTTTTCTAACTTCAATAAGCATCATTCACTCATTCACTGTTGCAGTCATATCTTCTACCATGACACCTTTGAGTATAAAACTCACCCTAATGAGTCCTCCTCCAATGGCTTCATGTTTTGCCTTGGGGTGCCCATAACTTTAGCCCTTCTTCATTTTTTTGGGCAGCGGAATGTTTGATAAGAGTACTGAAAAAGGGACTTCTTAAAATTCTAAGGAATTTGAAAAAACCTCTGGAAAATCTACTACAGGGAGCACTCTACCTGGAGTATGTATGAATTCAGAAAATAATATGATATTGAAGTGTGTGACCATCTCATTCAAAAGCTTAAATTATTAGAGAAAGCACACTTAATTTATTTAATAATGTCTTTCAACGCACCATCTTAAGTGCGGCTTATTCTTTTTCACGAGTCAAGCACGTGGAGATTCTCTTTGATAATGAGTGGCATGAGATCTCTACTACCATGTTGAAGTGTGTGACCATATCCACCAACTTAAGCTAGAGAGATACTTTTATTTATTTAATCATGTCTTTCAATAAAGAAACCGAAATTAGAGATAAAAGGAGGAAAACCAATGAAATCACAAACAGCAAAGGAATTAATGATGATTGAGTTCAATACGAATTATGGCAGGTAAAGGCAATTTTTTGTTAACATCTGCCAAAAGAAGCTATGTTTTATTAGTTGGAGTGCACGCAGACAGCAGACTTAACAGCAGAAAAAAAAATGGACAAGTGTTGAACTATTGACTCAAACATAGAGAGCTGACATTTACTGTTTGCAAAAGACTAAGATAGACTGCTGGGACATATCCTCAGTTCAAAAAATCTGGGTAAGATGGTTAGATTATGCCGACTTTTTGGACACAAAATGAATTGAACTTGACCAACAAGGCAGGTCACAGCCAGTAGTAAGGTCTGGATAAACAATACTATATATGGCTTAGCTGGATCGAAGGACTTTCAGCCGGCACTGATAGCAACAAGTCTCTACATATTTTTCTCATGCTTTATGCTGATGACTCATATTTTCTGATGTTTTTCTTGATGAAGTCAACCTAGAGTAGGCATTAGGCAATTAAGCATCTAAGCATTGTACTGTTGGTTTATTTGAGGAAAATTCTAGGTAGACTATAAATCTCATATGAGCATCTTTATCCCCATAAATGACGAACAGAACAGTTATTTTGTAAAGGTGGTATCCAGGCCAGCTTGTGCACACCTCGACTATTCAATGGGTACCTATTACCTCCCACCAAGTCTAAGCAGGTAGGGAGAAATCACCTAATGTTTTTTCGTCTATGCCAGGTGCAAAACATTCATTAGTTAGCAGCAATTAAAGGTTGCGGAGTTGGTTCCTTCCCTACCACTTAACATGGCATCCCCTTAGGACTAAACACAAGGATGGGATTATATGGCAGGGGGGACTTGATAGGGTGGAAAAAGAAATTCAAGGCGAACGAGACAATATCACTCATTTTGGGGAAGAATTGTCCACATTGGGTTCTAGATAGCAACCAACATATGTCATGTCTCTTTACCCATTACCTGTTGAATTTAAGAGGAGACGTAAAAAGTTTAGAAGGAACAGGGACAAAGATACATTTCCATTAAACAAGAGAGTCCAGCAATACTACCAAAGAAAGTGGGAGGTTTTGGTATACAAATGTCAAAAACAGGAAAATAAGATCCTTTTATTTACGTGACACCAGATATTTGGTGGAGTCTAAAAATATCACACTGCTGATTATTGGAGTTCTTAAACCTTGGTGCTGTGGTTTGGAAGAGTATTAGGAACCTATGGAAGGATGTTCTTAAACTTCCAATTCTCAGCACGAAAAGTGGATGAAATTGAGATTTTGGCATGATGCTTGGGTTGGTCATACCTTGCTAAACTGTTCAGTTTTGCTCTTAGTACTGCAGGGAAAGTAGCCCAATTCAGTCTCAATCTGGGTGAAACCTATCTTTCAGTGGGAACTTTGAAAATTGAGATATACACAGATCAGCCCAATTGTTAAAATAGCTAGCAGCTCTGCATATCAAATAGGAAATGAAAGACTCGATAAGATGGAATCACCTGGAGGATGGAAAATATTATTGTAAACTGGTTGTAAATTGTTGTCTTCCTCTATTTAACAACCTATATAATGACCTTATAAGTTGGAAATCTATCTGGGATAGTAGATCACGTTCTACAGTTGTTGGTCTTGGTCGGTTGGGTCTCATAAAATCCCAATTGACACAAGTTAATCAACAGAAAAGAGGCACCAGCATATTCTAAGGTGATTTATGTGTGAAACGGAATGGGAAGATTTAAACCATCAATTAATTCAGCATCAAATTTCTGGACGATCCAGAGTATGTAACTCAACTCAAGGAGTTCATTGAGTTGGACTGGACGCAAGCTGAGCACACAAGACGGGAGGATATGGTTCACTACTCCAGCAAGTATTTTTTGGGTGACTGGCTAAAAAGAATCATAGGTGCTCCAATGGCAGGAGAAACCTGTCCATAGACCTTTTTTATAAGATGGGGTAGAAAACTTGTCCAGACTAGTTAATATTTTTGTGCTTTTGAGTTTTTGGAATGACATGCTGAATGCATATGATATACACAATCCGCTTGAAAGAAAGTGCAGAAAGATAACACAAAAAAACAAGAATAGAATGCATTGTCTGAAATTTGAAGATAAAGAAGCTAGTAGATTTAGAATCATTATACTACTTTAGCTTGATATAAGGATGGAGAAAAAATGTAGAACCAAATTTGCATCACAAGGATAAGATCTTATCGAAGAAAGAAAAGTAAGATTACACGCATTGCATAAAAATAGTCAAAGCTTCCTTGTTTGAAACAAATAAGGTCACTTACTAAACAAAGATCGAATTGTATTGACTTTTGGACCAACCTGGTTCCATCAGCACTATATGCCATTGTTGTGCACCAAAGACCAGGAGCATCATAATCTACTCTTGATCCCATGCCATCATACAGCCAAGCTTTAATTTTACCATCAATGGCCGTAGAGAAAATAAACTGCAAAATACAAATTCAGAAAATATTCTTCTTTTTCAAACACAATATAATAAAATTAGAAGATGGCTTTCTTGCCCCTCAAAGAAGCCCCATGAAAAAAGTTCAGCAGCCCAAGAGTCGATATTGTGAGAAAAGTAACCACAGAATGCAATTGGTTTACCTGGATACTCTCTTTGTAGTGAGGGCAGACAGAATATACAGGAGCTTCATGCCCCTCAAACATATGTTGTCTACGACCACTTACTGCATCCCAGACCTGTTACAAGAAAGCAAATAATGAAGAAAATAAATCCTACCATACGCCCATACCAACAGCTTTCTTCTATTTTTTAACTAAATGAAAGCATAACACCAATATTATGTTATCATGTCAAAGAGATTACCTTGATTGTCTTGTCATCCCCACACGTCACTATGCAGAGTTGCTTATTAGGGTGGGAAAATGCAATATCATTAACACCACCAGCATGAGCATCAATCTATAACATGAAAGAATATGAAGAGTTAATAAGTTATGTAATTATTGATATGAGGGTGTGAGATACAGAGAGAGTTTCTTTGCATGGCTTACTTCTAGATGCTGTCTCAATTCTCCCGCTGGGCTGTATGTGTATATTTGAACAATGTGCTTCGAAAAGGCAACACCTACAAAAAGCAAAATGACAAAATCATGGGTACAATTGAGTTCCTAAAGCTGCAAAAACTTATCACAGAAAATAAAAAGTGAACCAATAAAAGACCATCTTACCAAGTATAGAACCATCTGGACCCCACACGCATCGATTGACTGATACAGTGGCATCTTTGACCAAAGCTGACTGAATGATAAGCAACCAAAGCATGTTAATTAGGGAGGCAAAAGTGAATCTTACAGGTTACAACCCAAAGAAGAAAAGGGAGAAATTAGAAATATGCTAAATTGAGGAAATATGTCTTACTCCCACCGTTCACTTTTACTTGTCACTTATTCCTAAAATAGATTTTCATTTTTACTTGCCACTTTTGACATAACAAGGAAAGGCAATTCTTTTTTTTCCATGTTTTACCCTCAACATTAAATACTTGTTCTTCAAATCATTTTTCAAGACTTAATACAAAACATCATATATATACCAATAATTGTTTTCTCAATGGGTGTGCCAAAACAGTGACAAGTAAAAAATGAACGGAGGGAGTAATATAGACACACTCTTTCCAATCCTGAATATAGTGAAACCTATTAACAAACTGAAAAAATAAGAAAAAAGAGTTTTTGGAGCTTGTTTATTGGGGTTGGGGTGTATTCTGATATGTGCTAAAAAGATGTTAATATGTGAACTGTGAAGTAAGGTGGTTCACACTTCACTGAACGATAGTATGCCAAGATCAAATAATATGCAGTACAATACTGAATTGTTTGGCATCTCATTATGGGACAGGATTCACACTTAAGTGCCCATTTGGCCATGACTATTTTCCACTTTTTTTCCAGAAAACTGTTTGGACATAGAATAGTTACAATTTTTCTGAATTCGAAAATCTCCCAAATGTTGTTTTCACAATTTTCACTCCAAATCACTCACTTAAATTCAAGAACAATTCCGATTAGTATTCATGTTGAAACAACTCCAATTTCCAAATTCCATTTTCAACTTATTCCAAATTTCACAATTTTTATGTCCAAACGTCCACTTAATGATGGACTGGAAACAAAAGTTGTTTCACTAATTGGGGGGATCAAAGAAGCATTATTAGAATTCAAAAACCGGAAGAAATTCTCACCTGGAATGGCATTGAGCATGCAGATATATCCCAAACCTTGAAGGACTTATGCGCTAACCGTTCTCGAGATCCAACTTCCCAAATGCTAATGTCACCAACATTGGTACCCACTACATGGTGATACAAGGAAAAGGTGGAAATTAGGACCATCAGAAATTGAAAACCACACAATGCCCCCTTCCCATCCATAGGTCTAACTTACAAAATACTCAAATGATATATCTCAATTTTGAATAGGAATATGCACATAAACACCCAATCATAATTAACTAACTATAGAGGGGCCAATCAGAATCAACCTAGAAGAACAGTCTGTTGTTGTGGATGGAAATCCATGCTCATAACGTTAGATCCTTGGCTAAGATTCCGCACAACAGTTTTGGGAAGGTCATCCGGTGAATACATATTGGGAGGATGAGTTGAACCAGAAAAGGATACCTGGAGAATTAAAAAAAAAATGTGTTTGCTTGTCTTGTTAATCAATTCGGTGAAGTAATCTCGCAAACTTGCTATTTCCATCTTACTTCAATCTCACCTCATCAGATTGACCAGCACGCATTCGTTTCATCAAATGCTCTGATTCGGCCATTTGAAAGTCCATTCCAGGACCGCCTGGGTTAGCTCTTGGATGTTTTAGAAAGCCAGCTGATGACATTACAGTAGACAACTTTAGTTCAAGAAAAATGCTAACTTTCTGGAAATGCAACCACAATTTCCTCCAAACCAATAATAATATAACAGACCAGCGCCAGGAGCCTGCACGAGTCCAGGGGGACCAGGAGCAACAGCAGTGTGAGACATAGAAGGGTTTGCACTTGACATCCACCCTGCGATGGCACTTGGTGAAGGTGAAACAACTGGTTGGAATGGCTGTAATAAGAAAACTAAAATAACTGAGATACCACATGGAACATAGCAAATGGTTTAGCAGATAAGTAAGAGGTATCGTTCTTAAGGGAAAAAAATGTTTAATGAACTCTACTCACACTGTGTGCTCCAAGTGGAGGAAATGCCCCAGGCTTTGGAACTGGTCCAGCAAGAGGCGTATTTACAGGAGGAGGAGGCCGAGTTCCATTGCTAGAAGCACAAGTATGATCAGTAAAAAGTGTTTTAATATCAGGATTTGGACGTGGATTCTTGCATAGCTGATGCTGCCAGTTAAGACTGAAATCCAAATGACACAAAACTTAATAATGTAGTCTCAACAAGAAAATCAGATTATCACAGAAGGGGGTTGATCTCATCATTAAAAATATCAACAGCTAACAGCAATAAATATTATCATTAGTAGTAGCGGAATAATAGGCCCCCCAGGCATTGCTTCGCTAGATATTGAAACAAACTTGATCGGCACTTCTAATTGAGGTAATCTTTAAATGGTTGATGGTAGATAATATCATGCCGAATCTCTTTTGCATATTATGGAAGTATAAGAAGCATCAAACATCCCCAGATAGATAACCTCAGTGGATTAAATACAAGATATGAAGCACGCTTTAGCATAGAACCTTTGATTAATCAATGTCCGCAGTCGTGAAGCTTTGAAAGAGGGAAAAGCTAACTTGTCACGGAACAGAGGGTTTGCCTCGATAAGCTTTTTTAGTTCTACCAGCATAATATTTCTTGCCGACTTTGTATCCCCATATTTGGAGAGCTGCTCGTTCTGCCTAGGGATACAACAAAAGATTTTCATTTAATCATCACAAAAGGAAAGAGAGTACACATCACACTTCAAGCCAAAATTTAATACCTAAAATTGTCAAGAGTCAATAACTGGGTGATCTCCTTGAAGAGATCTTCATTAAAAGAAGCAAAAACCTTAAGGTCCTTCACAAGAATCTCAACTGCTTTTACTCGATCATGCCTGGCAGATATATTTCAGAAACCAACCAAATAATTAGAGGTGCTGCTGAAACTTATGGAACGATTTAATGGTGAATGATATTTGAACTCACTTGTCAAGAGCTTCAAGATATTTTTGCTTTCTTATTTCAAAGAAGATCTTCATTGAATAGCGGTTGTCTTCAACCTTTGTGAACCCACTAAGGTATCGCTCAACTTCATCCCATTCACCAGCTTGCACTTGCTCCTCAAAGTATTTCATGTTGAAGAAGAAACCAGATTCTTGCTCCAACCTAAAGTTAATATTCATGCAATTTTATGGTATAATGGAACATGAGAAGAGAACTAGAGAATTAACATTACACCCCCTTAAGAGTTAAAGAGTTATATCATCTAACTTGCTCTCTAGACTCTAGTTGAATGATGAAATGAGAGAGAGAACAATCAAAAAACCCAAAAGGAAACAATCATAAGATTTCAGCATTAAGCTGAAAATTCCTTAAACAAAGAAAATCTAAATCTGACTCAAGGTGATCAGTTTGCTACATCACTCATCGGGTCTAATCGAAATGAGATAGGAAAGGAAAAAATCAATTTAGAATACTAAATCACATTTCATTCACTAAATTATATTGGCATTTGATTTTAATGATAAAAATCTTAATAGAGAGAAACTTACTTATGAACTGTTTCTTTGAACTTCTCCTCATCCAAAAACTGGAGGATTAAGAAAACCAGTTCCCTACTCAAGGAAGACATGGTGACAGCTCCAGGAACTCCTAGCCACTCCAGTGCAAATATTTGGATGTTAATTAGCAAAAGCAGAGAAAAAGTGACCAAATTTTCCACCAATGGAGCTCCTTTGCTCCAAGTAATCAACTACTTAATCTAGATCACTTCCCCAACAACTAAGAAAATGCTCAAACTTTTCACAATGTTCCAGAAACAATAACTGTTATTAGCTGAAAACACAATGTAACAACACCAGGGATTCCAACAAAAATCACTTCAATCCTTGCTCTTTCAACTTCCAGACCATTCACATCAAACAGAAAAGCCAGTACTTCCTGCCTTCACCACCAAAATGCAATGCAAAAAAAAAGAACCTCCCAAATCAATGCATCCAATTCAAATCCCAAGAAGATGCCACAACCCCAATCAAACCACCACAAAAACAAACCCCCAAAACTTTCTTGGAAAATGAGCTCCTCCAAATAACCCCCAAAACCTCAAATTCCTAACACAAAGTCATAAAAATCCAATCTTTAAGCTACACAAACATTAAAAAACAACCCCACTTCAGTTTTCCTTTAAAGAACTCATTTTTCTCAAAATCCAACAATAATGAGAGCAAAAAGGGACTCTTTTCAGATCTGGGAACATAAAATATCTTAACAAGAATGCATATGTTGAAGAGTTAGAGGCTACTTTACTTGTTTATGACAACCCCCACATGATGCTTAAGCAAAAGCTAGGGTTTTTTTTCCTTTTTTTTTTTTGTTTCCTCTGTAGAAGAGAGGACTAAATACTGAAAGGGACTTCCTTTTTTACTCTTTTTTCTTCTGCAGACAACCACCCACTACTCCTACTTCTCTTTCTTTCCCTTCTTTGTATTCACTCTTTTTCTTTCTCTTTCTATATATATATATATTTATAGCATGTGTTCCATTTTTTTGTGCTCATTCTTGCTTTTTATACAAGGGGTGGGCGGGTTTTTGTTGGGTTTATGACTCTTTTTTTTTTCTGAAAAAACACATGAGTGATCTCAAATTCTTTGCAGATTGATAAAATGACAGTATGGTGAGTATAAGAGAATGTGACAGTATGTTGTGTTGAATTTTTTGCTATATATTTGTCTGATTTTAATTGGTTAGTGGTTGGATATAATTGAAAAAGTTGGTAAACTAAGCATGGTTTATTTCATTCGTCTTAATTTATATGATGTAATTTGACTTGATACGTAGTTTAAGAAAGAAATAAAATTAAGCATTGTTTCTATCCCAATTTCTATATGATTGTGATTCAACTGAAACTAAGGACCTGAACGGAATGAAATTTTAGAGCTCCCGCGTGGCTATTTAAAGAACGAAGAATCGCTATTAAATGAGAACGAGTGAAGTGAGTAAGTACGGAATAAGCTAAATAGAAGTTATAGTAACAAGCTACTATGAAATGATTGTGTTGAAGTTTCAAACGTTGAGCTCGCTAGTTTTTTTTCCAGATGAATGGCTTAATTCTACTTCTTTCACTTTCTTTAGCTATTGATCACTAATCTAAATAAATAATAGTTATATATATTTGTATGGTTATAAATTATTTTAGCAGGGATAAAATGAGTATTTAAAATTCTAAAATTGATTTAAAAAATTAATCTAAGTTGGGATTGAGTATTATTTTTTTCTCTGGACAGCTAAAGCAAACACCACAAAAAAAAAATTGTTTTTAACTTTTTCAATCAAACTGCCCTCATAATTAAGTCATGTCCTTTTGATGTGATAATTGTTTAATCCTTTCATTTTATGATGATTATACATTTATCAATAATTGAAAATTAATGTTTTATATATATTTTTCATAAATTTGTTTTAGTGAAAAACTTATTAAATTCTCCATGAAGTAATCTACTTATAGAATGATATGAAAAAAAGAAGTGGCTGCACTTTTCAAAGTATAGAGTCAGAATTAAACCTTTAACATGTCATTTAGGGTTAATGATTGATGAATAAGTTATATCAAAATTTATAATGGTAAATTATAATACAATATTAAAAATGAGATATTAGTGGATAACTAGATATATTTTATTAGTAGACGTTTGATTCAATTTAAAATTTATAGAGTATAGTAAGCAGACGTTTGATTCAATTTAAAATTTATAGAGTATAGTATATATAAAATATATGAATGATTTTACTAGATAAATTGAGATAAACTTTAAATTTTATTTTTATTTCTATTTAAAGAAAATTAGAGAAGGACAATTTTATTATTATAATATTTTATTTTTTAATCTATCTGATATTTATATAATCCTATTAAATTTGAATATACAATTTAATATAATCACTCGTTATTTCTTAGGGATTAGCACTTTTATCTAGAGATTCATTATTTCTTAGGGATCCAATATTGCACTTTTATAGTTCTATAGTAAATATGAATTTAATTCCTTTCACCACTATAGTAATTTTATATTTATATTAGATATAAATTTTGTTGAAGTTAAACTAGGAAGAAAAATCAAAAGTGGAAAGTGGCAAAATTTATCTCCTTTTTGCACTTTCCTTGCCTTTTCCTTATTCCAACTTTTTCATTAAGTGGGAATCAAAGGATAAAAAATAAAAAATAAAAAATAAAAAGTTTTTCCTAGTGGAGTAACAAAATTAAATGGCGTCTCAACAATGCACCTGGCCCTATATTTATGTTGCTTACTCAAAAAAATTAGATTTTTTTTTTTGCTTTTTACCCATGCTTGGGATTTGTATTGATCATCCATTAAATTTGAATTTGTATATTGCATGACCTAATTCTGAGGTCAACACTTCAAACAAAAACATGTTCATTCATATGAGTAGATAAACTGAATTTTCACTAAAAAATTTCAAAATATAAAAAAGTAAACACATAAACTAGTCGAAGAAAATTTTAACATCTATTATATACATATATAAACAAAAAAATTGTATAATAGTGTATTTCCGCAGAAGGAATGAATTTCCTAGTCCCAAGATAGCTCCATCCCTATTCACATATATTTAAATGTGAAATCTCTGATTGAGAGAGAAAATATTTCAATTATTCTACTACAATTTTTGTTATTCTCAAATTTTTATAATTAAGATTTAACTAGAACTTTTCTAGTTTTGAGGCATTAACTTGTTTGAGATTAATCACTTATTTACATAATTAAAACAGAATAGCTGTTGCTTAGAAGAAAAATTAAAGTAATTTGTTCTTGTCCTATATCCTCCTCTTGAAGCTTTTTATTATTTTTTGACCTTTTTCTTTTAGCAAAAAAAGATTGTAGGAAAAGGAGAAACACAAGTACGAGATATTTCTTTTATATGTATATATATGAGATAACAGATTTTATTATTATAATATAAATAATAGAATAAATAATTTTGAAACTAATTAATATTTTTAATAGACAGCAAGATAAAATAATTATGCATTTTATTTGTAATTAATGATATAAAAGTTATTAAAACGTAGAGTGCTCAAATTACTCTTAAATATATATTTCCATTTCCATTTTTGAAACTTAATTTAATTTGCTGCTTCCTATTGACATTTTAAGCTAGTGTTTGCTATAGTTTAGAATTTTGAATCAGATTTTCAAATTTTATGTTAAAATGTTTATTTGATATAAAATTAGATCTTCAAATACTTTTTAGTTCAAAAGAGTTGTTTTGAATCAATTTTTGATAGAATTTTTTCTACGTAAAATTTGCATGTCCAAACACAATATCATGTTTCAAAAACTCAGTTTTACAAGTTTCGACTTCAAAATCTATATATGGCCAAATGGGGTCTAAATATTTTCCATTTTAGTTGAATTTTTAAGAATTGGAGCTAAAAATGAAGTTATGTTTGATTATATTTTTACAAATAATTACTATAAAAATGGAGTTGTTTTAATAATAATTTTAAAAATTAGGGAAACTTTTGAGGATAAAAATTAATTCCAAAAATCAAAAATAAATTGGAAAACATGTTACTCCATATTATGTTTTAATTTGAGATACAATTTTAAATTGAATTTGGAATTTTTATAGCTAAAATTTTGTTTTCAAATAAAATGAAATTATTTTAAAATAAATAAATATTTCTTTAATGGCAAACGGTGTTTAATTTGTCCTGCTGGTACGTGGTATTAATTAAGTGGTACTTCTTGATTATGACTTTGGACCAAACATTACTCGTGCTTCCAAAAATG
This sequence comes from Solanum tuberosum, assembly GCF_000226075.1. Taxonomy (NCBI): domain Eukaryota; kingdom Viridiplantae; phylum Streptophyta; class Magnoliopsida; order Solanales; family Solanaceae; genus Solanum; species Solanum tuberosum. The sequence goes on along the minus strand of NW_006239074.1, from coordinate 1,263,223 downwards.
TAGACCAATTAATTATTGTCTCTATTTTTATTTTTATTTTTATTTTTAATTTTGCATGGTGGAAAAAATAATAATTTTATTCTCCAGGGACCAATGTCATTTCTTATATGACTTATATCAAGGAGAATAATTTTAGGTATGGTTCAATCATTGATTTTTATATCTTTTAAATAATATTTATATATTTAAAAATTACATAAAAATCAATTCACAAAACTGTTGCTTTCATAGTGAGAGCGACTTGTTCAACTAGCTAGATAATAAGAGTATCATTCTTCTGAATTAAATATAATAACATTAGACTTTCAAGTTTCAACAACGATAAGATAAGTGTTCCTTTCATCCTAAATTAGTTGCCATATTTTATTTTTCAAAAATTAATTGGACAAATTTTTGAGTTAAGGGTAAAAATAAATATTTTTTCCCTCCTTTTCTCTCTTTTTCTTTTCCCTTTTCAGATTTGCATGGCTAGTAAAAATTCTAACAAAACAAATATGATGCTCACATAATTAATTTAGTTTTATATTGAATGGTAAACAATTGTTTAATAGGCTCTTATAATATTTCTATTATTTATCTTTAATATACACTTCAAAAACATGAGACAAAAAATAATTTTGATTTTCTTTTATATGATTGAAAGATAACTACTTTAGCAGATCATTAATGTAAACTATATTAATGATTGCGTGAATAAATACTTGATGATAGAAAAATAAAAAAAACTATACCTAAGAGTAGGGGTGTTCACGGGTTGGTTTGGATCGGTTATTGGTCAAAACCAAAACCAAACCAACTTAATCGATTTTAAAATTATCAAAACCAAACCAAACCAAATACAATATACATTTATCGGTTTGGTGATTATCGGTTTCGGTTTGGTCTGGTTCGGTTATTCGGTTATTAACCATACACAAAAATAAAAGAAACAATTCATTTAAAATGTGAAAAAAGTGACAACAATCCATTCAAAACGAAAAATAGTTAGAATGACTTAAATTACTAAACTTTCAATCACTAAATTTACTATCAATAAAGCTTTAAAATTCACTATATTGGCATAGAAGAAAGAGACAATAACACTTTCAGTCCCACAAAGAATTGACATAGACACTCATATACATGAAATCAATAAGATAAATGTTTCATCTTGGG
>NW_006239074.1:1219143-1260570 GCF_000226075.1 Solanum tuberosum | reverse complement strand
AATATATTAAGTATGTATATTAATAAAATATATGTATATAATTCATTGGTTCGGTTTGGTTCAGTTATTTCTTCGGGTTTTTTCGAATAAAACCATAACCAAACCAAATACTATCGATTTTCAAAAATCTAAAACCAAACCAAACCAAACCCAAATAAAATCGGTTTTATTTTATCGGTTTGGTTTGGTTTTTCGGTTTGGATCGGTTTTTATCCAAACCGTGAACACCCCTACCTAAGAGTGTTGATTAAATTACCCTTGTATTTTGAGAAAGTAGTCAAAATTATCTTTATATTTTGTTTGTATCCTTATTTTCGTTGGGGCAAATGGTATATTATTTGAATAAAATATAACTATAAGGGGATATATGACCTAAAACATAACAAATGTTTATATAACTAAAAAAATATTCCCTCTATCCAACAGTAGTTGTCCTGGGACACACCCTTTAAGAAACAATAAAATAATAAGGGTAATATTATTATATTATCCTTTGACTTTATTAAATTTAATGCTTTTAAAAAATGTGTTAGATGATAAATAATATTTAATAGCAAGGGTAAAATAGACACAAAAGGTAAATTATCTCTTAATTTTTCAAACTGAACAAATATTATTAGATAATTATTTTTAATATAATGGACAACTATTATTGGACAGAGAGTAGTATAAGCAAGGAATTCAAAGTAGAAAGCACTTACGACTTTTTTTCGTAATTTAAATGCTAACAAAAAAATTTGATTAAAAAAAAGAGACGATAGCTACCCCTAAAACACAAGACACAAATTTAAGTGACTTATTAATTGAAGAAAAACAAAGCAATATGATTTCACAAAGTAATTTTCTTAACTCGAAAGTTCTTATTTTGACAAAATAAATTAAAATGACTTTACTGCATAATTTCCTCAACTTTGATTGAGGAATTTACTCCTTAATAATGACACGTCCTATTAATAGACAAAAAACAGGTCAACTTCATAAAGCTTTTTTTAAAAATAAATAAAAAGTGGGCCAAAGATGGCTATTTATTAAAATTTAGTGTTAGAAGTTAGAAGTAAAACAAAAACAACACATTCAAAATAATTCTACAAGTGAAATCCAAAAAAAAAAGTGTATGCAGATTTTATTCTTATATATATGAGATAAAAAAAATTGTTTTACATAGACTCTCGAATCAAGAATATTATTTTTTAGAACATGCTTAAAAGAAATGTTAGAGTAAAAAATTATGAAAATATTGAAGAAAGAAAAGTACTCACACTAAAAATAATAAAGATGATCAAAGTAAACGACACAACAACCACAGAAAATGTGAAAAAAATATTTTTTATTTTCAAAGTGAAAAATGATATTTGAAAATTAGAGTTGTTTTTGGTAATGAATATTGAATACAACTTGTAGTTGTTTTTAATTGTTTGTGAGTGATTTGGGATGGAAAAAGTAAAAACTTGTTTGTATTTTTCAAAGGCATATTACATAAATATGCTCTTTAATTTGACATTAGCTTACATTTATACCTTCTAACTTTGGGTGTGCACAAATAGACACTTAAACTTGTACTCCCTCTGTCCCTAATTACTTGTACACTTTTGAATTGACACACCTATTAATAAATCAATTATTGGCATAGTGAGTTTACCATTTTACCCTTATTAATTATGAAGTGGATGAATTAAAAACTTAAGATTTTCAAGAAGTTTTACCTTTTTCAAAGTAATTCATTGAGGGTATAATAGGTAAAAATATTTTGTCCTTTCTTGATTTGTCAAAATGGACAAGTAATTAGGGACAGAGGGAGTATAAAGTTGAATAAGTAGACACAAACGTTCTACGTGGCATCCTACATGACAATTTGAGTCCTATGTAGTGTCCTACCTATGTTATGTCACGTAAGACTCATGTGTCTACTTATTCAACTTTATACAAGTTTAAGTATCTACTTGCAGTGGCGGAGCCACCTTACAATTTGGGGGTCCATCCGAACCTCCTTCGACTGAAAATTATATGATTTATACATGGTTAAAATAATTTTTTAGGTATATATAGTAGATGTCGAACCCCCTTCGGCTACTTCGTGTGTCTATTTTTTCAGATTTTGAACCCCTTATTGAAAATCCTGGCTCCGCCACTGTCTACTTGTGCACATCCAAAGTTGAAGGACATAAATATGAAACGAGGATAAATTAAACGGCATATTTATGTATTATACCTTTTTCAAATTCCAAAATTCAAGTTGACCATACATGATTTCCGGAATTCAACAGATTGTGAGATAAAATCAACGATACATACATTAAGAAGATATAACATACACTTTGTTCATGCACCAATGTAAGTAAAAATATTCTTTTGAAGCAACCAAGAAAACAAATCAAGCCAAAAGACAAAAAAATGGCAAAACAACACACAAAAAAATATTAGTAGTAACATTAAAATACATCACTAGATTTGAACTTTTACTTCTTCTTGAACTTCAGTTGACACTGGCTCCTTGATTTCAACACTAATATCCAAGCCAGTAGGCACTGGTGAACCTCTTTCACTATCTTTAATATGTCCTGCAGCTTTTGCACCTCCAAAGTTACTAATATTCCCAAAGATTAGAATGATTTTTCCAAGAATTGCAGCACAAAATGCAACACCAAATGACATTTCAATGTTTTGAGGTGAAGTTGATGCAAGTGCAAAACCAGCACAAGCCCCTAAGGCTCTTATCCAAGAGAACCAAACTGAGAAAGCACCTTCTTTACCTGATGGTGAGCAATCTAGCCAAAGGACTCTACCAAATGCATGTAAAATCCCTGTGGCTGTTGTTTGTATTGCAGTAAAGATGAATATGTGAATTCTGTTCCAGTTGTCGTGGCGATAGTAGAATCCGAATCCTGAGACTATTGCTGATAGTATGAATCCAAGAAGTTGCATTTTGACTGCATCAGCTCTTATAAGTTGTTGGAATGGATGAGTAAGTGGAAGGGAGACTAATGGGAAGATGAAATAGGTGAGCCATAGGTATAATATGTTTACTGGTGGGATGCAAAGGTCTCCGATCGAATAAAGAACCCCTGCTGTGAAAATACACATTGTTGTGAAAGATGAAAGGAAAACACCAGCAAGACTTCCAGCTGCATGAGGGTACTTGAAAATCGAAACGACATGAGTTTTTGGAGCAGAACTGGTATGCAAGTCTGCATTTTGACCAGGTCGATTCGAGGTAGCAATGTGAACCATTCCAATAAACCAAATTAGGCCACTAAAGATAGACACAACCCACAAGCTAGTAAAGCTATCAGATTTCCTGAGCATATGGTAAGTAAAAGCAGACATAAGAGCAGCACCTAAGCAGCCAGCTGCAGTGGAATGAAGGGAAAGCCAACTAGCAACAGCTTTTCTATCCGAGAATTGGCTTTTGCGGATAGGTGAACCAACGAGGCCTCGTACCATTAGGCCAAGGTGGCGGGCATGACAGGATGAAACAATGGTATTGGCAGCAACAATAGCAGCAATATAAGGTGGAAAAATCCATCTAGTCTTGAAAAATCCTGCTGGAAGACAGAACAAACCTCCTATGGCTGTCGATGCAGCTGCAATGAGCTGTTGATTCCTGCCATAGTCGAGGTGGATCGAAAGAAATCCCAGAACTGGTGCTGCTAGAATTAGGCCAATTATCCAAGATATTGAAGTCCACTCTAGTGCTGAATACTCAGTACCAGCGAGATTCATTCTGTGTTTTGTTAACATTTCATACCTGGAAGTAGATATAACCTAAACTAATCACTATCTGTTTCATGTTTCTTTTTTTTTTTTTTACCTCCAATGCAACATGTAAATAATAGATAATATTAAACTGGTTATACACAATACTGATTAGATGTAATTTACATCAAAAAATGGAAAACGAAACGGAATACTGTTTACTAGAGGATAGCTGGTCATATTCACTGTTTACTTTTCCTAGTTGGTAGACATAGATTATACACAATTATACACATATTATACATGGATTGTAAGTATATTATATACTATTAGGTTAGTTCTTCAAGGTAAATTATGTCGGAAAGTCAGGAAAAAATATTCTTCTGTTCTAATGATGCAAACATAAAAGAAGTATCACCAGTGCTTCACCAATTATGTTTCCTTATCATTTATCTTTCCTTCCTTTTTAAGAAACAAACATATGTATAGGTGTTTTTATCCTATATAACATGACCTTTACCATAAGAGTATTTGTATAAATTATCGCGTACTTAGTTAATATTTCACTATTTGAAAAAGTAAGGACAAATCTGAAAAACAGTAGTTCTGTTTCCCCTCTAAAACATCAAATTTTTTCAAACATGTTCAGTTTGTCAAAACGACTAATAGTTTACGGACTTACAGTTCTAACTCCCTTTGTCTGCACTCCAATCCCTTGGCATTCTTCACAATGCCAAGCTGAGGTTGCTGTGGCCAATACAAAGTCTGGCTAATTATGAGGGGAAACACAATTGGAATCAATACAGTGTGAATGAAGTAGGAGCACATCCCATACAAATGCCATCCAAAAACTTCAATTTTTGTTGGCTTCGTTTCTTGATCATCTCCTCCATATGATCCTCTATAATCTTCCTCGTAATCATCCCTATGGAGTTCCATCCCTACTTTATGAACATATTGTTTAGATATGTCTTCTTCATCTTCCACTGATCTTGGCCTACGAGTTGAGGCGCTTTCCATCTCATAAGTATTTTCTTCCATTTCCACAAGTAAAAGAGAAGAAAACAATGATTTTTTGCTTTGTTTTGTCTAATAGGAGTATTTGTAGGACACTAAGGGACTTTACATGATGAAATATGTATGTGCAAGAAACAGCTGGTTTTGTGAAACTTCCAAGGATCTATACAAGGGTGGAATACATTGTTTTCATCACTTTTAAAAAATATATTCAAAAAACAAAAGGAGCTTTTGGCATTATGCTGCTTTTTTGTTGTTCATCTCTGGTTATTCTTTCTATTTTGTGTGTGTGAGAGTCATCAAGTGATGTTATATCGGAATAAGTTAGAATCGGAGGCTTGATGGCTTTGTGAAAATATGGGAGAATTAATATTTTTTAAAAGAAAATGTTTAAAAAAAGATAAACAAACATAGGAAGTTTAATAGAATCTGTATGGAAACAAAATAGAACTCTTGTTATAATCAATGAAAAAATAACTGGGAGGCAATCATCTGAAGGTAAGTTCAAGGCTAGTTTATGATCAGAGACATATCTGTACATGATCATATGTGAAACAACAAATAACAAAACATACATATACAATGTTCCAAAGCAAATTTGTGGACTATTATCTGTGATGAAACAACGGATAATGTAAAACACTCGGTGCAGCATTTCATTAATTTATCTAAGAAAAATGGATTTTTAGGATATTAGAGAATTCAAGAAACACCATCAGAAGCCAATGAATAAAGAAGTATAAGCTGTCACTTTGTGTGTTACTCTTTCTCAATCAATATTATAGCCCCTCCCTTGTAGTTAAAACGGCTAGAGTGAGTTAGAGTCCCACATAGGTTGGGGAATGGACCGGTGGTCTACTTATATAGACTTGGACAATTCGCTTCTCATCATAAGCGCGACATTATCTTCAAATTCGTTCCCCAACTCATGTATTTTATTGCTGAAGCACCTCTCCAAATTGTGGAATATTCCGAATCAACTAATGAACAAATTTCCCAAATCTTCAATTAACTAGCTATTTCTTTGATTGAAGAAATGGAATTCCTATCAACGGATGTTAAAATTCACCACCATTTGTACAGTACATCATAGAGCTTGATTGGTTACAGCTGAGGCATCCAAGTAGCCAATACAAGTTACAGACTAAATAGACTAAGATATGGGTTTTACAGCAAAGAGAATTGATATATATATGTAGAGAGAGTGATTGTAAGAAGATTTTAGTAATTAGTGTTTAAGTGCAAGTTCATGTATCTATTTGAAGTGAATTAATATGTGATTCCAGGTATTTGATATATTTTGTCTCTTCTGAGTTTGTACCAAAAGATGGTACTTTTAGTTTAGTTACATTTCTATTATGTGAATGTAAGGCAAAGTACATTTCTTTTGCTTGACTTATTAACTTTAAAAAGCATGGCAAGAAGTAGAACATAGAAGAAGTGTTTATCCTGTTGTATGACTTTGCTTCAAAGTTGCAGCATTCATCATATTAAAATTTGAGTAAATTTTCTTACATTTTTTCTCTAAAGTATAATTATATTCATTACTAAACAACCTTAAGGTTTTAAAATTTGACCTTTAGCATGATCATGTTACTATAGCTTAGGAGGCTTTGATCTAGTCCCCCTCCGCGAATTGTTTGTTCACATTTTAGTTTTCAATAAAAATCGACCACTTCGTGCTGGTTTTGTTTAAAACAACAGGAAGGAAAGAAAGAAATAGAAAAGTCAAATAAACCAAATATAAATTGGTTGCTAGGAAAAGTCAAGATTGTCTCTTTCCACAAGCTTTCCTCCAAGTAACATGTCCAAATATCATTTGCACTCAGAAAATGATTGAAAATTTCTGGCTGAAAAATGTTTCAAAGCATTGACTATTCTCAGGTTCATGACTTCTTGCTTTGAACAACAGACAACTATATCAAGAGATGATCATATTATTATCTGCAGCAACTTTTTGCTTTTTTTGTTTCTAGCTGCCAAAAATGAAATCTTTAGCCAATTCCATCTTCATCTTAATATTGACCTTATTCTGCAGCCATACAGGTATCATTACCCTTCCATCTGTGGCTGCAATAACCTCAATGAAGCCTGGTGATGAACTCAATCACACTCAGGTTCTTGATTCTGAAGATGGAACATTCAAGTTAGGATTTTTTTCTATCTCACAAACAAATAACTCTTATCTTGGTATATGGTATGCAGGTGATCCACAAGATAAGAAGCTATGGATAGCCAATCCAAATACGCCTTTATTGAACAATTCAGGATTGCTCACTATAGATACTACAGGAACATTGAAAATCACTAGTGGAGGGAAAACAGTTGTGAATATTACCCCTCCTTTATTGACAGGAAGTTTAATAGCTAGGCTTCAAGATTCTGGAAATCTTGTGCTTCAGGATGAAACTGAGAACAGGACTTTATGGCAAAGCTTCGATCATCCTACCGATACGCTTTTTCCAGGTATGAAGCTTGGTTATAACCTTACAACAAAGCAGAATTGGACTTTAACTTCTTGGTTGAGTAGTTATATTCCGGCTTCGGGGGCTTTTACTTTAAGTTTGTAGTCCATTCAAGATGCATTTCAGCTGGTTATACGTCGAAGGGGCGAGGTTTATTGGACTAGTGGCGCTTGGAGGAATCAAAGTTTTCCATTCTTAACTGCATTGCATGATTCTTCTAACAGATATCAGTATAATCTCAACTTGGTGTCTGAAAAAGATGGTGTGTTCTTCCAATTTGATGCGCCAGATGGAAGTTTCCCAAGTCTTGTGTTGACTTTTAATGGGGCTATTCTTGGTGGTGGTGAAGACAGTCGTATATACGCCCTTTATAATGAGTTTTGTTATGGTTATGAAAGTCACGATGGTTGTGTCTCTAATCAGTTGCCTGAGTGCCGAAAGGATGGGGATAAATTTGAGCTAAAGAGTGCATACTTCACTACTGGTAGTGCTACTTCTAATTATGATGATAATGCAAACATTAGTCTTGGTGATTGTATGAAGAATTGCTGGGAGCACTGCAGTTGTGTTGGCTTCATCACCAGCAGCAATGGAATAGGCTGCATAATTTGGAATGGAAATGGGGAGTTTCGAGTTGATGAGAGTGGTAGTGCAGTGCAACAATATGTTCTGGTTTCATCAAAAGGTAAATCCTTATATTAGGAATACACCTTGTTTATGAACTAATCTATTTTGAATAGATCAAGAGTCACCTGTATAACACTCAGCAACCTATGTGTGCAGGAAAACAAAAGAATTGGATATGGATAGTAATTGTTGTAGCTATTGTTGTCCCTATGCTGATATCTGGTTTCATCTGCTACATTATAGTGAGAAGGCGCAAACTACAAGGTAAATCTCTGAAAAAGTGAAAAATGATTAACTAGTAAGCTTTTTTATTAATTATGTTAAGCATGTGTAAATATCTACAAACTTTTCTTGCACAGCTGAGAAAAGAAGGGAGGAAGAGTATATACGTGAGTTGACAGCATCCGATAGCTTCAACGACACCAATATGAAAGAAAAGGATGGAAGGGAAGTCCAAGATTTGAAGATATTTAGCTTTGGATTTGTATTGGCAGCCACAAACAATTTCTCAAGTGAAAACAAGCTTGGAGAGGGTGGTTTTGGACCTGTTTATAAGGTATAATTACATCATATGCCTTCGGAAAACTTCAGTGCCATCATTGCATTAACTGAATTACCTGTAAAATTTTATGACAGGGAAAATTTCCAGATGGGAGAGAGGTGGCAGTCAAGAGACTTTCACGAACATCAGGTCAAGGGCTTGTAGAGTTCAAGAATGAGCTTATACTCATTGCAAAAGTTCAGCACACAAATCTAGTTCGAGTTCTAGGATGCTGTATTCACGAAGATGAGAAAATATTGATATATGAGTATATGCCTAACAAGAGCTTGGACTTCTTCCTATTCGGTTCGTTACCATTTCAAAACAAAGAATTAATAGCTCAAATAAGTTCTGAAAATTTTGACCTGAAATGCTTTCTGTCTTTGACAGATCCTGAAAGAAAGAAGCTACTGGATTGGCAGAAACGTTATGAAATTATCGAAGGAATTGCTCAAGGATTGCTCTATCTTCACAAATACTCAAGAATGAGAGTGATACATAGAGATCTTAAAGCCAGTAATGTGCTATTGGATGAGAACATGAATCCTAAGATAGCTGATTTTGGTATGGCAAGAATTTTCAAACAGAACGAGACGGAGGCAGTGACTGCCAGGGTTGTTGGAACATAGTGAGTAGAACTTATTTCATGATATAAGTTTAATTCATTTAGACATTTTCATATTGACTAAACGGGTAATGTTTCCTGTCCTCTATACAGTGGTTACATGGCTCCCGAGTTCGCAATGGAAGGAGCATTCTCAATCAAGTCTGATGTCTTCAGTTTTGGAATCTTAATGCTGGAAATTGTGAGTGGTAGGAGAACTACTAGCTTACAACAATTCGATCGTCCACTCAATTTTATAGGTTATGTAAGTTTTCCTTGACACCCCTTTTTCCTTTTAAGTACTATAATACATAAAGTTTGAGAATACTGATCATTTTGGTTTAGGCATGGGAACTATGGAAAGAAAAGTGTGCACTGGAATTGAAGGATCCAGCTCTTGGAGATTTATGTGACACTAAACTGCTGTTACGAGTTATTCATGTCGGACTATTATGTGTACAAGAAGGAGCAACTGATAGGCCAACAATGTCTGATGTTATCTCACTGCTAGGTAATGAAAGTATGCCACTGCCTACGCCAAAACAACCAGCATTTTTCACAGGAAGAAATGAAGCAGAATCAAATTCATCGGGTATCAAAGCAGAACAATGTTCGGTTAATGATTGTTCCATCACTGTCATTGAAGCAAGATAGCTTAGAGACATTATCTTGCTGTACTCTGTTGTGCAACACTCAGTAGCTATACATGAAAAGCATGTTTCCTTATGGTATAGATTAGTCAATTTGTACTGTTAGTACTTGTATAGCTGTCTTTAGCTGTGTTTGTAACAATACATAAATTTCTTTCCTACAAAGACCAGAATTATCAATAACTTTTTTTTTTTTTTGCATTTTCTCACTTAAATGTAGTAACATTTATTAGTATAACAACCTTAAGATTGTAAGATTCTCTTTATTTATTAGCTCCTGTATATTTTTAAAATTAGGAGACTCATCAATGATGATATTTTTTTGTGGTCCACATAAATGGATAACTTATCTGAGGATCATAATTCATAAGGATGACTGTAAACTAATCTAGTCCAAACAACTTACTCGACGAGTTAAGGACATTCTTAATCTTGATTCAACAATGCATCAATGAAGTTCACAGTGTATTTCAACAAGTAGATATGATATCTTTTTGAATTATATTAGCAAGCAGCAAAATGAAATAGAGAAATATGAGGAAGAAAAAAGAAATTAGAAAAGTCAAAGAAATAACAGAAACAAAATGCAAATTGATTTCACATTTCAACAAGAAAATTAAAGATTGTCTCTTTCAACAAATTTTCTTACAAGTAAGGTAATATTTCTACTTAGAAAAATCTTCAAAATTTCTGGCTGGAAAATGTTTAATATAATTGTCTATTCTCTAATGCATTATTGGCTTTGAACAGTAAACAACCTAAAAAGGAATAATCTATTATTATCTGCAGCAACATTTCTTTCTTTCTGGCTGCCAAAATGAAATCTTTAGCAAATTACATTTGCTTCCTCATCTTGACATTATTCTGCAGCCAAACATGTATCATTAGCCTTCCATCTGTAGCTGCAATAACCTCAATGAAGCCTGGTGATGTACTAAATCACTCACAGGTACTTGATTCAGAAGGTGGAAGATTCAAGTTGGGATTTTTCTCTATCCCACAAACAAATAAAACTTATCTTGGAATATGGTATGCAGGTGATCCAGTAGAGAAAAAATTATGGATAGCCAATCCAAACACACCTATATTGAACAGCTCAGGATTGCTCACATTAGATTCTGCAGGAACATTGAAAATCACCAGTGGAGGGAAGACAGTTGTGAATATTACCACTCCTTTATTGACAGGAAGTTTAATAGCTAGGCTTCAAGATTCTGGAAATTTGGTGGTTCAGGATGAGACTCGGAACCGGACTTTATGGCAAAGCTTTGATCATCCTACCAGTTGTCTTTTGCCTGGTATGAAGCTTGGTTATAACCTTACCACAAGGCAGAATTGGACTCTAACTTCTTGGTTGGTTAGTAGTACAATTCCGGCCTCAGGGGCTTTTACTTTAAGTTTGGAGGCAATTCAAGATGCATTTCAGTTGGTTGTTAGACGAAGGGGTGAGGTTTACTGGACTAGTGGGGCTTGGAACAATCAAGGTTTTCCATTCTTACCTTCATTCCGTGATTCTGCTACTACTTATCAGTACAATCTCAACTTGGTATCCGGTACTGATGGGATGTTCTTCCAATTTGAGGCTACAAAGGGAAGTTTCCCAAGTCTTGAGTTGTTTTCAGATGGAGCTATTGCTGCTGGAGACGGTAGTATATACACCCGTTATAATAAGTTCTGTTATGGTTATGGAGGTGATGATGGTTGTGTCTCTAGTCAGTTGCCTGAGTGTCGAAAGAACAGTGATAAGTTTGAGCAAAAGAGAGGAGACTTTATAGATTTATCTGGTACTACTACTAGCAATTATGACAATGCAAGCATTAGTCTTGGTGATTGTATGCAGAAGTGCTGGGAGCACTGCAGTTGTGTTGGATTCACCAGTCTTAACAGCAATGGGACAGGCTGCCGAATTTGGAATGGAAAGAGGGATTTTCGAGTCGATGAGAGTGGTAATGCAGTTCAAAGATATGTTCTGATTTCACCAAAATCATCTAAAGGTTAGTCTTTAATTATGTCATAAATACACCTTCTTATGAACTAATTTTTTGGTCGAACAAACACATTTTATTGCAAACACCCAAAAACAGAATACAGTATATCCTAAGTAAAAAGATACAACTGACCACAGCTAACCAAATTTAGAAACATCCCCTACTCTTCCTCCCTTCTATACAGTTTTCTATTTGTAAAGTTCTTGTTGGTGTTTTTTTAAAAATGGGGCAGCACAAAAAGATTGAAAATGTCTCTCAATATTTTATTAATCATAATAGGGCTTTAAATAGCCAACTTGATAACATAATCTGCAGAAAATCTGCATAACAAGAATTTAAAAAGACTAAATAATCTCAACAACTAAAACAACCTAACAAATATTTAAAATTCAAATTCATCCTAAAACTAGGTAGCTTATTATTTTAAAAAATGACTGCAGTAACTAAAAGCAAACTCAACAGTTCTTCTATCCATTCTCCGTCTTTACAGTTTTTCAATTTTCAATATATAGACTGTATTAGTGAAGAATCAACTGTATAATTTTCATCGTGTTACGTGTGCAGGAAAAACTTGGATATGGATAGTATTATCTATAGTTATCACAATGCTAATATGTGGTTTGATTTGCTTGATCAAAACAAGAATACAAAAACTACAACGTAAGTCTCTGAAAAGTGATTTACTAACTAGTATGTTGTTTATCAGTTATTTTAAGCATGTATGTAAATCTACATACTTCTCTTGCATAGGTGAGAAAAGAAAGAAGGAGGAGCATATACGTGAGATGAACGCAGCAGACAGCTTCAACAACACAAATCTGAAAGAAGAAGATGAAAGGGGAGTACAAGATTTGAAGCCTTAAGATCAATGAAGCTCTTGATACCACTGTTGGTGTTTTTTAAAAGTGGGGCAGCACAAAAAGATTGAAAATGTCTCTCAATATTTTATTAATCATAATAGGGCTTTAAATAGCCAACTTGATAACATAATCTGCAGAAAATCTGCATAACAAGAATTTAAAAAGACTAAATAATCTCAACAACTAAAACAACCTAACAAATATTTAAAATTCAAATTCATCCTAAAACTAGGTAGCTTATTATTTTAAAAAATGACTGCAGTAACTAAAAGCAAACTCAACAGTTCTTCTATCCATTCTCCGTCTTTACAGTTTTTCAATTTTCAATATATAGACTGTATTAGTGAAGAATCAACTGTATAATTTTCATCGTGTTACGTGTGCAGGAAAAACTTGGATATGGATAGTATTATCTATAGTTATCACAATGCTAATATGTGGTTTGATTTGCTTGATCAAAACAAGAATACAAAAACTACAACGTAAGTCTCTGAAAAGTGATTTACTAACTAGTATGTTGTTTATCAGTTATTTTAAGCATGTATGTAAATCTACATACTTCTCTTGCATAGGTGAGAAAAGAAAGAAGGAGGAGCATATACGTGAGATGAACGCAGCAGACAGCTTCAACAACACAAATCTGAAAGAAGAAGATGAAAGGGGAGTACAAGATTTGAAGATATTTAGCTTTGGATTGATATTGGCAGCCACAAACAACTTCTCGAGTGATAACAAGCTCGGAGAGGGTGGTTTTGGACCTGTTTATAAGGTACATTTTCAGTATGGTATATCATATATGTACCCCAAAAACTTCTGTAGTACTCTCATTATATGAAATAATAATCTGTAAAAATGTATGACAGGGACAATTTCCTGATGGGAGAGAGGTGGCAATCAAGAGACTTTCAAGAACATCAGGTCAAGGGCTTGCGGAGTTCAAGAATGAGCTTATACTAATTGCCAAAGTTCAGCACAGAAATCTAGTTCGTGTTCTAGGATGTTGTATTCACGGAGATGAGAAAATGTTGATATATGAGTACATGCCTAACAAGAGCTTGGACATCTTCCTTTTCGGTTTGTAACCATTTCAAAATAAGATCTAATCTTTCAAATAACTGTCGAAATGTTTGATGAAATGTTTTCAGTCATTGACAGATCCTGAAACAAAGAAGCTACTGGATTGGCAGAAGCGCTTTGAGATTATAGAAGGAATTGCTCAAGGATTACTCTATCTTCACAAATACTCAAGAATGAGAGTGATACATAGAGATCTAAAGGCTAGTAATGTGCTCTTGGATGAAAACATGAATCCTAAGATAGCTGATTTTGGTCTGGCAAGAATTTTTAAACAGAATGAGACGGAGGCAGTGACTCGAAGGGTAGTTGGAACATAGTGAGTTGAGCTTATTTCTTGATATTGACCTAGAGAACATGTATACATATTCATACTGACATAGGTGGAAAATGTTTTCTATACACAGTGGTTACATGGCTCCCGAGTTCGCCATGGAAGGAGCTTTCTCAATCAAGTCTGATGTCTTCAGCTTTGGAGTCTTAATGCTGGAAATTTTGAGTGGTAGGAGAAATGCTAGCTTACAACAATTCAATCGTCCGCTCAACTTAATAGGTTATGTAAGTGTTTCTTGACATCCTTTTTATATTTGAAGTACTAAATGTACAAAGTTTGAGATAATTGATCATTCTGGTTTAGGCATGGGAACTATGGAAAGAAGGGTGTGGACTAGAACTGAAGGATCCAGCTCTTGAAGATCTTTATGACACTGAACAATTTTTACGAGTAATTCATGTCGGACTACTATGTGTACAAGAAGGAGCAACAGATAGGCCAACAATGTCTGATGTTATCTCAATGCTTGGTAATGGAAGTATGTCATTGCCAATTGCAAAACAACCTGCATTTTTCACAGGAAGAGATGAAGCTGAATCATATTCGTCATCAAACAAAACAGAACAATGTTCAATTAATGATTGTTCCATTACTGTCATTGAAGCAAGATAAGATTAGAGATGTTATTTTGTTGTAATAAAGATTGCAGTAGATCACCAATGTTTTAATGACCTCTAAAGTAACTTGAAGGCTCTTTTTTGTTAAGGTTTAAAAGCTAATTTTTTCTGCTTCATACATATTAGAACTCGGGCATAATCTATGGTTGGTTTCAATTTTCAAACAAGTCTATCTTATAGTGGACAAGCTTGTTGAAACATGGTTCATAGGCTGTTTTGATTTTGCTAGTCCTTGGGAACAACATATAACAACAGATATTTCATAATCATTTTAGGTCCAGTCCAGGAGGTATAGTGTTCTGGACCACCTCAAATTAAATCCTGTTTTCTATATATTTCTAACAACAACTGGATGCAAGATGGATGTAGACTTTATGTTATGAGTTCATACGTGATTTAGACGCAATCTGGCATAGGGCCAGCTTAAGATATTGCGTTGAAGTATCAATTTATGTATTAAAAAGAAGGTGGAACCCATCAGCAACCCCCGAAGTTGACACTAATTTTTCGTTTAGACATCTCAAACCTCATTCATTTTTAAATACCTTATGTAGGACCCGCTCTATCATTTTGACACTCACTTTTACAATAAGCAAAAATATGTGTGTATACCCTCCGTAATGACATGTGAAGTGTTGAATACGCAAGACATTTTGACATTTGTCATTTGTCCCCAAAATAATGCTTAAACAATGAATTTTGAATAAAAACAAAAAGTAGTCAATGAATTGATGACACGTGGCATTTTGCCCAAATAATCACAAAAAGTGGATTAACCACTTTTTTAAAAAAATCTATTTTGCAGAACTCCCCCACGTCCCCATCCACCCGATCGTCTTCTCCAGCAGAATCAAACCCCCACCCCCTAGGAAAAGATCCTATAGAAATATTTTAAAGAGAGAAGTATTAACAAATACCCCTACACTTCACATAAATTATTCGTTTCATCTTAAACTATTGAGAATCTTAAAAGCACTCTCCTACTTGACAAATTGAGCTTAAATACATACCTGATCTTGCATATACTTCTAATTCTCAGCAAGTTTGAGGGTGTTTTAAATACTTCTCTCGAATTTTTATTAAGAGTCATACACTCATAGTTTTGAAACCAATTGTTATATCATGTGGTTAATCATGTGTGTATTTAAGTTCAGTTAGTCAAGTAGAGGAGTGGTTTTTAAAAAGCGAAATGGTTCGACAGATCCTTGTACTTGTATGACTTTATATTCTGAACTCTTTTACTTTATACTTTATCAACTGGACCTTTAAACTCTTTAAAACACAATATTTGAAACATCTCTGACCATTGACCAAATCTATGTTGTATAAATATTGTTAAGTTGGAAAAATGTGTGAATACAATTGCTTCCAAGTGCGTAAAACATTGTATTTTATTTAAAAATATTTTTTTTAATTAAAAAAACTTATTTCTTCATCAATCCTCTCCCACCCCACCCCTGCCCCGCCCCACCCCAATTTCTTTTCTTCTCTCACACTCTTCCCACCCTAACCTTAAACTTTCTTCTCTTCTTCTTCAACAAAATTCCCCACCACACCCATTTTTTTCTTCGAAATCACCTGCCATACACTCTTTTTCTTCTTCAACCCACTCTCCTCTTTGTAACAAATCAAAAACCTGCCATTAATTTCTTTTTTCAACTCTCATTTTTCTAAATTCTTAGGGGCCGTTTGGTTATCGGTTAGAGTTATGCAGGTATTAGTTATGCAGGGTTTAGTTATGCATGTATTAGTTATGTAGGGTTTAGTTATGCAGGTATTAGTTATGCAGGGTTTAATTATGCAGGTATTAGTTATACATGTATTAGTTATGTAGGATTTAGTTATGAAGGGTTTAATTATGCAAGTATTAGTTATGCATATATTATTTAATTATGTAAAGATCACAATGCATAAATTATTAACTAATAAATATTGAATTTGTTGTAAATTAATATATATTACTTACAAATAAATAAGTAAGCAAATAGTATAAATTCTCCCTCTTTTTGAATAAAAAGTAAAGAAAAAAAATTACTCCTTCTATACTTAATTGGGAATGCTATTTTTTTCATTTTGTTATTTTTTTATGTTTATAACTTATAAAAATAAAATACGATTAGTATATTTCAAGTACATTATAATATCCTATTTTATATAATGTAAATATTCTATCAATATGCTGTATATATTATTTATACAGTTTTAATATACCAAATAAATGAATTATGTATAAATTCACATCCTAAACAAAATAATAATACATGTTAATTAAAGAAGTGGAATATATTTAATAATATATAACGCTATATACAATTCAATTTGTAATATTAATAAAATATTACATTTGGATTTCAAATGAAAACAGAAAAAAAAAAGTTGTTCGTGTATTAAAAAAAAGTTAGGAAAATAGCATTGATAAAAGTCTTCAAATACTGTGGCAGAAAACTGTTTCAAAGTGTTGATTATTCTTCACCACATTTATTAGCTTTGAACAACAAACAATCTAAAAAGGAATGACTATACTATTATCTGCAGCAATTTTTTATATTTTATTTCTGTAACAAATATGATATCTTTAGCCAATTCCATTTTCTTCCTCATCTTGACCTTATTGTGCTGCCAAACATGTATCATTAACATTCCATCTGATGTGCAATAACCTCATTGAAGCCTGGTGATAAACTTAATCATTCACAAGTACTTGATTCAGAAGGTGGAAAATTCAAGTTAGGATTTTTCTCAATCCCACAAACAAATAAAACTTATCTTGGAATATGGTATGCAGGCGATCGACGAGAAAGGAAAGTATGGATAGCCAATCCAAATATACCTATATTGAACAACTCAGGGTTGCTCACCATAGATGGGGCATTGAAAATAACTAGTGGAGGGAAAACAATTGTGAATATTGCCCCTCCTTTATTGACAGGAAGTTAAGTAGCTAGGCTTCAAGATTCAGGAAATTTTGTGGTTGAGGATGAGACTCGAAACACGACTTTATGGCAAAGCTTTGATTATCCTACCAATTGTCTTTTACCTGGTATGAAGCTTGGTTATAACCTCACCACAAAGCAGAATTGGACTTTAACTTCTTGGTTGAGTTTTAGTGTTCCTGCCTCAGGGGCTTTTACTTTAAGTTTGGAGGTTTTTGAAAATGCATTTCAGTTGGTTATTCGTCGAAGGGGTAAGGTTTATTGGACTAGTGGGGCTTGGAACAATCAAGGCTTTCCATTCTTACCTTTATTCCATGATTCTGCTACTATTTATCAGTATAATCTCAATTTGGTATCCGATAAAGATGGGATGTTCCTCCAATTTGATGCAACAGAGGGAAGCTTTCCAAGTCTTGCATTGAATTCAGACGGGGATATTCTTGGTGGATACCGGTTTACATACACCCTTTTTAAAGACTTCTGTTATGGTTATGAAAGCGAGGATGGTTGTTTCTCTAATCAGTTGCCTGAGTGTCGAAAGGATGGGGATAAATTTGAGCAAAAGAGTGGAGACTTTATACATACATCTAGTATTACTACTGAGTTTTATGACAATGCAAGCATTAGTATTGTTGATTGTATGCATAAGTGCTGGGAGCACTGCAGTTGTGTTGGCTTCACCACCGCCAGCAGCAATGGGACAGGCTGCCGTATTTGGAATGGAAATGGGGATTTTCGAGTCTATGAGAGTGGTAATGCAGTGCAAAGATATGTTCTAGTTTCACCAAAATCATCTAAAGGAAAGTCTTTATATCAGGAATACTCATTTTTATGTACTCAATTGTCAACTGTATAACTCTCAGCATGCTATGGGTGCAGGAAAAACTTGGATATGGATAGTAATTAGTGTAGCTGTTTTTATCGCGTTGCTAGTATCTGGTTTCATCTGCTACATTATAATGAGAAGACGCAAACTACAAGGTAAATCACCAAACTGTGGTTTTAGAAGCTAGTAGGTTGTTTAGTCAATTATTTTAAGCATGAATGTATATCTACATACTCTTCTTACATAGATGAGAAAAGAAAGGAGGAAGCATATATACGCGAGTTGACAGCAGTAGACAGCTTCAACACCGCAAATCTAAAAGAAGAAGATGGAAGGGAAGTACAAGATTTGAAGATATTTAGCTTTGGATTCATATTGGAAGCCACAAACAACTTCTCAAGTGAAAAGATGCTCGGAGAGGGTGGTTTTGGGCCTGTTTATAAGGTATATTTGCACTATGTTATATGTAGCTCAGACATTTGCTTACTGCTCTCACTACATAACGAATCAACTATAAAAATGGATGGCAGGGAAAATTTCCAGATGGGCGAGAGGTGGCAGTCAAGAGACTTTCAAGAACCTCGGGACAAGGGCTTGTGGAGTTCAAGAATGAACTCATACTAATTGCCAAAGTTCAGCATACAAATCTAGTTTGAGTTCTAGGATGTTGTATTCACGGAGATGAGAAAATGTTGATATATGAGTACATGCCTAACAAGAGCTTGAACTTCTTCCTCTTTGGTCTGTTGCTATTCCAAAAAAAAAAAAAGACTAATTTTTCAGGTAATTTTTTAAAATTTTGATGTGAAATGCTTTCTCTTTAACAGATCCTGCAAGAAAGGAGCTACTGGATTGGCAGAAACGATTTGCAATTATCGAAGGAATTGCTCAAGGATTGCTCTATCTTCACAAATACTCAAGAATGAGAGTGATACATAGAGATCTAAAAGCCAGTAATATGCTTTTGGATGAAAACATGAAATTTTGGTCTGGCAAGAATTTTCAAACAGAACGAGACGGAGGGAGTGACTGGCAGGGTTGTTGGAACATAGTGAGTTGAGCCTAGTCATTTCTTCGATATAAATCTATGGAACATGTGTACTTATTCATACTTACTGAGTAAAAAATGTTTTCTATCCTCTGCACAGTGGTTACATGGCTCCCGAGTTCGCCATGGAAGGTACTTTCTCAATCAAGTCTGATGTCTTCAGCTTTGGAGTCTTAATACTGGAAATTGTGAGTGGTAGGAGAAATACTAGCTTACAACAAATTGATCGTCCACTTAACTTAATAGGTTATGTAAGTTTTCTTTAAACCCTTCTTTCTTTAATGTACTAAAGTTCACAAAGTTCAACAATACTGATCATTTTGGTTCAGGCATGGGAACTATGGAAAGAAGGGTGTGGACTAGAACTGAAGGATCCAGCTCTTGAAGATCTTTGTGACACTGAACAATTTTTACGAGTTATTCATGTCGGACTATTATGTGTACAAGAAGGTGCAGCAGATAGGCCAACAATGTCTGATGTTATCTCAATGCTTGGTAATGGAAGTATGTCACTGCCAATTGCAAAACAACCTGCATTTTTCACAGGAAGAGATGAAGCTGAATCATATTCGTCATCAAACAAAACAGAACAATGTTCAATTAATGATTGTTCCATTACTGTCATTGAAGCAAGATGAGATTAGAGATGTTATTTTGCTGTAATAGGATAATTACAATAAAATGTGTAAAAAGGTTTACTTGGATGAATATGAAATGCCAATATACATAGTGAAGAAACCAAGAAAACCATTACTCATAAAAATTAATGGATATGGTTTTTACTCTTCAACCAACCACCACATTGATATTTATACCACTAATGTGTATGCGTACTAATCTCTTTGGTACATCACCAACTATAGGAGTGTAATATATTTTTTACAAACCATAATATTCACCTTGTATACCTTAATTATACAACTTATCACATTGCAGCAGCAGCAGAACCTTGTCGGCCAGATTTTGATGCACCACCAGCCACCTTATTCCTCCGCCTAGAGCTCCGTCCAGGGCGGTGTTTCCGGTGGCTTTGGCTATGGCTGTGGCTCCCACCAAACTTCATCTTCTGCCTAAGCCTTCCACTGTCCCTAAACAAGTCTCTTTCAGACTGAACAATTACACATTCTGGAGGTGGCACAGGGTACCTAAGGTTATCATAACAATAAGAATAGTACATGTATCTTTCCCTAAAAAATTTCATGGATTTTCGCCTTTCTGTCGTGATGTTAGAGTAATCTTGAGCAAGTAATTTAGCACTCCTGTCAGTGCAATTTGTTGATGGAATTTGCTCAGTGGGATCTACTATGCATCCTTCAAGAACTAAGTCTTTAAGCTCTGTTGCAAAAGGTTCAAATTTATAGTCCACTTTAGCTTTGCCACCATTTGTAGCCCAAGATGATGCATCCCAAATTGTGGCATATAAAGACATTGGTTTAGATGGAAAGTCACCTCCCATTGCTGGATGGCGATTTATTTCTCTAAGTGGTGTTTCATCAATGTAAAATCTGTAAAAGAACGGAAACAAAATCAAGACTTCTATAACTATAGTCCTATGTTGCTCAAACTCTTCAAAATGCTAACGGGATGTGACATTCTCTAAAGTTAGTGCATTTTTAAGGATCCGATACGAATGCCGAACAAAGAGTTAAGAGCAACATAAAGCATTGGTAACTGCTTATAATAAGTGTAACTAGTTACTTGAAAATATATATAGCATACAATATTATGTTGCAACAGGTAAAATTACACTCTTGAGTGTAAAATCTTCACACTGTCAGTATATATAAGTATAATCCTATGGTAATCACGCAATTTCAATCATTAAATAATTATTGCGCGACTATTTCAACATATCTTATGGACCTAAAACAGAAATATTATCTTCAAGTTTTAGGGAAAATGTCCACAAATTTATGTTGTGAACTTTAGTATGATCACTTTAAGAAATCATATCCTCGTAGAAAGCCAATAAGACATTGATATTTACTATTATGTGGTCCTATTTTTACTGTACTCATTAATTTATAGAGTACAAACAAAATTTGTTAAATAAGCTTCATGGTATATGTCCATATATTAATAAGCTTGATGGTAAATATTGTGATTTGTGGCAATGCAAACTAAAAACTTGTTGATAAGAACAAAATATGATGGTCCGATACACAAAGTATTTCGTGCTCACATAAGATTCGGGGAAGTGCCTCACCCAAGGGATAAGGGATGCTTCCATGATTCGAATTCGTGACTTGTAGGTCACTTTAAGACAATTTATCTGTTGCCTTCAAAAATACTCCCTCCGTCCCATTTTATATGTCATCTCTTTTTATAAATAGTTGATCCATAATACTTGTCATTTCATACTATATTCTTTCTTTTTACCCTTGTGAGTTATTAGCCTTGAAAATATACATTTGACCAACTTAGAAAAACTAAGTAAATGATTCATGTTCATTGGTTAAATTAATTAATCAAAATTAATTAATTCATATTCATTGATTGAAAACTTGAGTTCCAAAAAAAAAAAGAAAAAGGGTAGAAGGGTAAAGTTACATCATTTCTTAATGCAAGTGCAAAGTAAAAATGTGACATATAAAATGGGACGGATGGAGTCCTTACTAAGAAAATTTTGTGCAAGCCAATGATATTAAAAAGGAGTAATAATTAAGTTCAAAGTCATGATTATTGACCATCTTTTCAAGTTTAGGCAATTTTTTAAGTGTGTACGTATTCAATTAGTGCAAATGTCATTTGGAGAACAGCCAATCACGCCAGTTTTTCAGCTTTAAGAATTTTTCTAGAAAAAGGAAAAAGTAACAGTTGCATTACATAAATCAAGCAATTAGAACTTTATATCACTTTAATAAAGATTAGCTATTCAGATTAATTAATTAATGAGCTAATCAACATTTTTCTGCACTTAATTATTTGCATCAGCTGGCCCAATCATTAATGCTCCCATGAACTGGGCCATACCAACTTTGACATGGTAAATACTTATCCGTATAAGATGTTTTTACGCTAAATTAAATGATTAAAGCAAAAATACATACCATCTGACCATAGTTAAATATTTGAAAAGAGTTTATGCAAAACATGTATTTACATTTATTGACATAATATAAACATCCAACACTAACCCACCAAAGACCAAAAAGAAAGATGTATGAAAAGAAAACTCCAGAGAAAAAAAATTGTTTACTTCATTTATTTTTAGATCTCTCTATATATACACATCATAAAATTAAAAATATGATGGAAAATATGTCCCCGTTCAATCAGTGACAAATATATAGACATCATAAAATTAAAAATGTGATGAAAAATATGTCCCCGTTCAATCAGTGACAAAACTATGTAATTAACCTCGTCCAAAGGGTGTTATTGCGACTTTTTTTTATTTTGGTTTCCCACCTGGTGTCCGGAGCCCACATTGGAGCTCCGATTAAATCAGATCGCGCACTACTGGGCCATTCAGGAATGACCCTCCCAACATGATTTTTTCCATACCCAAGGCTTGAACCCGAGACCTCTGGTTAATGGTGAAACACTCTATTTGAAACTCTTTGTTTGAGCATTTTTCATTAGTTAGATAGTTGAAACAATTTTTACATGAATGAACGTTATAAAAGTGTTTGACTGGTATATATAAATTATCTCTATTTTTTGTTTTGTTTCCACGTTTGAAGTTTGCATTGAAGACCGGACTAAATCTGAATACTACAGGATTCATTCGGGAGTGACACTCTCAACAAGGCTTTCTCCATACTCATAACTCAAACTTGAGACGTTTAATTAAGGGTGAAACAGTTCCATCACCACACCATATTTGGTAACCATTATCTTATTCAACAAAAGCAGCAGCTGACCAAATAAATGTGTTTAACTTTTTCGAAAACGAGTCGAAACCTTGATACGTAAATTTCTCTCTCCGCGTTTGGCCAAAAAGTAGGCATAATATACTTACTATTTCCAACAATTTTCTTGCTGCCTAATGTTTTTCATAACTAAGAGATTATTCTATTAAAACTTAAAAGGAATAAGAGGACCATTAAGATATTCTATTCCTTTTGCTTTTAATTAAAGAATTCGGGTTCAAATTTTGAAAATAGAAAGTGTCTCCATCAAATTAGTCGACCAAAATTCAAGATACCAAATAGTATTACCAGAAAATAATAAGAGTTGGTCAAACCAACTCTTATTAAGGAACACTTTTAAGTATTAAAGTCATCGATTCTATGAATAATTAATCAGCGATAGAAGTACTGAAACTGATAATAAACGGAGAGAAGAAGGAATATAATTAGGAAGCTTACATGATGTTTTTTGGTGTCCAAAGAATGCTGTACTGATGAAAGTCCTTGCTTGGATCAAACCACATTCTATACCTCTCTTCTCTACCACGGCTAACACTGCCATTTCCATACATGTTAGTCTGAAACCTCCATGGCTGACCATTCACATTCCCCAAAAACTCAATATCTAACTCATCATGATTCTTCTCAAATGTATCCGCATTTGATGTCTACATATCCATATATGAACTCATTAAATGAAAAATACAACATCTTCCAACAAACAAACATATTCAACGATCTCAAATGTTAGTAACTGAGTTCTGAATTTGTACATATTTAATGAATTTCTTAACAAAGATACGAAGTTTTAAGTTATGTCTAACTCATATATTATACATCCATACCTAGTTGGATCATTTATAATTTTGCAGTGCATGAAACATTTTGCATTACGTATATACGACTAGCTAGTTATAAGTATTAGTGATTGCTTCAACGAATTGTATATTTTAAATTCCAATGAACAATGATGCAATATAGTAATAATCAAACTACATGCATTTTCATATAACTCTTCCCCATGCAAAATACACAGGTACAATTGTACATGCATATAATATTATGACAAAAATAGGTAGTCAAAATCAGGCTCTTAAACAATATTTTATGCATATACATTAAAAAAAAATCAATACAATACGATTTTTTTTTGCATATATTAATAATTTGTTAGATACTTACATAAAATGCGACAACGATGCCGGCAGTATAGATGGCCGGCAACTTTATACTAGCACTAAAAAACCCATAATTGTAATATTCTGTTGAAATTACACCCGATCCTGCAAAACACGTATAAATTGACGATTCAGGCATACCCAGTGAAATTCCACAGCTAAAATATAAATTAAAAAAAGTTGAATTAATTAATTAATAAATGAATTACCTGAGAATTTATTAAGGAGGAGACGAAAACTTCGATCATCAGGAGATCGTTCAATATTGAAATCACTAAAAAGAGGGGAATATCCTTCTTCGAAAGTAATCGTCGATAGATTAAACGCCTTATACGTCGTGTTCGCCGCCGTCGTCTCAGCCGCCGGAAAAATGTACAACAATAAAAGGAGAGAGAAAGGTGCTATTGATTTTGATACAGATGAAAGAACTCGATAATCCATGATTTTTTTGTAATTCTGTATAGAAATTTTTACTATATATACATACATACGTTGGGTTTTTTCTCTCTCTTCTTCCTAAATCATACAAAGTTTTGTAATCTTCTCATTTTCTTCTTCTTTTGGATTCTTCGATTCGTAAAAATGGTAACAGAATATGCAGCCATGAAGAAAGAGAGAGGAAACCAGAGAGATTTGGCAGGTTACGGTTTTGAGGAGTGGAATATAATAGTCCTTGTAGTTGGGGTTATTTACTAGATTGCCATATGATTTTATTTTTATGTAAAGGAAAAAAGAAAATAAAGTAAATATCAACATGTTTTTCTAACTATATCCTTATTCGCCATCTTCTTAAAGAAACATTTAATAAATATTGGTAATTTAATAAACTACACCAATTCATGTATTATTAATTTATTTTAATAGACATAATTTTTGATATATTCGTGCTTTTTTGGGATGGTGGAGTAGTATGAAAGAAAGTTGTATTTAATGACCAAAACATAATTGAATCTGATTGTAATATTGCAAGTTTGATGAAAATGATCTATTAACTTGAATAGAAAAAATATTTTCTTTTTAAATTTCTTTATGTGTAAAAGGATTATAAAACCAAATCTTTCACGCGTTTGGGTCCCGATTATGCGAGTTATATTATGTCCATTATATTGAGGATGTAATTAGATAGTGTTATTATTAGGTTAAATTAATTTAAGATAATAGATAACTCCATATATATCAAACAAAATATCAAATCTAATCTGGACTTGAAAATTAGAGTGTAATCTCATTTATACTACAAGTTAAATATATTGATATTTAATTACTACTTATTTTAATATGCTTAGCATAATATAACTGAAATTCGAACTATCGCATGTAGGTGATGTATGTAGCTTTCGTAATAGGAAAAACAGATATACGCAGATGGACATCTCAGACGGTTATTATGATTGAGATTAATTCATCCTTAAATTAAAGATTTTGAATTTGAGCCTTCATGGAAAAAAACTTATTGGAAGCAGCGCACTAAAAACGAATCCTACAATGTGTAAATTTAAATTTAATCGAATCTCAATATATGAATACCTATCACCACATTATTTAAGTAATTTAGTCATGAGTCATGTCCTCTTACATTTTATTCAACCTCGTTTCGTCACTGTTCATGATTAAATAGTTCATAGCTAGATATATATATACGAGTAAATGTTTTTGTTCTACTTGGACAGTACAATTTTTCCACAACAACTCAGATTACTCTTGCACCTAGTGATCAGTAGAGTGGGTTGAAAATCATGATATCTCACGTTAAAAATTCAACGAAAACAAAAACACTTAGTGATATCTTCTCATCTGTTCAAACTTTGGTGGACAGAGTAATTACCTGGTACTTGTGCTAGTTAGAGATAACAGGTACCTCATGAAACTAGTCAAGCAGGCAAGCTGACCCGAATACCACTTTTATCAAAGAAGAAAAAGAACTAGGATAAGTCTTGAGTCATCATTAGGCATGTCTGTCTAAACCAAGTTCAAGATGGCCAATTTAAGTAAAATACAATATACAACAATGATATCGTCCCTTTACTGTCTTCATGTAGGCCCAGAAA
This sequence comes from Solanum tuberosum, assembly GCF_000226075.1. Lineage (NCBI taxonomy): Eukaryota > Viridiplantae > Streptophyta > Magnoliopsida > Solanales > Solanaceae > Solanum > Solanum tuberosum. Next base: position 1,234,213 of record NW_006239074.1, on the reverse strand, counting down.
ATCATTTCACTAAAGCTTTTGGCTTTTCTAGTTTTCAAGGTATGGCATAGATGAACATGGCATCCCACTTCTAATTCTGGAATCATGAGAACTCCCAAAACAAAAGAAGTTACAGAACTTGCTCAAAGAAAGATAACTGACCTGGCAACTCTTTATAGAAAGGCTTCATTAGCTGGCTGCAATCATGCATGAGATGAGTATGAAAGAAACTCCCACTTCACTGCAGTGATGATTACCTGCAAATATCAGCATGCGTGCTTTGTGTAAAGTTAAGACACAAACTATATATGCACAATTTAGAAGCTTCCACTAGAATTGTAATGATGGCTCTATGGGATCACCAATATACATATATATATATATGACAATTAACAACGATAACATAACCCGGGGTGATCCCACAAATGGGGTCTGGGGAGGGGAGTGTACACAGCCAAACAACCTTACCCCTACGTTGTGAAGGTAGAGAGGCTGTTTATGATAAACCCTTGACTCAAATAAAGCATATCAAATTAGGCATATACATAAGGATCACCAATGTCACAAGGACTCCAAAGCTCCACTGTTCAACGGATATAAGAAGCTGAAGAAAGAAATACCATTACTGAATGATAATAAAACAATAATGTTTTTCTGAACTTTTCAAATTTGGCTGTTCGACAACCAGGGAGGCCCTTATAGAGGAACCATTCCCTTCTGTCCCTTGGCCAGCACGAGCAACCCACTCTTGCTCCAGGAGCAGCTCGAACAGCCACTGACAACCAACGAGTTCGGGATTGGGACCCATGCCTAATCTGCATAGCCAGTTTTCAGAAGTTATGGAGCCATTTTACCTAGGTTTCCTTGACTGGATGTGAATGACACTCAGACTCCATTTTCACAGATTGCCAGGACCACACTAGAAACCAGCATTTTCTGGAATTGAAAGCTTATAAATTTGGATTTGTATCATACAGCAAGCAGTATACGTGTAAAACATGTTATATGAGTCTGATGATTATCAGATACAAAAATCATGCTTAGTGGGTTCGAACGAGTAAACAATATACAGAACTAGAAGATGAAAAGATATTTCTTGTTGAAGTACAAAAGAGCATCTCTAGCTATTAATAATATGGTATTTAGACTCCACATAGCTTTCTGTCTCCCATAAAAATGATCCAAAAGCAACTGCCTCCAGCACCAGCATTGTCAAACCAGAGTATGTAACAGACAGAACTTCATCATTAGATACATCTAGGGTACCATCACCAGAAACTTTAATATCAGGCCTTCCAAACAATGCTTGCGTCTGCTTTTCAATCACAGTAACTGCTTCCTTTGATCTTAAGGTTGCATATCTCTGTAATGTGTCTGCATCCAAATACATCACATAGGATCTCAGCCTCTCTGGTTTACCCTCAATATCAGAAACTGCAAAGCCCTCTCTGTCACCATCTTCAGGGTATATTTCTATCAATGAATCTGGATCCCATAGTTGTCTCGGTGCTGCTGGCTCATCAGGATTTGTTGAGATCTGGAAACTCTCGGGAGGCTTACTCACCGATCTCTCAAGTTGATAACGTTCGTCAACCCTTTTGAGGAAATATCCATACATAATAGAAGCAGCATAGAGCTTACCAAGTTTGATTTTGCTCATTTGAACAATGCTATCCAGAGGCCCCACAGCACGCTCACCGAGAACTATAGTTATGTGACTGATGATCATTTCAAATGCATCAGGGGAGTGTACGGATTCTAGCTTCTGCTCTTGATTTGGCCAATAACCCACATTTCCAGTAGGATCTGATGTTTCAGATATTTTTGGGATCATTGAAATGTCATTGTCTACAAATTTATGTACAATTAAGCAGTACAGAACCTCCTCTAATATTTTCCGCCTTTCTTTCTCTCTGACTTCAGCTATTCTCCTGAAATTCAAAATGTATTTATACGAGTCATATCATAAATAGACTTGGCTGTTTTGTTTTCTTTTGGGCAGGAAAACAATAGCTGAATATGTCACCCTAAGCAAATATAAAGAAGCAAAGGTCAAGTAAATTACTTTTGGAGGACATCTTTGGTTGAAGACTGGTTTTCCTTTAACTGGGCATCCCTTTCATTCTGAAGGTTCTCCAGCTGCTGTTCAATAGCTGCAGGGAGCAGATGGGGATGGGTTTGCAACATCTGTGCTAAAAATTGACCAACAGCTGACTCCAACTGAACAGGAGCAACTGGGACCAAATCACCTCCAGAACTTCCTGACGCTGTTGCTCTTATCGTCCAGCTTCTGGTTTGGGCCTTTCCTAGTCCAATTCCTAGCCTCGGGACAGAAAAAGATGGAGAGCTCTGCAGAAGGAAGTAAGATTACTATAGGCAATAAATGTAAGATAGCCAAGGTACTTAGGAAATTTCTCTTGTGAGATACTGGAAGCAAGAAAGTACTACACCTTCGTGACCCTCCATCAAGAACATCAACATACAATTGTATAAACAGCTAAATGGTCAAATTGAGCTGTTCTTTTTTACTGCTTGAGGAAAAATGTATCACATGAAGCTGCAGAGAATACAATGACACACATACTATTAACCACACGAGCCTCCCACCCCAAAAAGGAAGGGGTAAACAAGGAAACAGCCCTTAAATCAGTCATCAGATTAAATGTTCCCAAATTCCATCACTCAAGCATACAAAACGGCACACATAAAGTCCAAATTTTTGAATTCAAAATAAAACTTTACTTTTAGTCATAGATATATTTACAGGAGAAAATGCAAATTTTATATCTTTTCAGCTAATGAAATAAGTTTTCAACACAAACAAGATGATTCATGCACTTATTAGCCAATCTTTCTAAAGTGCAAAGCTAAACAAAACAAACCCGAGAAGATATCTTTACACAATTTAAGTTTATCAAACCACACGATGTTCAAGAACAAGTGATATAGCTTGAAATGTTAGTGATAGGTTACCGCTGTATCAGTCACTTTCATGCTCCTAAAAGACTATTTTTATTATTTTACGAATTCAATGTCAGTTACATGAAACAAATTCAACTTTAAATCGCTGACTCGGAGAGATATTTATAATCTGGCACCGCTAAATAGATCTACCTTAAGGATTTCCAAATTGAAAATATACCAATTCAGTTTACTTGACGTAAGCCCTTTTATTTTTTTAATAATGGTAACAGTGTATTCATCAGCTTAGGGAATGTTGGCCAGTGCCACCATATTTACAAGTTGTAAGCAAAGACAAAAAGTTGTTCCGTCTTACAAAAATTAATCACAGATCTTCACAGGGAACATATGAAATCAACCAAGGATTCATCATCATCTACAAAGCTTTCTTTACACCAAAAATATAACGACAAAATACATTTTGACTTCAATCTGTCTATACCTCTGTGCACCATATGGACAATGTGGACAAAGAGGAACTCCAGATATTTTGAAGGTAAACAACTGCACTTCATTATATAAAATCTACATGTCTAAAATTTCTATCATTTTGGCGTAAAATGAACGATGTATATCATTATGACAATCTTTTGGACTTCATTGACTCCTTGTATCATAGATAGAGGAGCTTACGTCCTTTACCATGTTTATATTTGCACAGGGATAATGTTGTCTTTGTAAGAAAAAATTATTAACTTATACCCAAACAAAGGACTGAACATGCCGATTCCAATTAGGGATCATGCATCCTATTATCATGTTGAACTTTAAGAATTGATAATCACCATATGGTTCATTACAAAGAGATACATGCAATGTCCAAGTGCTCTGAAAGCCTTTTTTCCTGAAACACTTCCAAAGGTTCATAGTGCTTAAGACTATTTCCCAACTTATTTCCTCAACAACTGTAAGTATCATCATGCTAGACTATTTTAATTCAACATTTTCTTGCAAAATTGAAGAGTAAGCAAATATTCTTTCTCAAATCTAAGAACTGATGAAGTTTGTATTCAAGCCAAGTGGATACCATATTAAGCTTGGGGCATTCTGAGTACATTCCAATCTGCATTATGTTCGTCATGAAGCGTTTATATGTAGCTAGTCATGAAGCTTTAATCAAGGAAGTAATGCACACCGTATTTCTACATCACCTTTGCAATAATTCTGGTAATCCAAATGGTTATTACGCACATTATCGCTTACGCCATAGTGTTCATTAACATTCCTATAAAGGAGGATGTATTCTGGTTCAATTAATTTTACAATCTAACAAAAATAAACTATCTAAACCGCAGCCACTGGAATCTCTTTCTTCTATTGTGTATTTCTCTAATGAATACTCAATCAATTTCTGTTGTGAGCTAATGTAACCCATAGTAATTAGCATATGTGGATGCTCTAGGCTCCTTCTTCAACCAAAGTTCTCTTTTCAACTAAAATAGCAATAGTAAGCAAATACTATCAATTTCTAACTTCATCAAATAATCTTCATAAACTCGTAGTCTCTATTAGCACAGCGAATCTACGATTATTTTTCCATGCCGAAACTAAGCATATCTCTTCTTCTCTTTGTTTTTTCCTTTTATACTTGCATTATAAAGCCAAAATATCTATATATGAAACTATAAACAGCATATAATAAGAATCTCATCTTACTTTGGAGACAGAAGGGGAGAGAAGGGATTTGGAGTCGGAAAATGCATAGGAGTGTTTCAAACCGCCGGCAGCTGACGGAAGAACAACGGACACGTCAGCGAACATTACGGACATTTGCGTCAACTATTCCGGTGGCTGAGGGACCGGTGGTTTTCCGGGGAACGCAGGTGGAGATTCGAAGAAGCACGGAATCTTCTAGTGGCTACTGCGTCTGTTGCTAATTCAACGGTAGAGCCGCAATTTGCTGATTTTTTTGAAGAAAGCATTGGTTGGTTACGTGGCATTCAATTTATAAAAGTATCTAATCTTCTTTCCCAACTTCTTTTCTCTTTATTTTTTTTTTGGCAAAATGGTTTGGGATACCTTTGTACTTGTCTCATGCTATTTTCTTATCGAAATTTCTTACTAAAAAAATTGTTCAGTAGCTATCCTACACAGATATTTGGATTAAGTCGATGGGAAAAAGAATCAAGGCATTATTGTTTTATTCAATCAAAATGAGTGAAAAATTACATTTGAAAGCACAAGGGTATAGCCATTGGTCAATGAACTGGTTGTTGAATCCTAAAATCTGATGTTCAAAACTCAATGGAGAAAAAAATATAGTACTAGGTAATTCTAGGCAGAATGGTCCGGGAGACCCTCGTACTTGTCTCATTTTGTCACCTGAGCCCTTCTAATCTAGACTTTGCCAATTAAACCCTCAAATCCACTGAAATCCAATATTTTAAACCCTTTTTTTGACCACTCAGTGGTGCGTGAACTACAAACGCCACACGTAGCTTTCCACGTCATTTAAAAATGCCACATAGGATATGACATGTTAAAAATAGGCTAATTCTTTTCTTTCAAGCATTTCTTTCCTTTCTCCTTTTCAACTAGACCCTTCTACTCCCTTAATCCCGATTTACATTGTTGCTCACTGCGATTTTTTTCGATTTTGTTAAGTGTTTGAGTTCGCGTTTCACTCCATAGTTGTAAGTTTCTTGACTAATTTTCATTCTCTTTGTTTTGCAGTTGTGTTTTTGGTGTTTCATTTTGAATTTTGTTGTTTTGAGTTCCTGTTAGGGCTTAGTTGTTGCAGAGGTCGTGGTGTGATTTTAGGGAGGATTTTGGTTTTTTACATGCCTAATAACAATTTGTAGAAGTATTATGCATTCAATGGCATTTGTCGTGAATATCTGTTGAATCTAGAATTTTTTCGTATCTGAATTTTATTTTATTTTTATCAATTGTGTTGGATTTCTTTCTTGTTAGTGGTCCAATTGGATTATATCAGATTATTATAGAGGTTTTTGTTGTATTCCATAAAGAATTAGTTTAAAATTAGGTTTTTTTTGTCGATTAGGGGTTTTTGTGAATTAGGGCTTTTTTGTCATTTAAGGCTTTTTGTCAATCATCTAATTGTATTCTCATGACTTTGCAGGCATGGTAAGAATATGGGTTCAACAATTATTACACTTCAAATGTATTATGGGGGTTGTTTTTTATCAGATCCTGAACTCAGGTATGCTAATGGAATTTCTAATCTTGAAAAAATAAGAATTGATATGGATGAGCTTCATATTATGTTTTTTCATAAATTAGCTAGAGAATTGGGAGTTGAAACCTTTGGGTGCAAAGTTAACAAAAGAGGTAGTTTTTATATGTTGAAAAGTGATGCTGATGTCTTGAGATTTATTAACAACTTAAAGGGTGGGGACTTTGTTGATGTGTATGTGGTACATCAAATTAGTACTCATTTAATTGTTAAGGATCCTACTGAGGTGCAAATAGCCCAATTGCTTACTCCTAAAAAAGGTAAGCCCCCCCCACCCCACCCCCACCTACTATTATAAATGTTAGGGCTGATGTGTCTTCCTCTCAACCATCTGATAAAAATGATACAAATATAAAAGAAGATCAATAACTTAGGGTAGACAAAGGTAAGAATAAAGAGGCTGCTGCTCCTAAGGTTTCTTTAGAGGACTTAGATGAAGATGAAGGTCAAGGTAATGACTTTTCTTTCTACCACCTTCATACATCTGATGAATCTGATGTAGATGTAGATGCTAAACAATCTGATTCTAAGTCACTTTATGATGTTGATGAGAACATTGATGACTTAAGTGACTTGGATTCTGAGTTTGTTGAAGCTAGGAAGTCTAACATTCAAGAACAAGTTAATAAAGAGAAGACTGCTAGAATAAATGTAGATGAGATACCTTCTGGGTCCTGTAGGTATAGATGCTGATTTTGAAGATATTTATAAGAATAAGAGGGGAAGATATGAAGGAAAATTGGGTGGGGATGACCTGTATTTTGATAGCTCAGATCCTGGCAGTGATATTAGTGAGGATGAAGGGGATCCTGTTGATTCTGATGAGGTTGTAGATCCACCATCTAGGAATTCAAGTACAAAGGTCTATTTTGACCCAACTGTCAATTTTTTTTATTTTCAGTTGTATATGATTTTTGTGAATAATGTTCAGTTTAGAAAAGCACTACAGACTCACTTTATTCAGAAAGGTGTGAACATTAAACTTAAACCTAATGAAAAGGAGAGGATTAGGGTAAAGTGTAATAAGAAGGGCTGTCCTTGGCATATTCTTGGAAGTATTGAGGGTAATACTGAAAATTTTATTGTGAAGACATATTTTCATGTCCATAAGTGTTTCAAAAGAACATGAAACAAGTTGTGTACTCCAAACTGGATTTGTTAGACTTACAAAGACAGAATCATGAGTGAGCCTAGCATCAGACTCCATCAGATTCAAGGCTTGGTACAAAAGGATTATGGATTGTATGTTAGTAAAACAAGTTGTAGAAGAGCAAAAATAAAAGTCATGAATGAGCATATGGGTGATTTCATAGAGGAATTTGCTAGATTGTATGACTATGTTGAGGAGTTGAAGTCTACAAATCTAGGAACTACTGTGGTTGTTAGGACATCCAAGAATGCAATTCTTGGAAAAGAGGTATTCCAAGGGATTTATATTTGTCTTGGAGCATTAAAAAGTGGTTGGATGGAGGGGTGTAGAAGGATAATTGGTTTTGATGGTGCATTTCTGAAAGGTGTATGTAGAGGTGAACTGTTGTCTTGCATTTTCAAGGATGGAAATAATGAGATGTACCCTATAGCATGAGAAGTAGTTAATAAAGAATCCAAGGACACATGATCTTGATTTATCAAGTGCATCAAAGATGATTTGGAACTGACACAAACTGAAGATGAAGGACTGACAGTTATGTCTGATATACAGAAGGTATGAGAACACTTTGTAGTCTTTTTTTACTTTGCTATAGCAATTTCTATGTTACACTTATGTTCCTATTGTTTTTCCTTGACATGCCTTTTTTCTTTGATAGGGTCTTAACCTAGAACTTGTTGATTTATTGCCAAATGCTGAGATTAGATGATGTGCTAGACATATGGGCCAACTGGAAGAAGGTATGGAGTGGTGAAGAAAGGAGGAAGAAGTTTTGGCAGGTTGCTAGGGATCCATTTGAAGTTCATTTCTGTAAATTTTGCAACAACTACTGGTGGAAGTGCTGCAAATATTTCTGTAAATTTTGCAAGTGTTGCTCAACCAATAAGTCAATTTAGTACTCAACAGTCAACTACTAGTGCTAGTGGCTCAAAGAAGAGTAGCAAAGTTAAAAGATGTGATGCAAATGTCGGATATAAGAGGCCAAGAACAGCTGATTTTGGTATGCTATTTGGAGCAAATTGTAGTGTGATTGAGAGGGTAAGTATTATCATTTAAGGACTTTTAGTTTGATTCTATAGAATCTCTCTAACTAATATCATTATTGCCTTTTAACAGTCTGGAACTACTGATAGAGTGTTACATTGTGCACCATTGAAGAGTTCACTGCCTACCAATATCGATCTTGATTACAAACCCAATGGACTAAGGTGGAAGAGTGGAGCTGCAGTTACTCAAAGGCAGCTACAAGAACAAAGTTACAAGCGAGCCACTCAGTCCACACCAAGCACTCAAGACATATAATATTTCATAGTAAAGGCTCATGTTTTGCCTAGCTAAATTGTCAATGACATTGTCTATGATACTTTCCACTATTAACTTAATTTTCAACTATTGTGTTAGCTTGCTATGACAAACAAGTTATTTTTGCTTATGAATTTGCTATGATAATTATAAGTCTTAATCTTGATATTTCATACATTATATACATTATCATAGTACTCAAAATGAACAAATCATCAATACATCTTAAATACAAAAGATAGAAACCAAATGACAACAATCACAGCAACACTGATATCAATACTAATGTTCGACCTCCCATGTTTTCCATGCTTTCCATGCCTTCCCTGCCTTCCATGATCAACATTTGTTGATTGATTCTTCATGTAGTATTGTTCTTGGTATGTAGGATCAGCCATATCAGCCCATCGAAAAAATCCACATCTATTACCATTTGTGTATTTTTGACAGCCCCAAAACATTCTTCCTGGATTTGTTGATGTTCTTGACATCTTAAGTTCAGCATGAAGCCCACAATAGCAAAAACAAACAATCATTGTGAAGAACAAAAAAAATTAACGAGTAAGAAAAAGGTGAGAAAAATAAAATATAGACAAAAAAGCCTGATCAATTGTGGAGAAGAAGAAGAAATTTGGAGTGAAGAATTTTGGAGAGAGATAAATGAGTGAGAAAGAGAAGAAATTTTGGATATTTGAAGAAGAAATTAGGGGAATTTGAGGAAGATGGCAAAAAGTGGCCGTTATTGACTTTTTAAAAGCATCTCACACTCCTAAAGTGGGTGTAATTCACGCACTTTAACTACTTTTGCCACACGGGATGACAGGTCAAAAAAAAGGTTTAAAATGTTGGATTTCAATGGGTTCGAGGGTTCAGTTGGCAAAGTCTAGATTAGAAGGGCTCAGGTGACAAAATGAGACAAGTACGAGGACCTCCCAGACCATTCTGCCTTTTTTTTCTATGTTAATATCAAATCATATGCTATATTTAATTATATAATTATAATTTATAATAGGTATAATTTTTATGTAATGAACGGAATTGATTAAAAGTATTTTCCTCTTTAAGAGCTCTCGTGTCAATCACTTTTATTTCTCTCGTTAGATTGTCTGTAGCACAATCCTAATTCAATTATTTTCTAATAATCTTATACATCACCAATCATATTAATTGATTGACCAACACTATAAGTGTTATTGAAAGATCATAGAAATGAAATGGATGTAGTACTAGCTATAGATTAAAGTATTTCCCTCTTTAAGAGCTCTCGTGTCAATCACTTATATTTCTCTCGTTAGATTGTCTGTAGCACAATCCTAATTCGATTATTTTCTAATAATCTTATACATCACCAATCACATTAATTAATTGACCAACACTATAAGCATTGTTGAAAAATCATAGAAATTAAATGGATATAGCAGTAGCTTGTTGGAACCCCAAAGTTAATTTTCTTCTAAACTAGCACTAACTCTTCAATATATTATGTTCAATTACTAGAGTTTTGTACCTACCAAAATCGTTTACTAATATTTTTTGCTACCAGAGTAGATTCATTTTTCTTTTGTAGTTTGGTATGGCTACTTCACTTTCATATTTCTTTTCTCGAGCTACTTGATATGTTTTTTCTTGAATTAAGGGTCTAGCTAGAGATGACAATAGGGTGGTACAGGTTGAACTTAACCCGCAAAATTTTTAATCCACCCTACCCTACATAACAACTTTTTTCATTTTCAACCTGCCCCACCAAGCCCCGCATAGACCCTCACCTCATGAATCACATATACCCGCCACCCGCCCCACACAACATATCCTTAAACCCGGCCCGCCCATTGCCATCCCTAGGTCTAGCAGAAACGTCTCTACCTTCCAATGTAAGGGATAAGATCTTCGTATATCCTCTCAAACCCACTTGTGAGATCACAAAAGGTATGTGGTTGTTGTAAATATTATTGTTGGATCAAGTTTCCCAGTAAGAGCACCATTCACTTTTTCAAAAGAACAGAACATCTTTAAAGTTGAAAATGAGAAATGCCACTAACAGTTATCTGAGGGACACAAAACTATCACGGGCCACTGGTCACATACTCTACATATTATCCAGTTGAAAATGAGAAATGCCATCAACTATTTCATCAGTACATACAAATTTGAGTAAAACAGAGACACCACCTATTAGGCACAAACTATCACGCGCCACCCGTCACATACTCTACATATTATCCAGGTTTCTCGACCATAAAAGATCGGTCCAAACTGAGAAACAATGGAAAATATTGGACAATGAATCCCGATACTAAAAAGCCTCACATTTCATAGATTTTTAAACTACATAAATATGCAAATTAAAGACTGTTGCTACTAAGTTTGTTAGGTTAAGCCTATTTTTCAATCCACGATAATCTAGCCAGAACTTCACTGACCACCCTGTTTGGGTTCAGTTTGTGTTGAATGCTGGGTATCTTTGTTTAGAGGTATGTCATTTCTACTAGGTCTGGGATCATCTCGGCCTGGAACTTCACCAAGTCTCTCCTGCAAAGTCAAATCCAGTGACTATGGCACACAAGTGTCTAAAAGTAGATACAGGTAAAAGAGAAGTAGCAATTTCAACTCACTTCCGCAATTAGAAGGTATTAAATAAAGTGAGCCAAAAATGGAAATTAGTGTTAAACCATGACACAGTCCACTTCATGTAAATATTACAGGCTGATTGGTTCTGCAACTAGGAAACATTATTCCTTTGACCTTTCTGCTCTTAGTTTCTTTGTTGGGCTAGTAGTAATTGGGTGACAATTATTGAATTTATCTTTCTTTTTTTCTTCATTTGAGAGAACTAAAGAAAGGAAATGAGAAAATACCTTAAGAGAAGCATTCTGAGAAGCAAGTTGGTCATGCTCACTCCTTAGACGACTCAGTTCTGTTCTAAGAGAGGTATTTTCTTCCTTTAGAACTTCAGCACGCTGTGCTAGTTCATCACACTCTGCCTGGCCCCGAAAGGCAAAGTGGAGTCAGGGGTCAATCCAGAGAGACAAAGAAACAAGAGAGGAATTATCTGTACCTGCTTCCGTAGCCTAGACCTACGTGCAGATTCCCTGTTGGACTGCTTTCTTCTCTGCCTCTTGAGCTCCCTTTCATCCTAAATTCAAGGAAAAGAAATATCATCAGTTAATATGGACTAAATTACAAACAAAAAGGAAAACCAAAGGAGACATGTCCACAGTAAGAAACGGCAGAAAGGGACATCCAAAGGGAATGCATTTAGGATGTTCCACCCTGAGTACCCAGAAAAGCTGCACTACCCAGGCAAAACATCTGTGACTTTTACAAAATCTCTATGTGTGAACAAATTAAATGCGTTCTACCAATAATCCTATGAGGCTATGACAGGCCATATTGTACACTATTCATACTCCTCCCATGTAACTGAAGTACATGCTCTTAAAGTGGGTGTTTAGCATGAAGATGAACATTAAGAGCACCTGCATATATTCAAATCTAGAACCAGAGTCTTGTTTTATAATGCAAAATGCAAATACAGAATTAATCCGCCACACTAAGTTAAAGTTGGAAAAGAGGGAGAATGTTAAGAAGAGAAAAAGGGATACCTGAATCCACATTTGTGATTGGACAATATCCCTTGATCCAGCATTAACTATTCCTCCAGCAACTGAAGCAGACGGTACCTTCCCATGGATTGCAGGAATATTCGGTGAAGCGGCGGCATTCCAGTAGTCCATACCAATATTCAAGTTGGTTGTGGGGCCAGGAACACCGCCAGCACCCACAGCTGACATTGGCATGATTGCCATAGTTTGGTTGACCAATGAATGAGGAGCACTAGTTCCTCCATTCTGAGAACTATGAGCAGAATTGCCATTTTGAGATGCTTCTTCAGCTGTTGAAGAGATGTCATACTTCTCATCAAATAATGCATTTCAAAACTTATCATAAAACGTTTAAAGCAAAGTCATACCACCAGACCTGAATCTTGCCTGCCTGCTGACTTCATTGGTGACTCCTACACACAATAACAAGAAAAATCAAAGATAGTACCAACTAAGTAGTAAATAGGACAACACTGTTTGCATGCATACCGACTGCAATGGTAATGAACGGACCAAAAATCTATGCTCAAAAGACTGAAATTGATGCATTAAGATGGAAAGCCTATTTAATAGTATGCCTAAACAAGATTTTAAGTAACAGTAATCCACCATAAAAACTGCCAAGGATGAAATGACATAAATCAAAATATCCACCATACGGTACCCACATTTTGAGAATTTGCATCACTTCCTTCGCTTGAGCCTTCGCTTCCACTCTCGGCACTGCAAGCCCAAAATTGGCAAATTGAAGTCAAACTTCTCAATAACTGACAGTACTTTCATTTTAACTTTAACGACCTACAGAATCATGCAGAAAATGCAGAAACAAATAGCCATCTCTTCCTACATTGTGAAGTGACCGCACATTATTGGACATCTTTCTAATTATGGCAGGATTGAGTTGGTAATGCCAGGAAAAGCCCTGGACTGTTGTCAAGTTACACAGAAGAGGATAAATAGATCAAAAAAGAAGATGGAGCGAACTACAAGATTGCATATGGTGCACTATACGGAGGTGGAGGAATTCAAGATGTTTTGAATATAAGGGCAATCAATCAAAAAAATAAAATAGAATTGTATCATATTGTTCCTTTTTTAATATAAGGTAAATAATTTGTTATCATTTGTAAAACCCCGTATACAAGAAATATACCAAAAGAAAGAGAACCTACACCGAAATATGGTTTCTCAACTAAAGAGATATCTTCTATACAAATAGGGACCTCATGAGAACACCAAAAGAAAACTGGAAACAAAACACTAGTTTTCAATTTTACAAAATCTCATTCCACCCCTTCAAATGTCCTCATATTTCTCCCTTTTCAAATAACCCACATGATTGCTAAGGGGGCAGCACTCCATGCCCTTGGACTTCTCTTCCCCCTCTTCTGAGTCCCGATTTCGCCATGGCCCATTGACTTTGCCCAGCATCACACATTGCATCCCAAGAAAATTAAAGGCCATCCTCCATAATTGATTAGTCATTACAACGCAAAACAAGATGATTTACATCTTCACCCAAACTGTTGCACATGAAACACCAACACAGGTGATCCTCCTCTATTTCAATTTTTTTTTCTATCAAAAGCACACTCCTTGTCGCCAACCATGCAAAGAAACATACCTTTCTCAGTGCTCTGTGGATCCAAATAGAACCATGAGGCGAGTATGTTCCTCTCTCACCTATAACCTCTTGTAATAGGATTTGGCAGTGAATAATCTATTTACACTTTCCCACCAACTCCATACATCCGATGTATTGTTTAGTGTGTCCAGCCATACAATATCTCGATGAAATTCATCCATCTCCCAATCTTATACAATCTCTGTGAAATTCTTCGATCTCCCAATCTTATACGTTCCTTCAGAATCTTAAATCCCACCCGCTTGTGAGACTTACAAAATTTGTTTGATTAGCATCTTTCTTTGGCAAGACACTCTATATATGCTGAGGAATTCCTCAATCCATTCTCCCAGCACCACTTAAGCACCAAAAAACTAATCTTGTTTCCATCCCTATGTAGGTATGCTAGAAAGGGTGCTTTTGATCATACTTCCCTTCACCCTTTTGACAAGTACCTGATCCTGCTAGTCATTTCTTTACTCTCTCTCTATAACTGAATTCCACACTGGAAAATCTTTGCTAGACCCACCAATGCTAACTCCAGATAGGTAGTAGATACAGTACTCACCTTGCAATTCAGCACCTGCGCGGTCTCTTTGGTGTTATCCACTTATCCCACCGGTGTGATCTCACATTTTTTAAGATTGATTTTAAGGCCTAACACAACCTGGAACTGATAAAAATTTGTCTCAAGTGATCTAGCTAGGATACCTCTGCATCACAAAAGACCAATGTTTCATTTGCAAATAAGAGGTGCAACTGTCGCATTACTATACCCATTAAAAGAAGCATCAAACCCTTTTAGACCTCCAAATGACTGTCCTATCCATCATTTTGCTCGAAACTTTCATCACCAAGACAGAGAGCCTGGCATTAAAAATGCAAAACTTAATCCATCTCATCTGCTTGTCCAAAAAATCCATCTCAAAGCTTTCATCATGTTGTTCCATTTCTGGTGCAAACAGGAATATATAGATGACACAGAGTCTCTGTTGAAAGTACTAGAGTCTCTGTAAGGAAGAAGATAGTTTTACTAGTTTCAATATACCGCACAGCACAACCTTTTGCGCTTTTGAAGTTATAAGAATTGTTAACATCTCAAAAAACAATCATGCAGTTTAAGCAGAAGCGCCTTTTCACGTCAATAGCAAAGATGTCCATGGGCTGAACCAATTCACCAAATAAATTCTGCACTTGACACAAAAAGAAGAAAAACAAGGGGGCGGGGCGGGGGGGGGGGGGGGGAGAAAATCACA